>NC_090376.1:91475137-91791025 GCF_036365525.1 Heterodontus francisci | reverse complement strand
TCGCAGCAGAAAAAGTGGCTCAGAGGTTTTAACAACCTTCTGCAACATTCTTGAAAGCTGTGTGTATCTTTGACCCTACACAAATGCATCTGTTCATGGTGGATTTAAACTCGTTTGATGCGATTCCTGGCTTTGACAAGAACTTTAGGCTAGAGATGCCTGCGAATAAAAGCATTACAAAAGAAGCAGATTGTACTTTGCCTGTGCTGCAGTTTTGGAACTCTGTGGAATTCAGAAACCCCCACCTTGCAAGGGTAGCACGGCGCTGTCTAACAATTTCAACAAACTCTGTGGACGCAGAAAGAACTGTGTCTAAACACAGACCGGTGTTCACAGTGCAGAGACAGGGAATGAAGAAGGAGACAACTGCAGGTTGCATCATGCTCACATTCAACCACCGACTTCAGTGAGTAAATAATGTGATTTGTTTATAGTCTCACGGAACTGTATTTTTTTCTCGTTTGTTTGAACCAGTGTGCCTTTAAGACTATGTTAAAAACAGTGTACCTTTAAGACAGAGAGAGAAGTGTTAGATTTCTGAGGCACAGTGTGCCAGCTGCCCTTGTTACCTAGGCAACAGTAGGAGAGTGGGGAGGTCATATGGTATAATGTTTCAATTTAACTGTCTGTAAAAACCAGCTAAAACCAGTTTTGAGAGACATCGGTGAAGCACACTTACTGAAGGAAAGAGCTGTCTATTTCTCTCAGCAGAAATTCTATAATGAGCTACAGGCTGTGTTAATTGCCCAGGAGAAAAAAAAACCCTTTTAAGAGACCATTTGTATTGCTAGAGGTAACAAAAATCCTTTTCTTTACTTCCTATCCAAGAAGTCTTTGCTTCAGATTGAATCTCTCTTGACTGATTGTGTTTTCTGGAATTCGCAGTAAAGTTTCGACTGAGGGACTGTCGTTTTTTAAATCCGGGTGGATTCATTGCTATACTCCTTGTTTAAAGAACTGTTTGATGCCTGCTGCAGCTGAAGTGCTTTGAATGCCTATCTGCTAAAGTACTGTTTCATCAATTCCATGTGGAGACTTCGAGTGGCATTTGATTATTTTTACAATAGGATACCTCACCCATCAGGAACGTGACCCACAAAGACTAACAACCCAGTTATTTATTTATTCTTAAGAAACAGCTAATTTGTCAAACATCATTCTTTTTAAAAACCAATTAACCGTTGATTTTTGAATGTATGTGTGTGAATGGGGGGGAGTTAGGTTAAAATAAGAAGTTATAAGGTGTTTAGACATGGGTTTATCTTAATCATGTTTAAGATTTAGTTTTTAATAAATAGTTAATTTGTTCTTGTCTAAAGATACCTGGTTTGGTCTGTTTGGGGGTTGCTAGTGTTTAATTTGGCTGTTTTCCGGTTGGGTGGGAAAACCTAAATAATATG
Source organism: Heterodontus francisci (assembly GCF_036365525.1). Taxonomy (NCBI): domain Eukaryota; kingdom Metazoa; phylum Chordata; class Chondrichthyes; order Heterodontiformes; family Heterodontidae; genus Heterodontus; species Heterodontus francisci. The sequence goes on along the minus strand of NC_090376.1, from coordinate 91,789,625 downwards.
CTGTGACCTGTGGAGTGATGGGACTGAATTGACAGTGCATTGCACCTGCCAAGGTCGTAACAATAGTCAGATTTTTACAATAGTTTTTGAGTATACTGTTATGACCAGATGACCGCAACAGGGTTTATCTTTTAACACAGTGATTTTAACTTACCACCTCAGTGAGCCCTTGCTCCTGTTACTCTAATTACAATTGCAAATGAACCATTCAGACAGGTTTTCTACAGTTTAAACAAGAAATATGTAAGTTTATTAACCTTAGCACTCTAAACTGGTTAAAATTACTAAAGTATGCGACACATCCATGCTCACATTCATACGAGAGGCACACACACACAAATAAAAGCAGAGGAGAAAAGTAGAGTTGAGAGGTCTGTAATAAATGGAATTCAAATACTGAGTTTCAATTACCTTAGTTGAAGTTAAAGTCTTGAAGTCCTGGCTGGGCACAATTCAGGCTTGCTCCTCTGGTCCCAGAAGGTTGACGAGAGGCTTTATCCATCTTCCTGGTTGTTGCCTGTAAGGTTCTGTAGTCATGAGGCTTAGTAGCTGCCACTGAGGCTTCCCTGGGACTTTGCTAAGGAGAAAGAGACAGATAGAAAAGTGTTTTCTTCTTGGATTTCAGTTATTCCTTTTTTCACTCTCAGGCACAATTCACAAACTCAGTGTTACACCAGTAGGTATGTCATATGACCACCTCTTTTTTTGAACACAGAAGTTTCTGGAAGGTTGTTTGAAATTCAAAGTTCTTCTCTCAAGTTGTGCAAACATACTTGGTAGGGGGGTAGGGGTTTGGCTCTTTCAAAGTCAGTGGATGTTGAGGCTTTTGATGGCCACTATTGACAAAACCCATTCTAGGTAATCGAATCAGAACACGCCCCTATTGTTCTAGCTAGACTGGTAGTTACTGCTGTCTCTCAGCCGGTCTTTGGCTTCTCATATGCAAATTGTGTGTGGCCATCTTTAGCTGTTCTGTTCTGCTTTTTAAAAGTTATTTGTAATGTCCTGTAAAAAGTCTCAAGCAGAGTTCCATACGAAAAAATTTACATTTTTCCATTTGGCATGTAGGGTTTCCGTCAGAATATAATAAATGCTATTTGAAAGCAGAAACCTCTCGTCTTTTTTTTGTTTTAAAAAGATCAGTTTTATGGTTTGTTGCAACACTGTGGAATTTATGATTTAAATATGTGAAATCATGAAATTCAGAATTCTTAAAATGCTGTGACCATGAAATTTGTAAAATTTGACCGTGAATTTGGTAGGGCCCCAGTGATAGCAATGTTGCATATGATTTGTGACTCCATTCCGGGATTGAAGCCCATAGTCCTGGCTGACAGTTCAGTTCAATATTGACAAACTGCTACATTATTGTAGGTACAGATTTTCAGATGAGGATTTAAACCAAGACCCAATTTGCCTATTCAAGTGGGCATAAAGGATCCCATGACACTATTTAAAGAAGAGCAATGGAGTTCTACCAATGCCCCATCCAGCATTTATTCCTCAACCCTCACCACCAAAACAGATAAACTGGTCACTTATCTCATTACTGTTTGTAGGACCTTGCTGTGTGCAAAATGGCAAACATGTTTCCTATATTACAACAGTAACAACACTTCAAAAGCACTTAATTGGCTGAGAAGCACTTTGGTACATCCTCAGGAAACACATTATATAAATATGTCTTTTTTTTCTTTCTTTACACCTCATTTTCCCAGAGAAAAGTTCACTAGGCACCCTAGTAGAGGAGCGTGAAATGAAATATGACGCTGTCGCCTGCCGCAGCTCCCCACTCATGGATAGGTTGCAGGATCCCAGGGCAGGCCGGACTGGCAGTTTAAGAACTGCATAAACTTGAGCTGACCTAAAACTCTGCTGCCCATATCCTAATCCACACTGTTCCACTCACCCATCACCCCGCTCCCCCCACCCCACCTCCCGCCTACCTTGCTCACAGTCCTGTGTCGGTTTCTGGACCACCAACACTTGTAAAATTCTTATTCTCATGTTCAAATATTTCATGATCTTTCCCCTCCCTACCTCTGTAACTTCCTCCAGCCCTACAACTCACCAAGAAATCTGTGTTCCTCCAACCTTTGCCTCTTGTACATCCACCACTCCCTTCGCTCCACCATTGTAGTCATGTAAGCGCTAAGCTGTAGAATTCCTTCCTTAAACCTCTGCCTCTCCACCTCTCCTCCTTCGACCTTCCTTTAAACTTATCTCCTTGACCAAGCTTTTAGTCACCCCCTCCTAATTTCTACTCCTTTGACTCAATGACAGTTTTTGTCTGATTATTTTCCTGCGAAGTGCATTGGAACATTTTCCGACATTAAAAGGGGCTATATAAATGCAAGTTGTGCTTGTTATTAAGTAACCTTTAAGTCCTCCCATCCTGGAAGTTTTGAGGGTGATTGGGGATTTCTAACTGCTGACCTCGATAAAAGGCTTCTTCTAGAGAGACCCTGGCAGGCGATAGGTCCACACCAGGTCAATAACCCAATATAGGAGATCTTAGTGCTTCCTGGAAAGGAACATCAGCCTACAGATGCACTGCTGATGTCCAGCAATCTGGTAGGGAGGAGCAGGAAAATCTCTTTATTGTATTAAAAAATAAAAAAATGTTTTCAAAGACACAAAATGGAAATTGACGGAAAATTAATTGTGAAATATGGTTTATCTTTTTTATTGTTATGTTCTTGTGACTGATCATTTGGGATCAGTTGTTTGTGTAAGCCTAGTTGTTTCTCATTGGCTGTTTTCTAGATTTGTACCTGCCATACTACGGATTCTGATATAGAATCACAGAATGGATACAGCAGGCCATTCGGCCCATCCTGGCCATGCTGACTCACTGCAAGAGCAACTCATCTAGTCCCTTCCCTGCCTTTCCCTGTAGTCCTGCAAATTTTTTCTCTTCAGTTACTTATTCATTTCCCTTTTGAAGGCCTAGATTGATTCTGCCTCCATCACACTCTCAGGCAGTGCATTCCAGATCCTAATTACTCACTGTATAAACATTTTTTCCTCATGTCTCTGTTCCTTCTTTTGCCTTTAAACGTTGTCCTCTGCTTCTGGATCCTTCAACCAATGGGAACAGTTTCCCCCTATCTACTTTGTCCAGATCCCTCATGGTTTTGAACACCTCCGTCAAATTTCCTCTTAATCTTCTCCAAGGAGAACACACCCATATCCATGTAACTGAAGTTCCTCATCCCTGGAACCATTCTCATAAATCTTTACTGCAGTCTCTTTAATGTCTTAACATCCTTCCAAAAGTGTGGTCCCAGAACTGAACGCAATGCTCCAGCTGAGGACGAACCAGTGTTCTATACACGTTTATCATAACTTCCTTGTTTTTGTACTCTATGCCCTATTTATAAAGCTCAGAATCTCATATGCTTTATTAACTGCTTTGTCAATCTGTCCTGCCACCTTCAATGTTTTGTGCACATATACTGCCAGGTTCCTCTGCTGCTGCACCCACTTTAGAGTTGTTTCACTTACCTTATATTGCCTCTCCTCATTCTTCCTATCAAAATTAATCACTTCACACTTTTCTACATTAAATTTAATCTGCCACTTGTCCACAGATTCCGCCAGCCTCTATATGTCCTCTTGAAGTTTATCACTATGCTCCTCACAGTCCACAATACTTCCAAGTTTAGTGTTAATAGAAAATTTTGAAATTGTGCCTTTACAAGTCAAGGACATTAATAAATTTCAAGAAAAGCAGGGGTCCCAACACTGACCCCTGGGGAACCCCAATATATACCTTCCACCAGTCTGAAAAACAACCGTTCATCACTCCTCTCTTTCCTATAAATCAGATAATTTTCTATCCATGCTGCTACTGTCCCGTTTATTCCACGGGCTTTAACTTTGCTGACAGGCCTGTTATGTGGTATTTTACTAAATGTCTCCTCATTCTTCCCACCAAAATGAATCACTTCACACTTTTCTGCATTAAATTTCATCTGCCACTTGCCCGCTAATTCCACCCACCTCTATATGTCCTCTTGAAGTTTATCACCATGCTCCTCACAGGAGGAAATTTTTGGAAGTCCATGTACACCACATCAACTGCATTACCCTCAACAACCCTCTCTGTTACCTCATCAAAAAACTCAAGCAAGTTAGTTAAACATGATTTCCCCTTAACAAATCTATGCTGGCTTTCCTTTCTGTCTTTGTTGCTGCTCATTTATTTTGAGCCAACTGACAAAGTGTGACTGGAAAAAGCATGACTGCAGGACACGCACACAGATGATAGACGTATATAATAATAGATATTATAAGCTTTATATTAATGATATTAATGGTTTTATAATTTCATAGCTTTCCTGTCTGCTTCCTAATAAGAAACAATGGCAAGTGCAGTCGGTAGATACAAAACAAGAGCAAGAACCAGAACAACACAATGTTTGCCCAAAGCACGTATTGACCGAAGGCGCACGCGGATGGACTCAGTTTCTCTTTTGTGTGACACGGACGAAGAAGAGGAATCTACATGTGAGGAGAGTGATGATGAACAGCCAAGCAGCAGTACCTCAGATGATGAAGAGGAGCAGAACGCAGCCAATAAAACACAGAGCTCAGATGAAGATAATGTTATTCGAAGGAAACGTTTATGTTTGAGCAACGTATTCACAGACAATGACAGCAGTTCAGATAGTGAAATTTATAGCCAACCAGTAAGGAAGATAAAAGGCAATTCACGTCGTTTATCTATACAGGATGAGGAAGAAGGCAATGAAGAGGAGAGAACTTCTGCTACTAATTTCTATGTGAAAAATGAAGCGGGCTCTCAAACAGAGAAAGAACTAACAATTGCTCGAAAGAGGAAACGACAATTGGAACTTAAACGATTGTCAAAGGAGAAACGGTCTCGCTGCACAACCAGTGGTAGCTGTGAGTTATTTGAGGTTTGTTTACTTCAATAATTTATTCATAAAATACTCATGAACACCACAAACTCTGTTCTCTTTCCACAAATTCCATCCCCCATCACCACTGTTTCAAGCTGAGCCAGACTTCACAGCCTTGAAGTTCTGTTCAACCCCAGGGTGTCCTTCATACTCCATGGGCTGGATTTTAAGATTGGTGGCGAGCTGCAAAAATGGCAGCCCACCCAAGAGCCGCCACGATCTTAAGTGCAGGCACTGGTGTCATTTTTAAAGGGTAGCCAGCCCTGCCGCCTAATTTAAATTTAGAAAGACAGACCCCCACAAAATTAAATAAATACATTTCTAACGCCCTTTCCTACACCCAATAACAATTGCAATAGCTATTTGCCCTCCCCCCCCAAAACACTTACATTTTACATTTGACCTTCGCCCCCGCCCCCCCCCCCATCCCACCACAAACGACACAAGTTTAAGGTTCAACCCTTCCCACCATCCCCTGCACCCATTATGTATATTTGACCTCATTATCCGCTCCCCACACTGATAAGCTTACTTCCTCCCCCCCTCCCCACCAGTGTGGCACCTTGTTTTCCTGGATGGGGATCTGAAGGCAAGGCAGTGCCAGCTGCTGCGTCGAAGATTGCGGCGGGCCCGCAAGGTCGTAGGTAGGTCTATTTAAATTTATTAATTTTATTCATTTGAATATTTAAATTGTGGTCCTGTTGCCCAGTGGTGGGGGGGACCGCCACGGAGCCGTGCCGCCGCCAGGAGGATCGGGCTGGGCACTCCCGGCCTCGAGGTCCGTGGCGGGCCTCGTCCGGAGCCATCTTCAGGCCCCCCCCCCACCACCACAGAACTCGACGCCTGGTGGAGAACAAAATCCAGCCCCATATCGTCTCCATACAAAAACCATAGTGTTGCTGCCCCAGCCCTTCCTCTGCCCCTACTGCTGCCAAAACTGTCAAACATGCCTTCACCATCTCCAAACTCAACTACTCCAATGCATTCCTTGTTAACTTTCTGTTCTCCATATCTGAATTGCCTTTCAGATATTCTTTATGTTGAAGGTACTATCTAAATGCTAGGGGGTGCTGGAAGGTTTACCTTTCAAAACTTTCTTTTAGTTTACTGCATCGTGTCCAAAGTTCATTCATACGGTTTTCCGTAATTAACCACAACACATATTTATTCCACCAGTGTGTCACGGTGTGGACATTATGAAAGATTGTCTGTAAAGATATGAAAATTTTAACTCTTCTGATTACTGGTCATTAAAAATATTACTTAGATATATTTTACAATACTCTGAACACTTTAGATTTCCTAAAATACCTTACCTTTATAAGTGCAATAAAGAAGATAAATAAATAAAGTAAATCAGGTACTTTAATAGCTTTTCTAGCCACAAACATTGCAAATTAGGATTCAAATATGTTGTCAGAGGAGTCCACTGGAAAGAAGCTGCCCATCAGGGAGTCTACAAAGGACACAAAACTGTTTCTCAATATAGTATTGTAGAGACATTTTTTCTTCTTTTGAATATTCTTTCTTGAAAAGGACAGGCATCCCTTTCATTGGTTATTTTGTGATAGGGTGCAGCTTTGCGAGGGTTGTGAAGGTCACCTATCCTTCCAACAAATATTTGGAAAAGAAACTACTCACGTTTGGGTAGATGTATGCAGCCGAGGTGGTAATATAATGATATGGTGACATCATTTCTGCTCACCTGCATTTATCCACACCCAAGACCATTTTATATTGATGCCCAGAATTGCCAGGTTCAGGGAAAATGCAGAAGAGTATTTAAAGAGCCAAGATTCAACTAAATACAGATGCTAAAGGCTTATTTCTCAGTCATATTCATAACATTTTGTTTTTCTCTTTGCCATCTGCCTTTGTGCCTTTTGTTGAGTTGCTGCCATTTCCTTTACCCTCTTCATCTTACAAGGAGCATTGGGAATTTGCCTTGACTGTTGCTTCTTGGAAGAAGGGTAGGAATGTTGTATTGATGTCAGGCTAGTGAAACTGCACTGGAGGCATTTGACACCCATCTGCTGGTAATCTCATACCTGAGATAGAGACATTGTACTGATGAACAGGGTCTGTGGAGGACTTGCTTTCCAAAGTGCAGCTGCACGGGCACCACTCTGACTATTAAGGTCTTAGATGTCCCTAATTTCTACGCTATGGGGTCATTCCAGTCTGGGGACATCTGTGGCATTAGCCAAACAGCTGAACAGATGTATTAAGCAAGCATTGGATGCATTGCTTGTTCAAACAAGTAATTTCAACTCCTTCTGCATTGACAGTTAGCAGCACTGTGACATGGCATTGCAGTTTTGCACAGAGGCAGGATCCTTGAAGGACCAAGGCATCATAGGTTGTGCTCCCATGACCCATTGAACTCCCTTGCTTAATGTCATCACTTATGACCACCTTTTCAATCTGCAGCTCATCAGTGACTAAAAAAACAGCATCATTCAAGTAAGTTCTCACTCTTCTGGGAGTCATCACAATGCATTTATTTGACAGGAGTCCACTTTGAGCCAGAAAGGTAAATCTGGGTGGTTTCTGGGAGATCAAAGCTGTCCTGTACAATCATGGCTGGTAATTCCTGTATGATGCATAACCAAAGATTATCAAATATACTGTTGAACAGGGTCATTCATGTGCTACTGTGAATACAGTTGGTCAGGCTAAATAATGTAGGTTTTTATCTTAGATTAATAACCTGAGTTCTGCCTGACTTCCTTTAGAGTCAGGAAGGTATTTCACAGACTTTATCACTGTGGTTTTATCTGTACTCAGCCACATCCCTCAAGACACTAAATTAATAGGGTAGAATGATAGGATGGATTTACATGGGAATAGATTTACTGTGTAAATAGCATTAATTTGTTCATCGTTTTTGATTTTCAAGATATTGTGACATCTATCTGTATTTCCTCATCAGGAATCAGATGAAGAGTCTGGGCCATTTTCCCCTTTCCAAGTGGAAAATACATCTGATACAGAGTGGGAAAATGACAGTTTAAAAGACTTTATTGTGTTTGATGAAAAAGAATCACATGTGACAACATCAGGGGAACCTGAATCATCAAAATCTCTTCTGGCAAAACATCTTCCAAAGTGTAAGTACTAGTTGGTTTCTACTTTCATGGGATTTCTCTTACTAATCTAGTATAATTGGAAGGCAAGAGACAGTTCAAGATGACTAAAAGACTGAATAATTACAAACCTTAATTGAAGTTTAATTCCATGTATTGTTATTTTTTGGAGGAAAAATGAAATAAAGATTTATTTATTTTTGAATATTTTTGATTTTCTTATATTTGACTTCATTAAGATAAAAGGACCGGCGCAATGTTTTGTTTTGCAGATGCCGATTGCGTTAAGCTTTCTCATGTCAGATAAGTTCGAGCTAGATGTAGAAAGATTCCAGTTTAACACTTGTGAACAAATAATAATTTAGAAAATCCACTCCAACTGATCTTGGGCGAATAAACTATTTTTATAAAATGCTGATCTCCTGTGGCATGGACAACTAATTTGAAATAAATTGTTGCTATCTTCCTGCAGTATCACCCACTCTTTAATTGTTTCTGCCTAATTCTTTCCATTTTTCAGTGTATCTTTCATTTATTCTGTCTTTCACTCTCATTTTCCCTCCCTTATTCTCTCACATTTTCTTTCTCTATGGTTTATTTCTCTCTTTCTATCTTTGGGAGTCTTTTTGACCAATCCTGCCTGATGGAAACTGACAGGATCAATTGGACGCCTGTTATACACCCTGCCCGATTTTACTTTCGATTGACATAATTTCTCAACTGCTTTCTGTAGCTCCAGTCATCTGTGAATACCACTATCGTGTAGGACACAACAGACCACTGTTGTTTGGGAACTCTGTCTGGAACATTGCAAGTTTATCACAAGAATATTGCAAGTAGCACTAGGAACTGTCGAGGCATCCGAAGCATTGCTTGAGGAGACTGATGATAAGCTCAATGACTCTCCTTCTGGTGGCTTGGCTTTCATTGTGTTTGATCTGCTGCAGTGCCATGGGGTTGCAAATTGGTGTCATTAACCATGGTTGAAGAGGGTAGCCCTTAGCCTCAAGCAGCTGTTAACGAATATCCCTGTCAGGTTGAAACACTGGGGCTCAGTTGACTGGCACAAGATGAATGGCTCATGGCTCATCAGTCTGGCACAAATTTACCTGATTTGTTTGGTGTGCTCATATATAAGCTGAGCATTGATTAAATTAAGCCCCCTCCACTTCATGAAAGCTCTTGCTTGGTCTTGAAGTACCTGAAGGCAGTTAATTGCATCCTACCCTCAGGGGAAGCATCCCAAAATTCTCATTCTGACTGTTGTCATCCACAGGAAAGGTGATGTATTGGTTCTTTTTTGCAAATAGTGCATTCCTGACTTGGTTGATGCACTTTTAGCACTATTAAGAATGAAGCCATAATTTATAAACACTGCATTAACTAAAATGTTTGATATTCCAATCCATATCATTATTAAACCTAAAGGGGGTTATTTTGGCCAAAGGATGAAAACAGTTGCTACATGGGTGCAGTGCTAATAAGACATGTCTGGATTTAGCACACAATTTTGGTCCCAATTGCTGATTATAATAATTTGAACTTGCCTGGAGGTGCTAAACAAGAAGCCTGCAGGTTTAGTACTCAATTGCTGTTTAGATTAAGTTATCTTGGATATGTGGGTCCTCAGACCCATTTCCACGGAAGGCGTGGAGTCCTCTGGCTGGTACACAGTGGCACACTGCAGGATGGCTAAGGGACCAAGGGATAGGATACACTGGTTCTCAGATGGGCACAAGAGGTCCTGGCAGAGGAGATCCAAAGGAGGACTGTACCCGCAAGGGAAATGGGCACCATCTCTTCCTCCTTGCCTTCCTGTCCCCCTCTGGTGCTCTGCCCGGCCTTATCTCTTCCCTCCATTTCTTGTCCATACTAATGGGGACCTCTGGCAAGATGCCTATGACCAAGCACTCCTTTTTCCCTGGTGACTCCTGTAAGGTGTCCAGTAAGATGATGCACTCGCCATCAAAATGCCAGGAAGACTCTTTAAAGAGTGCTAACAGGCATTTTAAGTGGCAATTGGCTGTTTAACAAGCCACCAGGGGAACATCTTTAAGCTCTGGCTTCATCTCCTTTACAAAGATGATATCTTGTGTTAAATGAGGGCTAAACTGGTGCTTCAGCTCAAGACCCCATCTTGGCCACCTTAGAGGCTATTTAGTGCCTGAAGTGTTCATTGAAAGTCACCTCCTATGATTTTTATTGTTCTTATAAAATTCTATCTGTTAAATTTCTGTAGATAGATTATAATTTTTTGTAAATTCTTTGTGTTTCAATTTACATTAACCTGACTTTAAGATTATCATTTTATGAATCTTGCAAAATAACATGCATCCCCATGTAGATTGGAGGGTGGCGGTTGACATGGGTTTCCACTTCACACCTTCTTTGTTTCAGAAGAACCCATTCAGTTCGGGAATATTTCAGTATGGGTGCAATTGACATCTCTTAGCTTTGAAGGTATTCCTTTGTCCCCGTCAGACAGTTTGAATATGAAAAGGCCAAGTCTTTTACCTTCGGTGGCCATTTTGGAGCACATTGTTCATTTTTTAAAAGAAAAGTAAATTTTTTAAAAGACAAAGTGAATTTTTGTAACTCTTCAGTTTTAGTCCGTAATTTTTTGTCATCGCACTTCTTGTATATGTGACAATAGTATAGCAAAGGAGAAAATTTGCAATGCCAAAAAATTTTGAAAAATTAAATCGATAATTATTTTGAATGTTCCTATTTATGTTCATGTATTTGTGCATTTTTTCAAATGTTTTATATTTAACTCTGAAAATAATCCTGTTGTAAGTTCTCTAATCGATAAAAGAGAAGGCAGCATACTACAATCAGGTCAGCTAAGAAGATCCCCTTGTACCCTAGCTGTTTACCTAGAAAAATGATCCTGATCTTCATTTGTTTAGGATCTCGAGGATTAAATGAAGGTTTATTGGCCATTATGTGTTATGTGTACATTTGAATATAGAAAATGGTCCCAGTCCCCAGTGCTGAATAATTGTACTTCCATAGTTCTGAGTCAAACAGCTGACATAAAGATGTAATAATGTGTAACCTATTAGTTTCAAACTTGTCCAGACAGGGTCTACCATTCATATCTTATAATAACATATACAACACACACTTCATTTTGAGCCATACTTATTATGTGACATTTAACATTGACAATTACTATGTACACATTTATAGTGGATAAACCCAATCTAAAGATACAACTAATTTATTTGTCATCACTGTTTCCTAAACTAACTGAATCACAAAATATGTTTTTCGGGAGTGCACATTTGGAAAATGCACTATCAAGTCAAAAGCATCAAAGTGGAAAATAGTGTTACTGATTTTTCCATCCACTAAGGAGCAGAAAATGTAAGCCTAAATACTTCAAGGCAGTAATGTGAAAACAAGAACTGGTTGACAATTGGGTAGTGACTACAGACAGGCTGGGGAAGAAGTTGATGGGTGGGAATACAAAGGGAGTTGAAATCTAGTGGTTCAAAAGGGGCCAGTTTGACTTCCATTCTCTTGAGCCCCTCCATCACAAAACTGTTGGCTTGTGCTTCTCCCACCTTCAGTCATATCCCTTGACTTTGACCCCTCATGCACCAAAGCTTGTTCACTCTTACTGAACTCTAGGACGCTGCTCCCCTGATTTCTCTCACATCCCCCTGTAAACCTCTCCCAGTTTTAATAAATACCAAACCACATTCTCCCCAATTCCAAACTACTGAACACTTCTAGACCCTGAGATCTCCCTCTCTGATTCTCCAGATTCCAGGACCTACTCATTGTTCCTAGAACATACTACAGTGTCTATTCCCCACTACTCCAAATACAGCTCAGTCCTGAAGCCCCATCTAAAACTATCAGAACTGGGCCTGTTCCCAGCGCTTTCACATCATAGGAACACCCCTAATGTTGGTAATTCAGAGTCCTTGATAATACAACTTGGCAGAGAAGCCTTCATCTTATAAAACCACTGACACACCATGATCAGTGCCTCAGGAAATTTGCCAGTATTTAAGTAAGATTAAGAATTAAAAGCCTTTTTTGGTAAATTTATCTTTCTATTTATATTTACAGTACACATCCATGATCTCTATTCCCACTTCAGAAGAGTTGTTAAGGCTTTGTTGATCAATGCATTTGATGGCAATTTCCTGAAATCCTTGTATGGTGAGTAGAGCTTTATAAAGGGAGGTGGGAGTTCCCAATATTTCAATATCCAATGTAGAACTGAGCCATGCAGATGAGAAAGTTTGATTCCTGTTGTGTGCTGAGTTAGACAACCTTAGCTTCAGTAGCTGGAATAATGCATTAGTAGATTTGGACTCAGTTGCTTATGGTAGGTAAAATCAGCCAGGAATGCTATTCAATGATCCTCTCATGGCTAAGGATAGACCAGATTCAAGTGTGATGCCTCCATAAATTGAATAGTCTAGTAGCAGTACTGTCAGGGTTCACACAGAAGGAATGACCACCATTTGGGGGACTTTAACATCTATCACCAGGAGTGGCTCTGTAGCACCATGACTTGCCGCGCTGGCTGAGTCCTGAAGCACATATCTGCCAGACTGGGCCTGCAGCAGGTGGTGAGAGAACGAACAAGAGGGAAAACCCTACTGACATTGCCCTCATCAGTCTTGACTGTATTGGTAGTAGTGACCACCACACAATCCTTGTGGAGACGAAGTCCCATCTTCAGACTGAGGATACACTTCATCGTGTTTGGCAAGACTGCCGAGCCGAATGGGATAGATTCAGAACTGATCTAGCAGCTCAAAACTAGGTATTCACGAGATGCTGTGGGCCTTCAGCAGCAGCAGAATTGTATTCAACCACAATTTGTAACCATATAGCCCGGCATATCTCTCACTCTACCATTACCATCAAGCCAGGGCATCAACCCTGGTTCAGTGAAAAATGTAGGAGAACATGCCAGGAGCAGCATCAAGGATAGCTAAGAATGAGGTGCCAGCCTGGTGAAGCTACAACACAGGACTACATGCATGCTAAACAGTGAATGCTAAACATGCAATAGACAGAACTAAGCAATCCCACAGCCAATAGATGAGATCAAAGTTCTACAGTCCTGCCATATCCAGTCAGACAATTAAATAACAGACCAGAGGGGGAGGTTCCACAAACATTCCCATCCTCAAAGATGGGGGAACCCAGCACATCAGTGCAAAAGACAAGGCTGAAACATTTGTAAGCAGCTTCAGTCGGAAGTGATGAGTGGATGATCCACCTCGGCCTCCTCCTGAGGTCCCCAGCATAACACATGCCAGTGTTCAGCCAATTCGATTCACTCCATGTGATACTCGTAAAAGGCTGAGGGCACTGGATACAACAAAGGCTATGGGCCCTGACAATATCCTGGTTGTAGTACTGAGGATTAGTGCTCCAGAACTAGCCACACCCTGAGCCAAGATGTTCCAATACAGCTACGACACTGGCATCTACTCGACAATGTGGAAAATTGGCCAGGTATGTCCTGTCCACAAAAAGCAGGACAAATCCAATCCAGCCAATTACTGCCCCATCAGTCTACTCTCAATCACCAGCAAAGTTATGGAAGGTGTCATTGACAGTTCTATCAAATGGCACTTACACAGCAATAACCTGCTCACCGATGCTCAGTTTGGGTTCTACAGGGGCCATTCGGCTCCAGAGCTCAATACAGCCTTGGTCCAAACATGGTGAAAAGAGCTGAATTCTAAAGGTGCGGTGAAAGTGACAATTCTTGACATCAAGGCAGCATTTGACCGAGTGGAACCTTAACAAAATTGAAGTCAGTGGGAATCAGGGGGAAAAGTCTCCACTGGTTGGAGTCATACCTAGCACAAAGTTTGTGGTTGTTGGAGGCCAATCGCCTCAGCCCGAAGACATGGCAGCAGGAGTTCCTCAGGGTAGTGTCCTAGGCCCAACCATCTTCAGCTGCTTCATCAATTACCTTCTCTCCATCATAAGGTCAGAAGTGGGGATGTTCGCTGAAGATTGCACAATGTTCAGCACCATTCGCGACTCCTCAAATACTGAAGCAGTCTGTGCCCGGTTGCAGCAAGACCTGGACAACATTCAGGCTTGGGCTGACAAGTGGCAATTAACATATGCGCCACATAAGTGCCGGGCAATGATCATCTCCAACATGTGTGAATCTAACCATCTACAATTGATGTCCAATGGCAATACCATCGCTGAATCTCCCACCATCAACATCCTGGGGGTTACCATTGACCAGAAACTTAACTGGACCAACCACATCACGAAAGTTAGGGAAGGAAAGAAAGGAGGAGGGGTGGCAGTATTGATTAAAGAGTATGTTAGTGGGAGGTTGTCCTAAAGGGAGCCAGGACTGAATCTATTTGGTTAGAGCTAAGAAACAATAGAGATACTGTTAAACTACTGGGTGTATTCTACAGACCAGCAATTAGCTATAGAGGAACAAATTTGTGAGGAAATTACAGAGAGCTGCAAGAATTATAAAGTAGTTATAATTGAGGAATTTTGTTATCCTAATATAGAGTCGGATAGTAATAGTGTGAAAGGCAAAGAGGGGGAAGAGTTTCTGAAATGTGTTCAGAAGAATTTCCTACCTCAGGAAGGAAGCATTATTGGATCTGGTTCTGGGGAATGAGGTGGTTCAAGTGGATCAAATGTCAATAGAAGAGGATTTAGGGTACAGTGATCATAGTATCATAAGGTTTAGGTTGTCTATAGCAAATGACAAGGAGAAATCCAGGCGAAAAATAATTAATTGGGACAGGTGGATGAGAATGGATCAGGCCCAGGTGAGCTGAAATCAAAGATTGGCAACCAAAGCTGTGGCAGAACAATGGGCTGCCTTTAAAGAGGAGATGGTTCGGGAATAGTTGTGATATATTCCCATGAAGGAGATAGGTAGGACAAACTAAACCAGAGCTCCCTGGATGACGAAAGAGATAGAGAGTAAGATGAAGCAGAAAAAGGGTGCATATGGCAGATGTTAGGTTGATAATACAAGTAAGAACCAGGCTGAATATGGAAAGTTCAGAAGGCAGGTGAAAATAGAAATAAGAGAAGCAAAGAGAGAGAGTATGAGAAGAGACTGGCAGCTACCATAAAAGGAATTCCAAAAGTCTTTCTATAGTCCTATAAATAGTAAAAGGGTGGTCAAAGGAGAGGTGGTGCAGATTATGGACAAAAAGGGGGATTTACACATGGAGTCAGAGGACGTGGCTGAAGTACTAAATGATTACTTTGCATCTGTCTTTACCAAGGAAGAAGATGCTTCCCAAGTCATGGTGAAAGAGAAGGTAGTTAGTTGAGACACTGGATGGTCTAAAAATTGATAAAGAGGCGGTATTAGATAGGCTGGCTGTACTTAAAGTTGATAAGTCACAAAGACTGGATGAGAGGCAAATAAAAACAGAAAGTGCTGGAAATACTCAGGAAGTCTGTGGAGAGAGAAGCAGTGTTAACCTTTCAGATCTGTGACCTTTCATCAGAACCAGTAGAGTTTAGAAATGTAATAGGTTTAAAGCAAGTGAAGTGGGTGCGGGTGGAAGAGAACAAAAGGTAAGGTGTGTGATAGGGCAGTGGGCAGGAGAGTTGAAATGACGAAGATGTCATGGGACAAAGACAAAGGAAATTCTAATGGTTGTGGTGAAGGACAAAGCATTAGTCCAGAGGGAGTAATAATGGCAGAATAATGAATAGCTCTATCTAAAAGCACAAACATGCAAAACCAAGTTTAAGGACATGGTTAAAAAATAATAAAATAAAGTAATAAAAAAGGCAAGTTATGCCCTGGAATTGTTGAACTCAATGTTGATTCCAGAAGGCAGTAGAGTGCCTAATAGGAAGATGAGATGTTGTTCCTCGAGCTTGCACTGATGTTCTTTGGAACACTGCAGCAGGCCAAGGACAGAAATGTGGGCAGGAGAGCAGGGTGGTGAATTGAAATGGCAAGCAACCGGAAGCTCGGGGTCATGCTTGCAGACTTGGTGGAGGTGTTTCGAAAGCGGTCACCCAATCTGCGTTTGGTCTCCCCAATGTAGAGGTAACCGCATTGTGGGCAGCGGATACAGTATACTAAATTGAAGGAATTACAAGTAAATCATTGTTTCACCTGGAAGGAGTGTTTGGGGCCTTGGATTAAAGGCATGCTCAGGTAGGGAAAAAGAACCCGACCCTAACCCAACCGTTCCACAGCGGACCCGAGCCGATTTCGTTCCAATTTCGTCCCGAGCCCGACCCGACCCAAGCCCAACGCCACGCGACCCAATCCAAGCCCGACCCGACCATCCCTTTACTTACCTTCCGACTGGGAAGCTCCACGAAGCTGCAGCGCATGCGTGATGACGTCATAGTAACGTCACTCGCTCACTGAGCAGACTCAGTTTCGTCCCGGACTCCCAGCTCAGGTAAGTTTTTTATTTTTAATATTTACCGTGTGTGTCTGGCCCGACCCGACCCGAGCATGACCCGGACTTGGCCCGACCCGAACCCGACACATGCCATCGGGTCCCATCGGGTTTGGGTTGGGTAGCAGGCCTTTACCTTGAATGGTGAGGAGGTAAATGTGCAGGTATTACACCTCCTGCGATTGCATGGGAAGGTGCTGTGGAAAGGGGATGAGGTGTTGGGGGTAATGGAGGAGTGGACTAGGGTGTCACAGAGGGAACGATCCCTTTGTAAAGCTGACAGGGGAGAGGAAGGGAAGATGTGTTTGGTGGTGGCATCATGCTGGAGGTGACGGAAATGGTGGAGGATGATCCTTTGGATGTGGAGGCTGGTGGGGTGGAAAATGAGGACAAGGGGATCACTGTCATGGTTCTGGGAGGGATGGGAAGGGGTGAGGGTAGAAGTGCGGGAAATGGGTCAGACATGGTTGAGGGCCCTGTCAACCACAGTGGGGGGGGGAATCCTCAGTTGGAGAAAAAGGAAGACATATCAGAAGCGTTGTTGTGGAAGGTTGCATCATCGGAACAGATGCATTGGAGATGGAGAAACTGGGAGAATGGAATGGAGTCCTTACAGGAAGCCGGTTGTGATGAAGTGTGGTCGAGGTAGCTGTGGGAGTCAGTGGGCTTATAATGAATATTAGTGAACAGCCTATCCCCAGAGATGGAGACAGAGAAGTTGAGGAAGGGAATGGAAGTGTCAGAGATGGACCATGTGAAGGTAGGAGAAGGGTGGAAATTGGAAGCAAAGTGATAATGTTTTCCAGTTCTGGGCGAGAGCAGGAAGCGGCACTGATACAGTCATTAATGTACCGGAAAAAAGTTGGGGGGAGGGTTCTTGAGTAGAACTGGAGCAAGGAATGTTCGATATTTCCCACAAAAAGACAGGCATAACTACAGCCCATGCGGGGAACCATGGGGGTACCCATAGCAACACTTTTTATTTGAAGGAAGTGAGTAGAGTTGAAGGAGAAGTTGTTTAAAGTGAGGACAAGTTCAGCCAGGCAGAGGAGGGTGGTGATGGATGAGGCCTGGTTGGGCCTCTGTTCAAGGAAGAAGCGGAGAGTCCTCAGACCGTCCTGGTGAGGGATGAAGGTGTAGAGAGATTAGACGTCCATAGTGAAGAGGTGATGGTTAGGGCCAGGAAACTAGAAATTGCCAAAATGACATAGGGCGTCAGAAGAGTCACGGATGTAGGTGGGAAGAGACTGCACCAGGGGAGAAAAGATAGAGTTAAGATAGGGAGAAATAAGTTCAGTGGAGCAGGAACATGCTGAAATGATGGGTCTATCAGGACAGTCCTGTTTGTAGATTTTGGAAAGGAGGTAGTTGCGGGCTGTCCGTAGTTGCGGGACTGTGAAGTGGAATCTGTAGAGGGACGATCTCCGGTACATTGATGACTATATTGGTGCCATTTCCTGCTCTCGCCCCGACCTGGAAAACTTCATCAACTTAGCTTCCAATTTCCCTTCTCTCACCTTTATATGGTCTATCTCCGACACTTCCCTTCTCTTCCTCGACTTTTCTGTCTCCGGCTCTGGGGATAGGATATCCACTAATATTCAATATAAGCCCACTGACTCCCACGGCTACCTCGACTACACTTCCTCACACCACGCTTCCTGTAAGGACTCCATCCCATTCTCCCAGTTTCTCCGTCTCTGATGCATCTGTTCTGATGATGCAACCTTCCACAACAGTGTTTCTGATATGTCTTCCTTTTTCCTCAACTGAGGAATCCCCCCCACTGTGGTTGAAATGGCCCTCAACCGTGTCTGACCCATTTCCCGTACTTCTGCCCTCACCCCTTCCCCTCCCTCCCAGAACTGCGAAGGGGTTCCCCTTGTCCTCACTTTCCACCCCACCAGCCTCCACATCCAAAGGATCATCCTCTGCCATTTCCGCCACCTCCAGCGAGATGCCACCTCCAAACACATCTTCCCCTCCCCTCCCCTGTCAGCATTCTGGAGGGAATGTTCCCCCGGAACACCTTGGTCCACTCCTCCATCACCCCTGACACCTCGTCCCATGCAGTCGCAGGAGGGGCAATACCTGCTCTTTTAGCTCTTCTCTCCTCACCATCCAAGGCCCCAAACACTCCTTCCAGGTGTACTTCTTTCAATTTAGTGTACTGTATTTGTTGCTCACAATGTGGTCGCCACTACATTGGGGTGACCAAATGCAGATTGGGTGACTGCTTTGCGGAACACCTCCGCTCGGTCCGCAAGCATGATCCCGAGTTTCCGGTTGCTTGCCATTTCAATTCATCACCCTGCTCTTGCCCACATTTCTGTCCTTGGCCTGCTGCAGTATTCCAGTGAACATCAACGCAAGCTCGAGCAATAAAACCTCTTCTAATTAGGCAGTCTGCAGCCTTCTGGACACAACATTGCGTTCAACAATTTCAGAGCATAACTTGCCTTTTTATTACCTTATTTTATTTTATTATCTTTTAACCATGTGCCTGCCTTAAACTTGGTTTTTCATGTTTGTGCTTTTGGACAGAGCTGTTCATTATTCAGCCATTCCCATTCTCACTGCACTAATGCTTTGTCTTTCACCACAACCATTAGCACTCCCTTTGCCTTTGTCTCATGACATCCTTGTCATTTAAACTCTCCTGCCCGCTACTCTATCACACACCTTACCTTTTATTCTCTTCCCCATGCCCCCTTTCACTTGCTTAAATCCTATTACATTTCTAACCTTTGCCAGTTCAGATGAAAGGTCACAGACCTGAAACATTAACTCTGCTTCTCTCTCCACAGATGCTGTCAGGCCTGCTGAGTATTTCCAGCACTTTCTGTTTTTATTGCAGATTTCCAACATCTGCAGTATTTTGCTTTTATCTGGACATGAGGCATTTGTGGATGCTGAGGGAAGTAAGGGCAGAAATTGTGGAGGCACTGGCCATAATCTTCCAATCCTCCTTAGATACACGCATGGTGCCAGAGGACTGGTGAATTTCAAATGTTACACCCCTGTTCAAAAGAGGGTGTAAGGATAAGCCCAACAACTACAAGCCAGTCAGTTTAACCTCAGTGGTGGGAAAGCTTTTAGAAACCATGATTTAGGGCAAAATTAACAGTCACTTAGACAAGTGTGGATTAGTTAAGGAAAGCCAGTACAGATTTTTTTAAAGGGCAAATTGTGTTTAACCAACTTGATTGAGTATTTTGATGAGGTAACGGAGAGGGTTGATGAGGGTAATGCAGTTGACTTCCAAACGGCAGTTGATAAATTGTCACATAACAAGCCTTTCAGCAAAGTTAAAGCCCATAGAATAAAAAGGACAATGGCAGCACGGATACAAATTTGGCTGAGTGACAGGAAGCAGAGAGTACGGGTGAACGTTTATTTTGCAAACTGGAGGAAGATATGTAGTGGGGTTCCCCAGGGGTCAGTATTAGGACTGCTACTTTTCTTGATATATATTAATGACCTAGAATTGATTGTGCGGGGCATAATTTCAAAATTTGCAGATGACACAAAACTTGCAAGTGTTGTGAACTGTGAGTTCACTGGTGATAGACTTCAAGAGGACATAGACAGGCTGGTGCTATGAGCAGACACGTGACAGATGAAATTTAATGCAGCGAAGTGTGAAGTGATATAGTTTGCAAGGAAGAATGAGGAGAGGCAATATAAAGTAACGGATACAATTTTAAAGGGGGTGCAGGAGCATAAATTATTGAAGGTGGCAGGGCAGGTTGAGAAAGTGGTTAATAAAGCATACGGGATCCTGGGCTCTATAAAAAGGGGCATAGAGTATAAAAGCAAGGAAGTTAAGGTGAACTTTTATAAAACAGTGGTTCGGCCTCAACTGGAGTATTCTGGAAATATTCAGGAGGTCAGGCAGCATCTGTGGAGAGAGAAACAGCAATAACATAAGAATATAAGAAATAGGAGCAGGAATAGACCAATACAGCCCCTCAAGCCTGCTCCACCATTCAATACGATCATGGCTGATCTTCTGTCTCAACTGCACTTTCCTGCCCACTCCTCATATCCATAGATTCCCTGAGAGACTAAAAATTTATCTTAGCCTTGGATATACTCAACAATGGAGCATCCACAACCCTGAAGAAAGGTCACTGACCTGAAAGTTAACGCTGTTTCTCTTTCCACAGATGCTGCCAGACCTGCTGAGTATTTCCAGTATTTTCTGATATTACTCTCCTCTTTTCTGTGTGTTGCAATAGAGGGAAGCAGGAAAAAGAAATATGCACAAGAAATGCTGAAATCACTGGATCATTTTGATGACCGCTGTATTCAAATGCGTCTAGTAAACTTAAGGACAACGAGTCGATGGAAAAACCGCTACCAGGTCAGCTTTAAGAATGGAATTCTTTTGTGTTTTTTCTGCATATCAGATGAGGACAGGATTGGGCTTGTACACGATGCCAAATCCTCCACCACAGACTGTCTCCTTGCTCAAATAGCTCACTGACACACATTGTTGAGGCTCATACGTGAAGACAAGCCCTTGGGTAAGGTATTGTGTTATGACTGAGGTGGGAGGAGTGCACAGTTAATTCAGTCCCACTAATGCACGGGTTACAACATATCAATACATTTTCCCACATATCGAAACAGCCAATTAGATAAACTATTTGTCCCCAGAATAAAGCACACCAATTAGGTTTCTTTAATTAACAACAAAATTATCCGTTTATTATAAACCAAGTCTTTACCAATAATGAAGTAAATATAAACGCAAATTGAAATATTAAAGCTCTGTATTTTTTATATCCTAGCCCTCATGCACACGCACATACATCCAAAAATTGGTTAACCGTGGGAAAAAGGAGGGATTTTTGTTTACAGCTGTCACAAAGAAATAGAAGGAATTTAAAAAAAACTTATACTGAATATGGAAATCCTTTGTTTTGGTGAGGTGTCCCAAGGTCGAATAGTTGGCTGCCACTAGGAGTCTTTCCAGGCGAGGTTGATGAACAGTCTGCTTGGGTAGGCATTCAAAGAAATTCAACTGAAGAAGGCTACACATAGGTCTTACAGCAGGTGTGCAGCAACAGAAGTTTCAGTTCTCACACATTCGATGCAAAGTTCATTTGAAGAGGCAAGGTTTCTGCAAATATTCAGGGTTTCTTCAAAAATGCAGGAGGCAACAGTACAACTTCTTACAGGCTTTTGCTTTCCGTGAGCAGGGATTCTTCAAAGGGAGGTAATAGTTTTTGTCTGAACTCCTGGCAGGTCCATAAAC
This sequence comes from Heterodontus francisci, assembly GCF_036365525.1. NCBI lineage: Eukaryota > Metazoa > Chordata > Chondrichthyes > Heterodontiformes > Heterodontidae > Heterodontus > Heterodontus francisci. Next base: position 91,767,940 of record NC_090376.1, on the reverse strand, counting down.
AAATTCCAGTTGCCTCTTTTAATCCAAAAACCAGCATCTTTTAGCAGTTCAAAGTGAAACTAAACTTTTTCCAAGAGGTCTCATGCTAATCATAAATTCTGTCCTGTCACAACACAAAATAGCTCTTAAGTCAAACCCTGTGTAGTGTTTACTTGAAATCACATGCTTTCCAGCAAAACTTGTTTACAGTTCACCTTTTGTTGAACTTCCTTTTAAAAAAAACACCCAAAAGTCATCCTCCTTAGTTTTAAAATATGGATTCCAAGTTTTTAACAAAAATAGATCAAAATAACCAGGGGGCATAGATTTAAGGTAAGGGGCAGGAGGTTTAGAGGGGATTTGAGGAAAAACTTTTTCACCTAGAGTGTGGTTGGAATCTGGAACACACTGCCTGAGGGGGTAGTAGAGGCAGGAACCCTCACAACAATTAAGAAGTATTTAGATGAGCACTTGAAACGCCATAGCATACAAGGCTACGAGCCAGGTGCTGGAGAATGGGATTAGAATAGATAGGTGCTTGATGGCCAGCGTGGACACGGTGGGCCGAAGGGTCTGCTTCAGTGCTGTATAACTCTATGACTATTCTATTCTCGTAACAGTTGAAAGACTGTGTTAGTGACTGTGCAACTGTAGTATAGTGAGAGTTGTTGCCTTATGGAGATAAGAGATAAGAAGACAAAAAATAGAATGTGGGAGCGTGGAATTTTCTCTATAATGTGCTACCTTTATCCATTCCAAAAGCCCATGTTAGAGTCAGGGTTTTCCATCCTCTCAATTCACAGGTTCTGGTTCACTGGGGCAGTTACCAAAATGAGTCCCCAGTGATGTGTGTTATTTATAAATCATGATATCACACCTGACCAATTGATAGGAACATGAGGGGTATGAGACCTTTTGACAGTTGCATCCAAATCACCTGGCAATGGAATGAACATTTGCTGGGTATTCTGTTGCTTAGCAGATAATCTTGAAGCTTTTATTCAAAGATTTTTCAAACGAACATCCATGGCTCCTGAGAGTCTGGGAGAAATCAGATTTCAGTGCTCCTGACAGAGTATCTCAATAATTCTATATTTTTTGCATTAGTTACCTGTTCACATATCATTTTTGTTGCTGGATACTATTTAAAATTATTTTCTGTGATAGTAGCATTGTTTTACTTTGGATAGCTAACATTGTCTTTTAGAAGTTTGGGCGTGAGTGCTCTGATATTTACAGGGCTCCCTCACATAGAATGATTTGAAATCCACTGTATAATTGTAGGATTCTGAGGAACATAATTGAATATATTTTTCTGTATGTATAACATTTGTTTTACTAATCTGTTTATTATAGTTTAGTAAAAATGTTTCCATGGCTAACTGGAAACATTTTTTTACTAAACTATAATAGAAAATTAGTTTAAAAAACTTAGCTTTTCCATAAAAGACAAAGATGATAAAATATCATTTGAAAGGGATGCAGGAGCAAAAATATGGACATAATATAGAAGTGAATTGTATGATGATCCAAATCTAGGGAATCCTCAAGATATAGAGGCAAAGGAAGGACCAAACATTATGATGTCAGAGGTAAAGAATGCTTTGAAATTGATAAGTACAGGAAAAGTTTCAGGCATAGATGAATTAACAACAGAACATCTAAAAGCCGTTGGAGAAACAGAATTAGAAGTGATAACAGAAATTTATGATCAAATATATACTAAAGAATATATTCCAAGTGACTTAAGACATTCATTATTCGTTAAGATACCTAAGAAACCTAAAGCAATGGAGTGTAACCAGTTTAGAACTATAAGCTTAATGAGTCATCGTGTTTATCACCAAAAGACGTGTTGCTGAAATGTGACATTGACCGTAAAGGTGTGAGATTTATCCCGAGCCTTTATTGGGACCAAATAGCGAGCATCAGGCTAGAAGATGGTCATTCAGATATGTTTCAAATGAAGAGAGGAGTATGACGAGGCTGTGTACTGTCACCAAGATTATTTAATCTGTACATAGAACCAATATTCAGGGAATTAGATGTACTTCCAAGTGCAAAAATTGGAGATAAGAACATAACAAACTTGCGGTATGCTGACAACACAGCGCTACTTGCAGAATCAGAAGAGGCCTTACAGCATATCGTAGATCAAGTAAAATTCAGAAGTTTAGAATATGGACTGAGTGTGAACACCAAAATGACAAAAACAATGGCAGTTATAAGGAATACATTAGAAGAAACCAGAGTGAAGATTGAAGCGGATGGTGTTCACACTGGAACAAGTAGATAAATTTGCCTATTTATGACAAATGATAACAGAAGGTGGTAGATGCGATGTCAAAGTCAGAAGAAGGATAGTTAGCCAGAAGTAATTTTGTGCTGATGAAGGATGTGTTATTAACAAGAAAGCTCAATTTTTTAACAAGGAAAAAGCTCATAAGATGCTACATTCTATCCACTTTCCTGTATGCCTCAGAAACCTGGACAATAAGTAAAGATCTGTGGAAGAAGAAAGAGGCCTTTGAAATGTGGATGTTAAGACGTATGCTTAAAATTCCTTATACACACCATAAAGCAAATGAAGAGGTGCTTGAAATTGCAAGAGCAAAACGAACTCTAAAAAGTGGCATCCAGAAAAGTAATGTCAGTATTTCGGCCATTTGTTCAGAGCTGAAAAGCTACAGAGATCTCTTCCAGAGGGCAAATTGGTGGGACAGAAAGAGGGATCGACCTAGGTGTAGTTGGATGGTGGACATCACAGAGCAGTTGTGGACAAGCTACAATGGATGTGTGAGAATGGTGCAAGATAAACGAGTGTGACATACCATGACAGCAGATCACCTGGTACAAGCAGCAGCAGCAAAAATGTTTGTCTTTAACTGCATGGGAAAATATACATCTCTCCTTCCATTTTTAAAAATTCATTCACAGCATGTGGGCATCGCTGGCAAGGTCAGCATTTATTGCCCATCCCTAATTGCCCATTAGAATGTGGTGGTGAGCCACCTTCTGGAACTACTGCATTCCATGTGGTGAAAGTACTTTCACAGTATTGTAGGGTAGTGACTGCCAGGATTTTGACCCAGCATTGATGAAGGAACAGCAATACAGTTCCACCTGAGGATGGTGAGTACTTGGAGGGAAACCTGGAGGTGGTGGTGCTCCCATGTCCCTGCTACCCTGTACTTCTAGTAGTTGCAGTCACGGGTTTTGGATAGTGCTGTTGAATGAGCCTTGGCGAGTTGCTGCAGTGCATCTTGTAGATGGTAAACATTGCTGCCACTGTACACTGGTGATGGATGGAGTGCATATTTACCGTGGTGGATGGGGTGCTGATCAAGTGGGCTGCTTTTCCTGGATGATGTCAAGATTTTTGCATGGTGTTGGAGTTATATTCAACCAGGCAAGTGGAGAGTATTCCATCTGTCTTGTGTCTCATAGATGGTGGATAGGCTTTTGGGAGTCAGCAAGTGAGTCACACTGCAAAGAATACCCAGCATCTGACCTGCTCTTGTAGCCACAGTATTTATATGGCTGGTCCTGTTAAGTTTCTGATTAATGGTGATTGCCAGGATTTTGATGGGTGCGAATTCAACAATGGTGATGCTATTAAATGTCATGGGGAGATGGTTAGATTCTATTGCTGGAGATGGTCATTGCCTGGCCCTTGTGTGGTGCAAATTTTACTTGCCATTTATCAGCCCCTGCCTGAATGCTGTCCATAGCCGGAATTTTATGTTGGGTGGGAGGCCTCGCACACTGACCGAAAAGTCAGGGGCGAGCCCGCCTCCGCCGGGCCTAGGGAGCCACGCCAGGAATATTTGCTCCCCAGGCCCTTAATTGACCTTGGGCGGGACTTCCACCTCCCCGGGAGCAGTGGTCACTGCTGGGATTATGCCAAGCCATCGCAAGCAAGGTGAATGATGGCCATGGGACGAAGCTCAGTTTTTGGGGCCTCACTGGGGACAATTGGCCGGGCCCCGGTGAGGCAAGGTGCATTGGGGGGTGGGAGTGTGGGGGGTTGCGGTGTGTGTTGTGCGGTGGGGGCGGTTGGGGCTTCGGGGGCAGCCCTTGGTGGGGCACAGGGTGCCCGATCAGGAGGGCACCCCCCCACCCCCAGCCCGCAAGGAAGCATTCCAGCTTTTACCTGGCAGTATTCTTGGGACCTTTGCCATCCGTCCACCGAGGGTAAAGTACCCGCGGCGGTGGGAGGAAGCCATTAAGTGGCAGTTAATTGGCCACTTAAGGGCTTTGATTTCCTGAGACGGGGGAGGCCGTTTTTCACCACTGCCGCCCCACGTAAAAGTGTAGCGGGGGTCAGAGGGCGTCGGGAATGCCCTCCCCCCCACCCCGCCTCCCACTGAATTTTACGTTCCCACAACCACCACCACCAGCCTGCTCATTGGGGGGGCTGTAAAATTCCTGCCCATGTCTTACTGCATGTGGACACAGACTGCTTCATTATCTGAGGAGTTGCAAATTGAACTGAATACTGTGAAATCATCAGTGAGCACCCCCACCATATGATGGAAGAAAGGTCATTGATGAAGTAGCTGAAGATGATTTGGCCTAGGTCACTGCCCTGAGGAACTCCTGCAGTGAAGTCCTGAGGCTAAGATGATTGGCCTCCAAAAAACACAACCATCCTCCTTTGTGCTAGGTATGATTCCAGCCAGACTTTCCCCCTGATTCCCATTGACTTCAATTTTATTAGGTTCCTTCATTCACAGTTTTGTGCCTTATCAGCAGTAGCTACATTGTGAAACCTTAGCGCACTCAACAAATATAGGTGCATGCTTACACCATTTGCAGCTTGTAAATCAGAAGAGATTGTGGGATGAGAGAGATGTTGGATGGAAGAAGGAGGATTATGAATGAGGATACAGTCATCTTCGATGGTTTCAGCCCCAGTTCTGGCCATGGCGTCAGCGATGGCCATCCCAAAAATGGCCAGCACCATTTGCTCCATGGGGGTTAGTTGTGTGCTACGTTGTGCTGTAAGAGAGATGTAAGTGTGTGAGTGAGGGTGGTGCAATGTGTTTGGCTGTTGTGGCTGTCATGTTTGCATAGCTATGTGTGCAAACTGTGAGGAGTGGATGTGAGCCTTGCAACAGTGCTAAGTGTTTGATTGATAGAGATTGTTGGTAGGTGAGTGATGGGGATGTGGAGATTTGATCAGTGACTTAGCCTGCTGGTGCATTTGGTAGGATATGGAATTTGAAGATGCATTCACTGACCTTGAACATTCATGTGAGGTCATTGAACTTCTTACAGCACTGCATCCAGATCCTCAGCTTTCAACTCCTGCCATTGACCTCCATGGTGACCTTTCCCACTGCTTTTTTGACCATGTATCTGGAGGGCCTCCTTCCCTTGCGGATGAAGGATATCTCTCTCCTTACCACCTCCTCCACCAGGACCTCCAGGGCAGCGTCTGAAAACCTAGGAACCCACTCTCTCCCCAGTTGTGCCATTCTTCACTTTTTCCTAGGTCAGATTCTCTTCAACCATGACTCCCAGCACCTGTTCCAGTCACAATACACCTCCCCATTAAGAGGTGCAAGGCTAGCTTTAACTGGTATTAACCACTCATGATATTGGCCCCCTGCTGATGCATCTAGCGGGTGAACAGTGTGGTTAGCACTGACTGAATGCAGAGAACATTGAAATGAACAAGCAGCATAAAGTTGATGTTCTGCCTCTATTGCAATCAATGGGCACAGGTTAGTCACACATTGGCATCCCCTTTGCCATTCCAATTTAGCTCCCCAAAAAACATAAGAAATAGGAGCAGGAGCAGACCATACGGCCCCTTCAGCCTGCTGCACCATTCAATCTGATAATGACTGAACCTCGGCCTCAACTCCACTTTCCCTCCCACTCCCCATATCCCTTGATTGCCTGAGAGACCAAAAATCTGTCTATCTCAGCCTTAAATATATTTGACGACAGAGCATCCACTACGCTCTGGGGTAGAGAATTCCAAAGATTCACAACCCTTTGAGTGAAGAAATTTCTTCTCATCTCAGTCCTAAATGATCAGCCCCTTATCCTGAGATGTGCCCCCGTGTTCTAGATTCCCCATCCCGGGGAAACAACCCTGTGAAGCCCTTCCGGAATCTTGTATGTTTCAATGAGATCATCTCTCATTCTCCTAAACACTGGAGAATATAGGCCCAATTTATTCAGCCTCTCATCATAGGGTAACCCCCTCATCCCAGGAACCAATCTAGTGAACCTTTGCTGTACTGTCTTCATTGCAAGTATATCCTTCCTTAAATATGAAGACCAAAACTGCACACAGTATTCCAAGTGCGGTCTCGGCATAGCCGTGTACAATTGTAGGAAGAATTCCTTATTCTTGTACTCCAAACCCCTTACACTAAAGGCCAACATACCATTTGTTTTCTTAATTCCTTGCTCGACCTGCTAGCTAATTTTCTGTGTTCCTTGTATGAGATCAACCAAGTCTCTCTGAACACCAACATTTACAAGTTTCATGCCTCTTTAGAAATATTCTGCTTTTCTATTCTTTCTACCAAAGCAAATAACCTCACATTTCCCCACATTATACTTCATCTGCCATCTTGTTGCCCACTCACTTAACTTGTCTATATCTCTTTGCAGCATCTTTGTGTCCGCCTCACGGCTTACATTTCCACCTAGCTTTGTATGATCAGCAAAGTCAAAATTTATTTGTTTATGTTTATTTTCTTTTTTTCCTTTCTATTTCTCTCTATTATTCCAATATTTTCCCCTCTATTTCGCTTTCTGTACTTGATTTGGCATTGAATTCACCCACTCTAATTCACCCTCTTTCTCAGTCCTTCCTTTGTTTATTTCTCAATCCTTAAATCTCATATTGCTCTAAGGTTAAACTTGCAGTTGCCCGTAGACCAGGGTTGTCCAACATACAACCTGTGGGCCACAATTCGGCCCGCCAAAGCTTTCCATCCAGCCCGGGATGTATTTCAGAGATGAGAAATTTCCCATTGGCTTCTTCTTCCAGACCGGCTTTTTAAAAAAATGGCACCAGTTTCACAGCTGACAGCAGGAACAGTGGTTTCTGAACTTTGGACAGATTCAAGGTTTTCTGGCAGGTTCTGATTTTTTTTTTAAAAAGCCTGCTGGAAAACCCCAAATCTGTCCGAAGTTCAGAAGCAGCTGTTCCCACTGTTACCTGTGAAATTGACCAACCAAAAAGCTGCTCTGCTGAGTGCTCCCACTCTTTGCGACTGTCGGGGTGGGTGGGGGGGAGGGGGTAGAGAGAGAGAGGGGGGTAGAGAGAGAGGAGGGAGAGGGGGGTCAGAGAGAGAAAGGGGGCACAGAGATGGGGGGACATAGAGAACAAGGGTGACACGGGGGGGGGGGGGGGAACAACACAGTGAGGGGGGACACCGTGAGGTAAGACACAAGGAGTGAGACTGAGAGAGGCAACGAGAGAGGGAGAGTGATCAAGATCACTCTTGATAGATGGACCCCTATCCAGAATGCTTTATATCGCTACAACTAGTGTGTGGGAAAACATTGGGCAAGCAAAAAAATGCCAGGTATCTCACTAAATTTGTGTTCAACATTGTGATGAGAAAGTAAGTCAAATTAATCTTTTCATTTAAAGCTTCTTCACAAAAATGTACATTTGTTGTTGTTTTGATTCATAGTAAGATAAATTTTTAATGCCTTTATCTTTCCTAAATGGTCTCACCGGCCCCTGATGTAAGGCAAAAATTGTAATGTGGCCCCCCCCCCCGCAACGTAAAAAGGTTGGACAACCCTGCCATAGACTTTCAGTCAAGCATTCAGAAAATACAGTGCCATCTACAGGGAATCTGGGATCTGTTTGTTAATGAGCAGTGCATATTCAATAAGTACATGCTGAAGGAATGAAACTGCACACTTGTAAAAGTTAATTCTCAGTGCCAGAGAGATTATTTGGCAGTAGTTAAGACTTATCAGGTCATTACAGGGGTACTATGACTGGAGTGTACAAACTCTAACATCTTTGGCAAGTTTGGTCCATACCTGTGAAGTAAGTACAGCAACTTTATGCTATTCAATGTATTTGACTGGTGAGCCAAATGGTGAGATGCCATTTTACGCAGCTTTTGGAGGAACATGGCATCTCGAATGGCAACTTCTGGATTTCTGTGTTTAGCTGCGCATGTGCATGTCATTGAAAGTTGCTGTCCGCTTTACACGTAAATAACAGTGCATAAATAACAGTGAACACTTTTAGTCTCACCATTATTCTTACGGGCAAAATCCAGCCGATTGGTTAAGGAGATACATGTTGGTCTGTCATTCACTAAGGTCGCAGATGCCCTATGGCCCTCACCATACCAATATCAGCCAGAACATTGTCAGCTGTGTCTCAGTTGGTAGCACTCTCTCCTCCGTGTCAGAAGCCACCCCAGGACTTGAGCACAAAAATCCATGCTGACATTCCAATGCAGTACTGAGGGGATACTTCACTGTTGGAGGTGCGTCTTGCAGATGAAATGTTAAACCGAGGCCATGTCTGCCTTCTCAGGTGGGCGTAAAAGATCCCATGGCAATATTTTGAAGAAGAGCAGGGGAGTTATCCTCAGTGTCCTGGCCAATATTTATCCCTCAATCAACATGTCAAAAACAGATAATCTCGTCATTATCACATTGCTGTTTGTGGGAGTTTGCTGTTCTCAAAATGGCTGACTTGTTTCCCACATTGCATAAATGGAAAAAGTACTTAAGTGGCTGTAAAGCACTTGGGGGCATTCTAAGGTCATATAAGGCGCAATTTAATGCAAGTCTTTCTTTTTCTTTTTCCAGCAACCTACAGGGCAAAAATATTTGAGCTGCAGGGCACAGGAGAGGTCTTGCTCCTGTGAATTCCGCCTTATTTTTTGTTATCTAATGTAGATAAAACCATTTGTTCCTTCAGTTTGATATAAATACGTATTCTGCTTGTTTTTGAGGAGAGGAGTCATGTGCCAGCACCTGATACATTTCTCTAACATGATTCTTGTGCTTTTTCAGCTTGCTTTTTTTTTTGTTGCTTAAATAATGCTGAATTGCACCAAGATCTTCCAATTTAATGTTTTATTTCCTTTTATTATTTTTATAGGAGCGTGTCAATTGTTATCCTAATCTGCACGTGAAAGAACATCCAAGTTTCAAAGCATCTTGTCAAGCCTGTGAGTTGCAACGCAACTGTAGATTTACAGTTATCCTATCAGGACAGCTATATGATGGCAAGAATTTGGAACAAGACAGCTTCATGTCAAATGACAAGCAGGTAAATCAAAGTGAGAAACCATGATCTTCACAATGTTGTGTTGTTAAGCCATCATAATTCTGAAAGTCTTGCAAGTAGGATAAACTCTGTAAACCACCATTTATGATTGTACTTAGACATGTTAACTACTGTTTGTTTTTCTTGTAAATCCTCTCAAATGAACCCATGGATGGCTGGCAAGGTCAGAGAAATGACCATCTCCCTCTGCTGGTTAACTTTTTAGCTTTTTAGCTGATGTGCTGTGATTTGAAATAGTTGCCAACATCGTTTAAAAAAAAAGGCAGCATCACAGCTAGGTTTGAACTTTCCTTCAACCACACACATCTACTGCATGCGTTTCTGGCCAGCAGTTAGAACTGGGTGCCCTGGTTCCTGTCCCGAGGGGCACTGAGACCACTTCTGGAATTCCTACACCATTCTGGCTGAGATCAGAAAACTCAGCATAACTTGTGACTGAAATTGGCACATGGTCTGCATGGGCCATCTACTCCCTGATTTAAACAGCTGAGACATGAGGGCAGGGTGAGGAACAGGCGGAATGGAGAGGGGGATAAAAATGGAGAGGGTGTAGCATTATTGGTTAAGGAATCAATAACAGCTGTGAGGAGGGATGATATGCTAAATGAATCATCAAGTGAGGCTGTATGGGTTGAGCTGGGAAATAAAAAAGGGGCAGCCACACTACTAGGAGTGCACTGTAGACTCCCAACTAGTGAGAGGGAGATAAAAGAACAAATATGTAGACAAATGTCTGAGTGCAAAAACTATAGGGTAGTGATAGTTGGGGATTTCAACTACCCCAATATCAACTGGGGTACAAACAAAGTGAAGGGCAGAGAGGGCACAAAATTCATGAACTGCATTCAAGAGAACTTTTATGGCTAGCACGTAACAAGCCCAACGAGAGAGGGCGCAATTCTCGATTTAGTCTTCGGTAATGATGCTGGGCAAGTGTGTGAAGTCGCAGTAGGTGACTATTTTGGAGATAGTGACCATAATACAGTTAGATTTAGCAGAATCATGGAAAAGGACAAAGATAAAACAGGAGTAAAAGTTCTAAATTGGGGGAAGGCAAATTTTATGAAACTGAGAGGTGATCTGGCGAAAGTGGACTGGATGCAACTACTAAAGGAAAATCAGTGGCAAATCAGTGGGAGGAATTCAAAAGCGAGATTCTATAGGCACAGTGTAGGCATGTCCCCACAAAGATAAAGGGTGGTACGGCCAATTCTAGAGCTCTCTGGCTATCTAGAAGCATACAGGGTAAGCTAAAGCAGAAAAAGAAAGCTAATGACAGTAGCAAAAAAACTTAATACTTTTGAAAGCCTAGAGGAGTATAGAAAGTGCGGGGGTGAAGTAAAAAAGGAAATTAGAAAAGCAAACAGGGCAAATCAAGGAAAACCCAAAGATGTTTTATCAGTACATTAAGAATAAGAGGATAACTAAGGAAAGGGTAAGGCCTATCTGAGATGTACAGTATACCTTATGGGTGAATGCAGAAGATGTGGGCAGGATTCTTAATGAGTTTTTTGTCTTTGTCTTCACAAAGAAGAGGAATGATGCAGACATTGTAATAAAAGAGGAGACGTGTGAAATATTAGATACGATAAGCATAATGAGAGAGGAAGTACTAGAGGGGCTGACATCCTTGAAAGTGGATAAGTTGCCAGGGCCAGATGAATTGCATCCCAGGTTGTTAAAGGAAGCCTGGGAGGAAACAGCGGATGCGCTGAGGATTATCTTCAAATCCTCACTGGATACGGGCGAGGTGCCAGAGGATTGGAGGTCTGCAAACGTTATACCATTGTTTAAAAAGGGTGCAAGGGATAGGCCAAATAATTATAGGCCGGTCAGTCTGATCTCGGTAGTGGGTAAATTGTTAGAATCAATTTTGAGAGACAGGATAACTGATACTTGGATAGGCACAGTTTAATCAGGGATAGTCAGCATGGATTTGTTAAGGGAAGGTCATGTCTTACTAATTTGATTGAATTTTTTGAGGAAGTAACAAGGAGTATTGATGAGGGTTGTGCATCGGATGTGGTTTACATGGATTTTAGTAAGGCATTTGACAAGGTCCCGCAAGGCAGACTGGTCAGAAAAATGAAAGCTCATGGAATACAGAGGAATGTGGCAGATTGGATCCAAAATTGGCTCAGTGAGAGGAAACAAAGGATAGTAGTCAATGAATGGTTTTGCAAATGGAAAGTGGTTTCCAGTGGCATTCCACAGGGCTCAGTGTTGGGTGCCTTGCTGTTAGTGGTATATATTAATGATTTGGACTTAAATGTGGGAGGCATGATTGGGAAATTTGCTGATGACATAAAAATTGGCCGGGTAGTTGACAGTGAAAAGGATAGCTGTAGACTCCAGAATGATATCAATGGTTTGGTTGAGTGGGCGGAAAAGTGGGAAATAGAATTCAATCCAGAAAAGTGTGAGGTAATGCATTTAGGGAGGGCAAACAAAGCGAGGGAATACACCATAAACGGGAGAATATTGAGAGGGATCGAAGAAGTGAGAGACCTTGGCGTGCATTTCCACAGGTACCTGAAGGTGGCAGCACAGGTAGATAGAGTGGTGAAGGCGGCATATGTAATGCTTTCCTTTATTGGCCGAGATATAGAATACAAAAGCAGGGACGTAATGCTGGAACTGTATAAAACGATGGTTAGGCCACAGCTGGAGTATTGCGTGCAGTTCTGGTCACCACATTACAGGAAGGACATAATTGCTGTGGAGAGAGTACAGAGAAGATTTACAAGAATGTTGCCAGGGCTTGAAAGTCACAGCTGTGAGGAAAGATTGGATCGGCTAGGGTTGTTTTCCTTGGAACAGAAGAGGCTGAGGGGTGACTTAATTGAGATGTACAAAATTATGAGGGGCCTCGATAGAGTAGACAGGAAGGACCTGTTTCCCCTAGCGGAGAGGTCAATTACCAGGGGGCACAGATTTAAGGTAATAAAAACAAGAAATGCTGGAACCACTCAGCATCTGTGGAAAGAGAAGCAGAGTTAACATTTCGGGTCAGTGACCCTTTGGAACCCAGATTTAAGATGATTGGTAGAAGCATTGGAGGGGACATGAGGAAAAATTTTTTCACCCAGAGGGTGGTGGGTTTCTGGAATTCACTGCCAGAAATGGTGGTGGAGGCAGAAACCATCAACTCATTTAAAAGGTACCTGGACATGCACCTGAAGTACTGTAACCTGCAAGGCTATGGACCAGGTGCTAGAAGGTGGGATTAGATTGGGCGGCTAGTTTTTTTTTTGGCTGGCGCAGACACAGTGGGTAGAATGGTCTTCTTCTGTGCTGTAATTTTTCTATGGTTCTAACACCAAAAAGCTTAATTCTCGCTTCTCTTCCTCATTGTCTCTCTGTCTCATTTCCCATCTGTACCATACTTTTTAAAAATGACTTTGAGAAACTAGCAGAAAACTAGAGGAGACAGATCAGACTGCAGCTGCTAAATTCAGTATACAGAATAAAGTGGTGCAAAGATAGGTTTGTATTCCTGAAGTTTGCATTGAACTTGGGTGGAGTAGTATCAGGAATCAAAGGTGGAGTGAGAGTGGAAACAGGATAGAGTTGGTGAGCCAGAGGTGTTTGGCGAAGCAGTCACTAAGGGCTGAATTTTACCGAGCCCCCAGTGTTGGGGGTCATGGCGGAGGGGCCCGAAAAATGCCTCCGGGAGAGGCCTGCCACGTGTCGCGACACCAGGAAGGCCCGGCCCCATATTGCCAGCGGCGGCAAGACCTCACAGCGGCCCTGACACAGCTCGGCCACAGGAACAGGATTTAAATATGTTAATAAATGTAAATGAACGAATTAATAAATTACCTGGTCCCGCCAGTCGTCCCGCTCCGATATTGCGGTCGGTGGCCAGCACTCCTGCGCCATTGGATCTTCAACCAGTGATGTAAGACGGAACACTGGTGGGGAGGGAGGAGCAGGTAAGTTCCTCAGTGTTGGGGGGGTGGTGGAGTGGGGTCAAATTAATTTAATTGGTCTTGGGGGTGATGGGAAGTGGTAAAGATTAAAGTTTGTGACCTTTGGTGGGGGGGAAGGTCAGATGCGAAAGGCAAGTATTTTGTGGGGAGAGGACAAGGAATGAATTGTTTGGTCACTGGGAGGGTGTGAGAGGGGCTTGAAACTTTTATTAATTTTTTCAAATAGAGTCTACTTCTTCATTCCTTTAAAAATTCAAATTACATGTAAGGGCTTGATGCCCTTTAAAAATGGCGTTGGCGCCTGCGCAATGGCACCAGACGCCATTGCCGGGATGGAGCACCCACCCCTTCCACGTCATCAGGTGGGGAGCAGTCTGTCACAGCCATGTAAATGAGCCTCCGTGCTTAATATCGCGGCGGCTCCGCAGAGTAAAGCCCGCACATGCGGGCTGGCATACTTTACTGCCGTCACCGATTGTGGCGGCGGAACATAACATTCAGGCCTAAATCTGCATTTAATTCCCTCAATGACAGCAAGCACAGTGCACTAGACTGAAGGAAGTAGATAAAAACTGCTATCTCACATGGAAAAGAATGTTTGGGGCTAATTTTCACGGGTGAAAGCAAAACTGCAGCCTGTTTCACATCTCCTGATTTTTATTTCCATTGAAGTGTGCATTTGGTTTAATGTAAAAGAAAAGCATAAACCAATTGATAGAATGTCACTGCACAGAAACTGGCTGTTTGGTGCAATTAAGGAGAGCATGCATGGATCATGTTTGACTGAATTTTTTGATGAAGTAATAGAGAAGGTTGATGAAGAGAATGTGGTGGATTTTGTTTATCTGGATTTTAAGAAAGTGTTTGATAGGGTGCCACATAAAAGGCTGGTTAACAAAATTGAGGCTCATGGAATAGGAGGCTCAGTTGGATAAAACATTGGCTTAGGGACAGAAAACAGCGAGTCATAGTAAATGGTTGTTTTTCAGACTGGAGGTTGGTAGACAGTGGTGTTCCCCAAGGGTCAGTGCCAGGACCACTGCTTTTTTTGCTACATATAAAATTACTTGGATCTTGGAATACAGAGTAGAATCTCAAAATTTGCCGATGACACCAAACTTGGAGGTGTCGCAAACAGTGAGGATGATATGAACTGCCTGCAACAGGACATAGATAGGCTAGCAGAATGGGCTAGCAGATGGCAGATGGAATTTAATACTAACAAGTTTGAAGTGATGCATTTTGACAGAAGGAATATGGAGAGGCAATATAAACTTAATGACACAGTTCTAAAGAGTGCACAGGAACAGAAGGACCTGGGTGCACATGTGCATCGATCTTTGAAGGTGGCAGGAGATATTGAGAGAGTGGTCATTAAAGCTTATGGGATCTTGGGATGTCTTCATAAATAGAGGTTAATCTTTATAAAGTTTTGGTTAGGCCACAGCTGGAGTACTGCGTCCAGTTCTGGTCACCACACTTCAGGAAGGATGTGAGGGTCCTTGAGAGGGTGCAGAGGAGATTTACCAGAATGGTTCCAGGAACAGGGGATTTTATTTACAAGGTTAGGTTGAAAAAGCTGGGTTTGTTCTCCTTAGAACAAATGAGATTGAGGGGAGATTTAATAGAAGGTTATGACATACTTAGATAAGTTGAACAAGGAACAACTGTTCCCATTAACAAATGGTAAAAGGACTAGGAGACACAGATTGATAGTTTTGGGGAGAAGATGCAGGGGGAATATGAGGAAACACTTTTTTATGCAGTAGGTGGTAATGACCTGGAGCTTGCTGCCCACCAGGATGGTGGAAGTGGAGACAATCAATGACTTCAGGAGAAAGTTGGACAGCCACCTGAGAGAAATAGACTTGCAGGGCCTTGGGGATTGAGCTGGGGAGTGGGAGTGACTGCATAGTTCCGTGGAGAGCTGGCATGGATTGAATGGGCCAAATGGCCTCCTTCTGTGCCGTAAATGACTCTATGACTCTATGATGCATTTGATCCGGCCAAATCATTCACTAGGAGCAGATCAATTCCCTCCACTGGCAAACTGTGGACAACTCCTACAGTTACCACCCCAGATATTAACTCACAGTCTAAGTGCACTTTATATAAAGGTATATACTCCCCGCAAATTCGATTAACTAAAACTTTAGTGTTCAAGGCACTGTCCGGTGGAAACGTTATATCTTTTCCCAGCAAGAGTGTTTGGGTTGCTCCTGTATCCCTGAGTATAATGATAGGTTTTCCTGCCTCACTCTTTGATAAAAATTCATTATAACTTTTGTGTATCTTCTTAACCTCTACACTTACTTTTTAGTTTTTGTATCAGGTTTTACAGCTGCTGTTAAAGCTATAGCCTGGTCTGCTGTACTCGCAGTCAGAGCTACGTTCTCTGAATTAGCTTTGTGTACCCCAACAAGTCCTATGGGTTTACCTCGCAATTTCCAGCATTCTGAACGAAGATGACCCGTTTTGCTGCAATGATAACACTTCGGCTTGTGAACCTCACTCCTTCCCTCAGCACCTTCCTTTCTAGCCTGAGGAGGTGATCCTGGGGCATTCCCAGCTGTTCCTTCTTGGCCCTGGCTACTTGCCTTCCTTTCACTCTCTCATTTTCTTTCCTTCTCGGGTTAATGGGGGTGACAAACAAAAGGCTTTGCCTTATTCACAAGCTCAAATCATCAGCAAATTCCGCTGCTTGCCTAGCTTTCCAAACTTTAAAGTTATCACTACTGAAGGAATGGAATTTTTAAACTCTTCCAAGATAATGAGTTCTCGAAGGTTCTCACATGTGGTTTTCCATCTTTAATGCCTATATCCAAAATTAATTTGCTTCACCCTCTCAAATTCTACATATGTCTGCCCAGCCAGTCTCCATAAGTTCCAAAACCTCTGACAGTAAACTTCAGGGACTAACTCATATGCAACGAGAATAGCCTTTTTTGCCATCTCATAATCTGCAGCAGCCTCTTAAGGAAGCATGGCATAAACTGCATAAACTTCATGAGCTCTGCCTATCAATCTGCTTTGCATAAGCAGTGTCCAGCTTTCCTTTGGCCATTTCATTTGTTTGGATATTTTTTCAAAAGATATGAAAAATGCCTCTACGTCCCTTTCCACAAACGTAGGAAGAGCTTGTATAAATTTAAACAGCTTTTTGCTGGGCTCTGGGCTGAATTCAAATTCTTCCTGACCAGAATTTTCCCTGGATTCAAGACTATCCCGTTTTCTTTGTTCCATCTCTCTTTATCTAAATTCTCTCTCGTGCTCTCTTTCCTCTTTTTCAAGTTCAAATTTTCTTAATTCTTTTTTCAATCTCAAGTTTTTTCATTTCTAACTGAATTCTAGCCAGTACCACTGCATCACTCTCTGACTTACTATCTTCTTGTTCCTTGTCTTCTTCTTCAACTAAAGGTCAGACTATTACATCAAATATCTCTGCTTTTTTAGCACCTTATGTCTAAAGACCTTATAACTTCTTATTTAACCTAAGCCACCCATCAACCCCCCCCCCCCACCCCACCCCCATGCACACACAAATACATTCAAAAACTAACAATGTTTAAAAAAAGAACATTTCTTAGGAACAAAATAAGTAGCTGGGTTGTAAGTCCTGGTGGGTTACGTTCCTGGTTGATGAGGTATCCCAGAGTAGAGTAATCAGATGCCACTCAAAGTCTCCAGGCGAATTCGACAAAACAATTTTTAATAGGCATTTAAACTATTTCAGCTGCAGCAGGCGTCACAGTTCTTTCAATGAGAAGCACAGCAATAGGTCTCACTTGGATTTTAAAATGGGCAGGCTTTTGGTAAAAACTTTCCAGCAAACATAAATAGGCAATAGAGAGAGTCACTTCAGTAACAAACTTCTTGGAGTCTTGAAGTAAAATGGAATTTACTACCTCCAACAATGAAAATATTCTTTTCAGAGGTATTTTTCTGCTTAGGCAAACGTAGTCAGAGCTCAATGTAGAGTTTTCTGCTGAGAAATAGACAGCTTCTTTTCAGTGTATAGCAAGCTACGTTTTTCTCCAGTTCAAACTGGTTAAAACCAGTCTTTACCCACAGCTAAAAGTTACAGGACACCATGTGACCTTTTCTCTCTCCTGCTGTGGCCTCGGAAACAGGTGCAGCTGGCGCACTGTGCCCCTTTAGTTTTTAAAGGCACACTTTTTTAAACAGAAAAAAAACACTTCCATGACACTTGCAAAACAAAAGCATTATTCCAGAATCATTTCTGAATACTAGTGAACCTACCCTGGAATTGCCCATGGAGAATTGGAAGATACAACTGGGGGTGTTTTTAATCCTACACATCCAGCATAAACGTGGTGGGTGAGAAGTTAAAAGCTCCCAGGTTATTTAGCAGCTGGAAGCCACCAGAACCCTGCTGTCTGCAATTTTAACTTGCTGTTCTGAGCAGGTAGCATGGACACTTGCTCAAAGCCAGTGGGGTCCTTCTTTACTTATACATGTTAAGTCCTGATGATGTCATTGGGTTGCAACTACAATTTTACCTTTAGCCTGAGTGACGAAGCCACTGCAGCTCTCCCATCAGGCTAAACGATGACAGAAGAGGATCAGCCCTAAAATAGGCTGAAAAGGGTACATGTTTTATTACCTGTTCTTTGTGGGGCCAGGAGGAACAGATGAGATGTCCCCCAAACCCAATCTCAGAACTTACCTTGTGTCGGTCGCTGGGGGGCATGATTTTCCACCAACTATTATATAATGAGTTTCATTTGCCAGAAGAAGAAATTTCAACCGTAGACCGGAGTTGAAAGCTGTGCAAGCTCCGTAACAATAACTGCAACATATCTTTAAAGTTGACTGATTTTCGGTGTTAAGTGACATGTCTAAGCCTGTTTATTTTAAGGCTGTGTTTTCTGACAACACAACCAGTAGGTAACGCAGTACTGGCACATGTGCAAATGCAGCTTCATCGAGTGAAATGTCAATGTCTGCGACATCTCAGGCAGCTGCCAATAATAAAGGTGGCGCAGTTAATTTGACACAAAAAAACAAATTGAACCTAAACCCCCTCACCCCTCAATGGCCACGATCGCCATTTCCACCCCGCAACAGTTCCCCGCTTCCTTCTGCATTCGCCGTTTCTCTTCCCCACTCCCTCCTGCAATCACCGCCTCAATTGCCGCATTCTTTTTCCCGCTTCCTCCCGCAATCACATTCTCACTGCTCTCTCCTGCAACTTCATGCTGCTTGCCGCTCATTCCCACTATTCTCTCCCGCACCCGTCTGCTCTCCATTCCCTCCCATCGCTCACTCCCTACCTTGCTGCCCAGAGAAGTGGCGAGGGTGGGGGGTGCGAGCGGCGAGGCTGGAAGTGAGTGGCAGAAAGCAAGCGGTGAGCAGTTGGGAGCAGGAGAGAACAGCGGAAGGGAACGGGGAAGAGAAGCGGCGATTCAGGCACCGATTGTGGGAGGATTGGGGTACTGTTGGAGGGGATGGAGGCGGCGATCATGGCCATTGAGGGGTGAATCGTGACATCATTACGTGGTGATGTTGAAGTATGCATGCGCGGACCCGTACTGGCAAACTGGCAAATGATCAGACACACTGATGACGTCAGCGATCACTCTGCGTTGTCAGGAGACACTACATTCTTTTAAACAGTCACTCAGGCTAGTTCATTTCGCCCTGCGTTTTATAGGAGAACAAATTGATGACTCAGTCAAAAGTTGTTATGCTTATTGGGGTTAGTTTATATGCATCCATGATTACAGATTTAAAGCGAACACAGAATTACAGGAAAATGAAAGTGGTTACAGATTTAGCAGGTTGAGAAAGAAGAGAAAAGGAAATGATAATTTAAAAAACAATTGTTTTATTACCCAGCAAATGAATGCCTCACCAAATCTAGTGTTAGAATGCTCAAATATGTTATTCTTCTCTCAGCAAGTAAATGCTTCACTAATATCTAGCTCAAATATGTTACTAACATTTTTCATTCTTTCATGGGATGTGGGTGTCGCTGACAAAGTCAGCATTTATTGCCATCCCTAATTGCCCTTGACAACTGAGTGACTTGCTAGGTCATTTCAGATGGCAATTAATAGTCAATCACATTGTTGTGTGTCTGGAGCCACATGTAGGCCAGACCAGTTAAGGATGGGAGATTTCACAGAATCACTGAATTTTTACAGTGCAGAAGGAGGCCATTCAGCCCATCGCGTCTGCACCAGCTCTCTGAAAGAGCAGTTCACTCAGTTCCATTCCCCTGCCTTCTCCCTGTAACCCTGCACATTTTTTTCTTTTCATATAACAGACTAATTCCCTTTTGAATGCTTCAATTGAACCTGCCTCCACAACATTCTCAGGCAGCGCATTCTGAACTTTAACCACTCGCTATGTGAAAAAGTTTTTCCTCATGTCACTTTTGCTTTTCTTTCCAAATACTTGAAATCTGTGCCCTTTGGTTCTCAATCTTTTCACGAGTGGGAACAGTTTCTCTCTATCTACTCTGTCCAGACCTCTCATGATTTTGAATACCTCTATCAAATCACCTCTCAGCCTGCTCGTCTCCAAGGAAAACAATCCAACTTCTCCAGTCTATCTTCATAACTGAAATTCCTCATCCCTGGAACCATTCTCATGAATCTTTTCTGTACTCTCTCCAATGCCTTCATGTCTTTCCTCAAGTGCGGCGCCCAGAATTGGACACAATACTCCAGCTGAGACCGAACTAGTGTCTTATACAAGTTCAACATAACTTCCTTGCTCTTGTCCCCTATGCTCCTATTAATAAAGCCCAGGATACTGGATAAAAGCAAAATACTGCGGATGCTGGAAATCTGAAACAAAAACAAGAAATGCTGGATTCACTCAGCAGGTCTGGCAGCATCTGTGGAAAGAGAAGCAGAGTTAACGTTTCGGGTCAGTGACCCTTCTTCGGAACTGACAAATATTAGAAAAGTCACAGATTATAAACAAGTGAGGTGGGGGTTGGGCAAGAGATAACAAAGGAGAAGGTGCAGATTGGACCAGGCCACATAGCTGACCAAAAGGTCACAGAGCAAAGGCAAACAATATGTTAATGGTGTTTTGAAAGACAAAGCATTAGTACAGATTAGGTGTGAATATACTGAATATAGAACATCAGCAAGTGCAAACCTGAAGAAAAACAACCTGAAAAAAACAGTGGGTAAGCAAACTGAACAAACTAAGATGAAATGAAATAAATGCAAAAAATGTAAAAAGGAATGCAAAAAAAAAAAAGGAAGAAAAAATAACTAAAAATGACTAAAAATGAAAGTAAAGTGGGGGGCTGTCATGCTCTGAAATTATTGAACTCAATGTTCAGTCCGGCAGGCTGTAGTGTGCCTAATCGGTAGATGAGATGCTGTTCCTCGAGCTTGCGTTGATGTTCACTGGAACACTGCAGCAATCCCAGGACAGAGATGTGAGCATGAGAGCAGGGGGGAGTGTTGAAATGGCAAGCAACCGGAAGCTCAGGGTCCTGCTTGCGGACTGAGCGGAGATGTTCCGCAAAGCGGTCACCCAGTCTGCGCTTGGTCTCCCCAATGTAGAGGAGACCACACTGTGAGCAGCGAATACAGTATACTACATTGAAAGAAGTACAAGTAAATCGCTGCTTCACCTGAAAGGAGTGTTTGGGGCCTGAGAGAGGAGGTAAATGGGCAGGTATTACACCTCCTGCGATTGCAAGGGAAGGTGCCCTGGGACGGGGACGAGGTGGTGGGGGTAATGGAGGAGTGGACCAGGGTGTCGCGGAGGGAACGATCCCTTCGGAATGCTGACAGGGGAAGGGAGGGGAAGATGCGACTGGTAGTGGCATCACGCTGGAGGTGGCGAAAATGGCGGAGGATGATCCTTTGGATATGGAGGCTGGTGGGATGAAAAGTGAGGACAAGGGGAACCCTGTCACGGTTCTGGGAGGGAGGGGAAGGGGTGAGGGTAGAGGTGCGGGGAATGGGTCGGACACGGTTGATGGACCATGTAAAGGTGAGAGAAGGGTGGAAATTGGAAGCAAAGTTGATAAAGTTTTCGAGTTCGGGGCGGGAGCAGGAAACGGCACCGATACAGTCATCGAACTCGAAAACTTTATCAACTTTGCTTCCAATTTCCACCCTTCTCTCACCTTTACATGGTCCATCTCTGACACTTCCCTTCCCTTCCTCGACTTCTCTGTCTCCATCTCTGGGGATAGGTTGTCTACCAATATCCATTATAAGCCCACTGACTCCCACAGCTACCTCGACTACACTTCTTCACACCCTACCTCCTGTAAGGACTCCATTCCATTCTCCCAGTTTCTCCGTCTCCGACGCATCTGCTCTGATGATGCTACCTTCCATGACGGTGCTTCTGATATGACCTCCTTTTTCCTCAACCGAGGATTTCCCCCCACTGTGGTTGACAGGGCCCTCAACCGTGTCCGACCCATTCCCCGCACCTCTACCCTCACCCCTTCCCCTCCCTCCCAGAACCGTGACAGGGTTCCCCTTGTCCTCACTTTTCATCCCACCAGCCTCCATATCCAAAGGATCATCCTCCGCCATTTTCGCCACCTCCAGCGTGATGCCACTACCAGTCGCATCTTCCCCTCCCTTCCCCTGTCAGCATTCCGAAGGGATCGTTCCCTCCGCGACACCCTGGTCCACTCCTCCATTACCCCCACCACCTCGTCCCCGTCCCAGGGCACCTTCCCTTGCAATCGCAGGAGGTGTAATACCTGCCCATTTACCTCCTCTCTCCTCACTATCCCAGGCCCCAAACACTCCTTTCAGGTGAAGCAGCGATTTACTTGTACTTCTTTCAATGTAGTATACTGTATTCGCTGCTCACAGTGTGGTCTCCTCTACATTGGGGAGACCAAGCGCAGACTGGGTGACCGCTTTGCGGAACATCTCCGCTCAGTCCGCAAGCAGGACCCTGAGCTTCCGGTTGCTTGCCATTTCAACACTCCCCCCTGCTCTCATGCTCACATCTCTGTCCTGGGATTGCTGCAGTGTTCCAGTGAACATCAACGCAAGCTCGAGGAACAGCATCTCATCTACCGATTAGGCACACTACAGCCTGCCGGACTGAACATTGAGTTCAATAATTTCAGAGCATGACAGCCCCCCACTTTACTTTCATTTTTAGTCATTTTTAGTTATTTTTTCTTCCTTTTTTTTTTTTGCATTCCTTTTTACATTTTTTGCATTTATTTCATTTCATCTTAGTTTGTTCAGTTTGCTTACCCACTGTTTTTTTCAGGTTGTTTTTCTTCAGGTTTGCACTTGCTGATGTTCTATATTCAGTATATTCACACCTAATCTGTACTAATGCTTTGTCTTTCAAAACACCATTAACATATTGTTTGCCTTTGCTCTGTGACCTTTTGGTCAGCTATGTGGCCTGGTCCAATCTGCACCTTCTCCTTTGTTATCTCTTGCCCAACCCCCACCTCACTTGTTTATAATCTGTGACTTTTCTAATATTTGTCAGTTCCGAAGAAGGGTCACTGACCCGAAACGTTAACTCTGCTTCTCTTTCCACAGATGCTGCCAGACCTGCTGAGTGAATCCAGCATTTCTTGTTTTTGTTCCAGGATACTGGATGCTTTATTAACCACTCTCTCAACCTGTCCTGCCACCTTCAATGCCTTATGCAGATATATATATCCAGGCACCTCTGCTCCTGTGCCCCCTTTAGAAATGGCACAATGGCGCAGTGGTTAGCACTGCCGCCTCACAGCTCCACCGACCCGGGTTCGATTCTGGGTACTCCTGTGTGGAGTTTGCAAGTTCTCCCTGTGACCGTGTGGGTTTCCGCCGGGTGCTCTGGTTTCCTCCCACAGCCAAAGACTTGCAGGTTGATAGGTAAATTGGCCACTGTAAATTCCCCCTAGTGTAGGTAGGTGGTAGGAGAATGGTAGGGATGTGGTAGGGAATATGGGATTAATGTAGGATTAGTATAAATGAGTGGGTGATGTCGGCACAGACTCAGTGGGCCGAAGGGCCTGTTTCAGTGCTGTATCTCTCTCACTCTCTAAAAAAAAAGTACCCTTTATTTTATACTGTCTCTCTGTGTTCTGCCTTCCAGAATGAATCACTTCACATTTCTCTGAACTTCATCTGCCACCTGTCTGTCCATTCCACCAACTTTTCTATGTCCTTTTGGAGTTCTACACTATCCTCCTCACAGTTCACAATACTTCCAAGTTTTGTATCATCTGCAAACTTTGAAATTGTGCCCTGTACAGCAAGGTATAGGTCATTAATATATATCAGGAAAAGCAAGGGTCCCAACACTGACCCCTGGGGAACTATAGGCTTTGAACCTGCCCACAAAGCTGTCCATCTTTCTTTCGATTTCTTCAGTAATTTTACATCATGTACAGTCTTCCCAAGATCTATTTTTCATAAATCCAAATACCAATTTCTGTCTCTTGCCTGAACTCTTTTTTTGCTGATAGTATTTGTTTTAGTTGGACAGTTCAGCAAGTTCAGCAGGATTATTTTAGAAAGATAGAAATTTGCATAAGAGATTCTGGGCTGAATTTTACCGGCCCCTTGACTCTGTGGATTGCTGGGACCAGTAAAATTCTGCAGAGAGAGGCCCGCCTCGACCCGCGACACCGAGAAGGGCCCACCGCAAATTACCGGCAATGGGGGTACCTCAGTGCAGCCCGCTGCACGGCGGTGGCACCACGGTTAGAATATGTTAAACTGTACTCACCTCTGCAGATTATGCAGACCACCACCACTCTGTGGACACCTCCAGATTTTTCACTGAACGGGCAGCCATCACGTGCTGTCCTGTTCACGATTGGAAAAGTCAGTGGGTCCTCAGAGGCAGAAGTTATCGCCAGCGAAGGTAAGTTCTGCTATTCAGGGTTCTCACTCTGCATTATGGAAGGGAGGAGGGAGGGGGGGATATTCAGGGATCTCACTCTGCAAACTGGAAGGGAGGGGGAATATTCAGGGATCTCACTCTGCTAACTGGAAGGGAGGGGGAATATTCAGGGATCTCACTCTGCAAACTGGGAGGGAGGGGGAATATTCAGGGATCTCACTCTGAATACTAGAAGGGAGGAGGGAGGGGGTCTGGGATTACTGGAGGGAAAGCTCTGCAGACATGAAGGGAGGTACTGTGTACCATCTCTCCGTAAACAGTGTACGCTCTGCATTTGTTTGTGTTTGTGAAGGAGCAATGGCACTCTCGTCATCCTGTGTATGGGGAAGGTGCCAGAAAGGTTAGGAGCATTAAGGTTATATGGGTGGTGGGGCAATCGATTCAGCTAGGAGGATCTTGATGTGGTCATGCTGTGCCACTCAATGTTGGCCAAGATGGGTAATGCCATGGCACGCCACATAGTTGATCCATGAAAGCAGCTGATGTAGCTGTCAACACCAATCCCTGCCCTGTTAGAAACCTACAAATACATGAAGGGTTCAACTTTATTTATCACATGGAAATAGATATGGCTCATCTAACATTGCGTGATCCTCTGCTCCTGAGGATCCGTATGCACCAGAGGCAAAATTAACATGCAGGTGTGATCCACATAGAAGCCCCCAGTCGTGAACAGCAGTCCCCAAGGGGAGCTCGCCATTACGATTGCCCCACGTGACATGCCATTGGATGTCAGAGCACCAGTGTCAGAGGCAATGGCGCATGTAGAGAGCGTGGTGACACGTCTCTATGCTCTGCTGAAGGATGACCTGCTGCCCACGGGCTTCGGTGGACATCCCCTGCCTTTGGTCCTCATAGTGGCAGTGGTTCTCAAGCTTGATGCCTCTGCAGCTTTTTAGGGGCCCACCAGAGACCTTTGTGGGGTCTCAAAGTCAGCAGTGCACTGCTGCATCAAGGAGATCACCGATGCCCTGCACCGGAGGGCCAGTGAGCATGTCCGTTTCAGGACGGACTCTCACAGCCAGGCCCAGAGGGCAATCGGTTTCGGCACCATTGCCAGAGAACCATAGGTTTTAATATTCATAGAATGCACTCAATGTGGCCATCAGGCCTCCTGCCAGGCTACCACCTGCAGACATCACCATTAAAGGAATCTCTCAATCTAGGTGAAGCTGGTATGTGATCACCACAGATGCTTCATGAAAATCTGTGACTGCTTCTCAGTCAGCTGGCCTGACACCTGGAACCTGCACCAGTCCCAGCTGCTCAGTGAACTGGCTCAGATGGAGGGGTGGCTTCTTGGAGATAAGGTCTATCCCTTGCAGACATGGCTCCCGACACCAGTGAGAGACCCCACCACTGCTGAAGAGGAGAGATACAACACCAGCCACTGAGCTACAAGAGCCACCATTGAGCAGGAGATCAGCATGCTGAAAGAGCACTTCCAATGCCTGGATGGATAGAGTGATGCCCTGTACTATGGGCCGAAAAGGCCAGCTCCTTTCTTTGTTGCTTTGGACAACCACGCGCCCAATAGGGGCCAGGCCTGGCGTGATGAGGAAAGACGTCAACAGAAAATAAGATTTCCATTTATAAAGCTTTATCAAACCTCTTTGGAATGTCTCAAAACACTTGACATGCAATGAATTATTTTGAAATGCAGAGAATTGGTATATTGCGAGATGCGGTGGCCATTTTACAGACACCTGAGGCCACAAACAGCAATGAAATAAATGACCAGTAAATCTGGGAGTTTTTTTTGTGCTGGTTAACTGTTGGTCAGGGCGGCAGGAAACTCCATGGGCTGGATTTTTAAAACATGTAGTCCTGTGCAGTAGCTTCACCAGGTTGGCACCTCATTTTTAGGTATGCCTGGTGCTGCTCCTGGCATGCCCTCCTGCACTCCTCATTGAACCAGGGTCACCCTCTGGCTAATGGTTGAGTGAGGGATATGCTGGACCATGAGGATACAGATTGTGATGCTAAAAATCATTTGAATCTTACCAAATACAGCATGATAATGTAAAATATACACATTATATTATAATTATCATTTTCTACCAGTAGAATTATTAGCCCACTGAGCCATGAAATTGCTAATACTATAAATACTCCTGTGAAAGTAAGGATGGAGTGGAAGTCCAAGTAGTTGTGCCTATAAGGTGCCAACAGGTGGTGCTATCGTTCCTTGGCATATACACTTTCTCTCAAATTGCCATCTCACCATCAGAATCTCATTAAAATCCAACTGATCAAAAATAATTAGGATCAAATTTGCCACCATTTTTCCCCTCCATTTCCTTCTTTTGAATAAATCTTGCATTTTTGTTTAAATATTGAGCACTGCTATCAACAGGACTGCCTTGGAGGAGTTAACTGAAGCCAGTAGTTTGATGATCACCTTTCGGCGAATTCAAAACCAAAGTGGACATTGAAAAAATGAGGTGAAAATGTGTGAGACAAGCAGATTATGCTTGTACGAAATAGGAGCTGTTTTGTAGATGGGAGATACATCCTCACTTCATGCATGCTTGGTTGGATCACATTGTGAATGCATAGATACTGTTTTTAAAATCCAGCATTCGAAATCAGACTTTTTATTCTGTCCAGTGTCCACAAATGACACTTGTGAGTCACTCCTGAAACGGTATTGTCTAGATTGAATCTGAACAGGTATACACCCTACCCAGTAATCTGAGGGAACTGAATCAACATACACATAGCTGAATCAAATCACTCTGTTCTACTGTGCTGTCCAATGATATTAATTCACCTCCCTGTAGGAACTGGTAAATCCTTCAGGCTAGTATCTAACTGATGTCAGCTGGACTAATTGCTTTCTCTCCTTCCCCAAAGATGCTGATTTATCCTGTGTGGCAGTTCCACAGGCACCAAGCATCCTCTATTTACCTCACTCAAAAGGCCAACCTTATTGTGTGAACTTCGATAGTGAGTGTCAGTAAACTATTTGACTGGAGTGGGGGGCTTCAACTAACATTCACTCGGAAACAGTGTCCAGTCCCTACTGTCAGTTAGTCGGGATGAGAAGTAGGCTGATGTTTTGTCAACCAGCCCATGGGTGCTGAGGGCATTTAACTCATTGTAGATCAAGTATCGAACCGGGCACCTTCCTGTCTGTAAGGATCAGTTTACTAATGTAGCCTTTGGGAGATCTAGCATTTACTGTTTAACCAATATTATTAGAAATTATTAGAGAGGATTCTTCGGGTCAGGATTTACTCCCATTTGGTAACAAATGAACTTATTAGCGAGAGGGAGCATGGTTGATTGAGTTTTTTGAGGAAGTGACAAAGATGATTGATAAAGGAAGGGCAGTGGATGTTATCTATATGGACTTCAGTAAAACCTTTGACAAGGTCCCTCATGGCAGACTGGTACAAAAGGTGAAGTCACACGGGATCAGAGAGGAGCTGGCAAGATGGATACAGAACTGGCTCTGTCATAGAAGAGAGGGTAGCAGTGGAAGGGTGCATTTCTGAATGGAGGGCTGTGACTGGTGGTTCCGCAGGGATCAGTGCTGGGACCTTTGCTCTTTGTAGTATATATAAATGATCTGGAGGAAAATGTAGCTGGTCTGATTAGTAAGTTTGCGGATGACACAAAGGTTGGTGGAGTTGCGGATAGTGATGAGGATTGTCAGAGGATACAGCAGGATATAGATGGGTTGGAGGCTTGGGTGGAGAAATGGCAGATGGAGTTTAATCCGGACAAATGTGAGGTAATGCATTTTGGAAGGTCTAATGCAGGTGGGAAGTATACAGTAAATGGCAGAACCCTTAGGAGTATTGACAGGCAGAGAGATCTGGGCATACAGGTCCACAGGTCACTGAAAGTGGCAATGCAGGTGGATAAGGTAGTCAAGAAGGCATACGGCATGCTTGCCTTCATCGGTTGGGGCATAGCGTATAATAATTGGCAAGTCATGCTGCAGCTGTACAGAAATTTAGTTAGGCCACACTTAGAATATTGCGTGCAATTCTGGTTGCCACACTACCAGAAGGACGTGGAGGCTTTGGAGAGGGTACAGAAGAGGTTTACCAGGATGGTGCCTGGTCTGGAGGGCATTAGCTATAAACTCGGATTGTTTTCACTGGAACGACGGAGGTGGAGGGGCGACGTAATAGAGGTTTACAAAGTTATGAGCGGCATGGACAGAGTGGATAGTCAGAAGCTTTTTCCCAGGGTGAAAGAGTCAGTTACTAGGGGACATAGGTTTAAGGTGAGAGGGGCAAAGTTTAGAGGGGATGTGCGAGGCAAGTTCTTTACACAGAGGGTGGTGAGTGCCTGGAACTTGCTGCCGGGGGAGGTGGTGGAAGCAGGTACGATAACGACGTTTAAGAGGTATCTTGACAAATACATAAATAGGATGGGAATAAAGGAATACGGTCCCCGGAAGTGCAGAAGGTGTTAGTTTAGGCAGGCATCAAGATCGGCACAGGCTTGGAGGGCCGAATGGCCTGTTCGTGCTGTACTGTTCTTTGTTCTAATATCATTTAAGAAAACAAAAGAATTTTTACAAATCAAAACAAATTTATCAAATAATTTCATGTTACATTTTTGATTTTGAAAGGGCTGCTGACAAAACTGTCTCTTTGACTTACAATTAGATGAACTCATATTGAAATGCTATGCTCTGGATGTATTCAATCATCAACTTTTTTTTCTTTTAAAATATTCCAGGTAATGGTAGTTGGCAGAGTGTGTGCAGAGAGAACAGAAGTGTACCACAATCTAAAACATTTTAAATACAAGCTGTATCAGCAATGCTGTTCCATTGTGCAGAGTGATGATACTCAGGATGAAAATGTGAAAGACACTGTCAATAGGATCTTTGAGCGCCTGGAAGAACAAACCTGGATTGAAGACGTAAGCCTTTCCTTGAAATGTGGCCTGTTGTTAATTTATTCCACTGGGAAATTAAAAAATTTCAATTCGGCTAAGTAAAACAATAAGTGAATTAATAATAAGGGTATTAGCACAGAGAAGCTTTAGATCATGGATGGGCAGCTGAGGCCTGTTGCCTGCAATTCCTGCGCCATGTGGGAACTTCAGGACATGTGATTTGTGTCTTGGGGAGCCACATATGTAGGAAGCTGCTTGAGCTCGAGTTCAGGATTTCTGAGCTTGAGGGGCAGCTGGAGTCACTGCGGAGCATCAGGGAGAATGATAAATTCCTGGATAAGATGTTCCAGGAAGTGATCACCCCAGATGCAGTGATAGTAGCAGAGTAGGAAGAGGCAGGAAGTGCAGGTGTCTTTGGGGTGTATGCCCAGTATGTCAAACCAGTATTCAGCATTGGAGACTGTTGGGAGTGACAACACCTTGAAGAAGCGCAGTCCAGATCATGGCAGTAATGGGGTTGAGACTACACAGGAGGGAACAGCAAAGAGTAAAAATGCAGTCGTTATGGGAGATTCCATAGTTAGTTGGGCAGACAGGCAATTTTGTAACCGTCATCATGAGTCCTGCATGGTGTGTGGCCTCCCTGGTGCCAGGGTAAAAGACATCATGGAGAGGGTGCAGAATATTCTGCAGGGAGAAGGGAGTGAGCCAGAAGTTGTGGCACACATCGGAACCAGCAATATCATGAGAGCTGGTTTTGAGGTCCTATGGTCAGATTTTCAGGAGCTAGGGAGGAAGTTAAAAAGTAGGGCCTCGAAGGAAGTAATCTCTGGATTACTCCCAGTGCCACGCTTTAGCAAGAGTAGGAATAGAAAGATAGTGAGGATCAATGCGTAGCTTGAGGAATGGTGCAGGAGGGAGGGCTTTAGATTCTTGGGTCGTGGGTCCAGTTCTGGGTCAGGAGGCACCTATTCAAAAGGGACAGGTTGCACCTCAACAGAACTGGGACCAGTGCCCTCAAGGAGAGGTTCACTAGTGTGGTTGGGGAGGGTTTAAACTAAATTGGCAGGAGGATTGGCATCAGGATATAGAAGTAAAAAAGAGGAATAAGGTTTATAAAGGTGTGAGAGTGTTGGATAGTACTAGAGAAGGGAGTAGTATCATATTAGATAGGAGCTGACTAAGAAGGACTCCGAGGAATACAAGGACAGGTTTAGAAAGCATGTATGTAAATGCACAAAGTGTGGTAAATAAGGTTGGTGAACTGAAAGTGCAAATAACCATGTGGGAATATGATGTAGTGGCAAAAACAGAAAGGTGACTTAAAAAATGATGAGGACTGGGTGCTTAATATTCATGGATACAAAGTGTCCTGAATTGATAGGGAAGGATAGAGGGAGGTAGATTGGCAGTACTGATAAGGAAAGACATTGTAGTTTTGGAAAGAGAGGATGTCCTTGAGGGGTCAAGGACAAAATCCTTTTGGTTAGAGTTGAGAAGCAAAAAGGGTATGATCACACTACCAGGGGTATTCTATAGATTTCCAAGTAGTGAGAGAGAAATAGAGGAGCAAATTTGCAGGGAATTCACAGAGATGTGGAAGAACTAGAGTGTGGTGATATTGGGGGGACTTTAATTACCCAAATATCAATTGGGAAAATGTTAGAGTAAAAGGTAAAGAGGGGGAGGAATTTCTGAATTGTATTCAGGAGAACGTCCTTGATCAGTATGTTCTTGGTCCTACCAGGAAGGAGCCATTGCTGGACCTGATGTTGGGAATGAGGTGGGCCAAGTGGACCAAGGGGGGAATTTTATGCTTTCCACCGTGGCGAGTTTAGAAGTAGGGAGAGCATAAAATCAGGTGGGATGGCGGTAGTGGGTTGGGGGGGGGCAGGGGGTGAGTCTGTTCCTGCCACCTTCCCACCTCCACCAAAATTTATTCTGGGGAGAGTAGGCCTGTGAACGGCCTTCCAGGCCCGCTACTAATTGGGGCCCTTAACTGGGCAATTAATCCCCAATTAAGGGCCTCATTGTGCTGCCATTGCAATTAGCCATGCAGCGGACGGCCCTGTCACCGCACAGGAAGCACGACACGAAAAACCATGTGGGCTGCTTCCCAGCTCCAGGGTGGGGTCCCTCATTAAAAGGCACTTAGACCCTGAACGAGCGGCCTGGCATTGGGAAGGGGGGGTTCTGCTGAGAGCCACCCGCCCCCCGCCCTTGCTAGTGACTCCCCTACACCCCCTGCCCCGCAACTCCCACCTGGCAAGAGCCCTCCCGCCCTGACCTACCTGTGGCCTGGGTCAGCACTGCTCCTGGGCCTAGGGTAGGTGCTTCACCGGCAGCAGACGATAGCCTCCACAGTGCCACTGCTCAGTGGAAGAGCAGCTGGCCTCTGATTGGCCCGCAGCTCTCTTAGGGCGGGACTTGCGGCACCGGGTCCTTGATCCTGTGGAAGGCCCGCTGCTGTCCATTTAAGTGCCTGATTGGCACTAGATTCAGTGGGTGATGAACATCAACACTTCCCAATCTCTCACCATTTAAGAAATTCTCTGCATTTCTGTTTTTCCTACAAAAGTTGATAACTTCATATTTTTTCACATTATATTCCATCTGCCATGTCCTTGCCCACCCATTTAGCCTGTCTAAATCCCTTGAAGCCTCGTTGCATCCTCCTCACAACTCACAATCCCGCCTAGTTTTGTGTCATCAGCAAACTTGGAAATATTACATTTGGTCCCCACTTCCAAATCATTGATATAGATTGTGAATAGCTGGGGCCCAAGCACTGATTCTTGTGGTACCCCATTAGTCACAGCCTGCCAACCTGAAAATGACCCATTTATTCATATTCTCTGTTTTCTGTGCGTTAAACAGTTCTCAATCCATGCCAGTATATTCCCCCCAATCACATGTGCTCTAATTTTGCTTACGAACCTCTTGTGTGGGACCTTATCGAAGGCCTTCTGAAAATCCAAATAACACCACATCCCACTGGTTCCCCCTTGTCTACTCTGCGAGTTACATCCTCAAAAAACTCCACTGGTTGGTTAAACGTGATTTCCCTTTCACATATCCGTGTTGACTCTTCTCAATCCCACCATTATTTCCAGTTATCACATCCTTTACAATAGGTTCTAGTATTTTCCCTGCTACTGATGTCAGACTAACAGGTCTGTGGTTCCCGGTTTTTCTATCTCCCTCCTTTTTTAAATAGTGGGGTTACATTTGCTACCTTCCAATCTTCAGGAACCGCTTCCGAATTTATAAAATTTTGCAAGATGATCACCAATGCATCCACTATCTCTACAGCCACCTCTTTCAATATTCAGGGATGTAGATCATCAGGTCCAAGGGATTTATCAATTTTCAGTCCCATTAATTTTTCCAGTACTACTTTTTTACGAATACTAATTTCTTTCAGTTCCTCATTCTCGCTAGTCCCTTGGTTCTCCAGTATTCCTGATAGGCAGGATGTACTGGAAAAGCTGGATAAATCACCATGTCTTGATGGCTTTACCAGAATGGTTCCAGGGATGAGGGATTTTAACTACAAGGTTAGGTTGGAGAAGCTGAGGTTGTTCTCCTTGGACAAAGGAGATTGATGGGAGTGATAGAGGTGTACAAGATTGTGACAAGTATAGATAAAACAAAGATAGACAAAGAAAAGCTGTTCCCATTATCTGAAGGTACAAGGACTAGGGGACATAGATTTAAGGTTTTGGACAAGAGGTGCAGGGGGGTGTGAGGAAGAACTTTTTTATGCAGCAAGTGGTAATGCGCAGAACTTGTTGCCTACGAGGGTGGTCGAAGCGGAGATGATTTTTAAAAAAATTTGTTTCAGGGATGTGGCCGTTGCAGGTGAGGGCTGCATTTATTGCCCATCCCTAATTGCCCTTGAGAAAGTGGTGGTGAGCTGCCTTCTTGAACCACTGCAGTCTTGGGGTGTAGGGACACCCACAGTGCTGTTAGGAAGGGAGTTCCAGGATTTTGACCCAGCGACAGTGATATAGTTCCAAGTCAGGATGGTGTGTGGCTTGGAGGGGAACTTGCAGGTTATGGTGTTCCCATGCATCTGATGTTCTTGTCCTTCTAGTTGGTAGAGGTTGCGGATTTGGAAGGTGTGGTCGAAGGAACCTGGGTGAGTTGCTGCAGTGCATCTTGTAGATGGTACACACTGCTGCCACTGTGCGTCAATGGTGGAGGGAGTGAATGTTGAAGTTGGTGGATGGGATGCCAATCAAATGGGCTGCTTTGTCCTGGATGGTGTCAAGCTTCTTGAGTGTTGTTGGAGCTGCACTCATCCAGGCAAGTGGACAGTATTCCATCACACTCCTGACTTGTGCCTTATAGATGCTGGACAGGCATTGGGGAGTCAGGAGGTGAGATATTCGCCGCAGGATTCCCAGCCTCTGATATACTCTTGTAGACATGGCATTTATATGGCTACTCCGGTTCAGTTTCTGGTCAATGGTGACCCCCAGGATGTTGATCGTGGGGATTCAGTGATGGTAATGCCATTGAATGTCAAGGGGAGATAGTTAGTTTCTCTTTTGTTTGAGATGGTCATTGCCTGGCACTTGTGTGGCGCGAATGTTACTTGCCACTTTGCGAATGGTGCTGAACATTGTGCAATCATCAACAAACATCCCCACTTCTGACCTTATGATGGAGTGAACGTCATTGATGAAGCAGCTGAAGATGATTGGGCCAAGGACACTACCCTAACAAATACCTGCAGTTATGTCCTGGGACTGATATGATTGACCTCCAACAACCACAACCATCTTCCTTTGTGCTAGGTATGACTCCAACCAGCTGAGAGTTTTCCCCTGATTTCCATTGACTTCAATTTTGCTAGGGCTCCTTGATGCCATACTCGGTCAAATGCTGCCTTGATGTCAAGGGCAGTCACTCTCACCTCAGCTGATCAATGATTTCAAAAAGAAACTGAGGTAGAGCAGGGGAATGGGTCAAACTGGATTGCTCTACAGAGAGGCGACATGGACTCGATGGGATGAATGGCCTCCTTCTGTGCCGTAATGACTCTCTGACATATCTGGAATATACTCCACGATCAGTAGTGTGTCACTCCAACGAGAATGCTGAAAAAAGCCAGTGAGATTGATGACACTTATACTGAATCATGGGACTGGATTTTCCCTGTAGGCGTCTGAACCCTGCCGTCAGGGTCAAATGGTGGTCAGAATTCCACATTTGTGGGAAACATTCACTCAATTTGATTTTCCCGGAGTGGCCAGTTAATGGCCAGAGGCTGGGCTTGATGTCCAGTAGTGAGGAAGAGGGAGCTTCAAAATGGAGGCGCCCTCTCTCCAACATTTTTCAAACTTTAAATTAAAAATGGCCTTCGCTGCCGGGTCAGCTCTGTTGGGGTTGGTGGTGGTTGTGGGGGGTGGTGCGGTGCCTGGGCCTCCACAGGGCATCCTACAGCTGCTGTTGGGCCTAGGCAGGCAGGAAAAGCCTCTAAGCCTACCTGAAGCATTGACCCTCGCATGTGCTGATGGGAGGTGCCTCCAAGCACCTAAATTGTCTCCCACCGCCTCCGGGAACCCTGGAAAATCCCAGTCATCCTCCATTAACAGGCCTTAGTCGGCCTTTAATTGGGTCAGTTGGCTATCCAGTGCTTGCCCTGCTGTCACTCCCCCATCCTGCCTCCGGGAAAGTGGTCTGGGGGTGGGATGGAACCGGGGAACAGCACGCAGGGCAGCGGCGCAATATTCTGCGCCCATCCGCCTCCATTCCCAGCCTTTGCAGGGAATGAAAATTCAGCCCATGGTATCCAGTCTAACTGTTTTCACCTTGATGTGAGCAGGGAAACATTGTTGTAAATTTAGCGAAGTTCAAGCTCTCTGCACGCTCGCTCAAAAACATGTAAAGCTGCTTTGACATTGGGTTACTGAAGGTGTTGGCTACGAGATCTATTTTTCTCTATGAGGTCTTCTTGATGGCCAGCCTTAGCAAATCCAGCAAGTATACCAGCTGCTCAAGACCCAAGCGTCAGGAGCTGGCAGCACTAAATAAACAAACAAAGAATTGCATTTGTATAGCACCTTTCACGGCCTTAGGATGTCCCAAAGTGCTTTTTAGCCAATGAAGTACTTTTGAAGAGTAGTGACTGTTGTAATTTAGAAATGCAGCAGCCAATTTGTGCACAGCCAAGTCCCACAACCATCAATGTGATAATGACCAGATAATCTGTTTTCATAGTGACATTTGTGAAAGGATAAATATTGGCCATGACACCTGGGAAACTGCTGGTCTCCTTCAAAATAGTGCAATGGGATATTTTACTTCAACCTGAGAGGGCAGACGGGGTCTGGGCTTTGAACAATACAAAAACAGCTTAAATAGCACGGCTGTGCAACTTCTGTTCAGCTAATGAGAAGAATGTTCAGCACCATTCGCGACTCCTCAGATACTGAGGCAGTCCGTGTAGAAATGCAGCAAGACCTGGACAGTATCCAGGCTTGGGCTGATAAGTGGCAAGTAACATTCGCACCACACAAGTGCCAGGCAATGACCATCTCCAACAAGAGAGATTCTAACCATCTCCCCTTGACATTCAATGGCATTACCATCGCTGAATCCCCCACTATCAACCTCCTGGGGGTTACTATTGACTAGAAGCTGAACTGGAGTAGCCACATACATACCGTTGCGACAAGAGCAGGTCAAAGGCTAGGAATCCTGCAGTAACTCACCTTCCTAATTCTCCAACGACTGTCCACCATCTACAGGCACAAAGTCAGGAGTGTGATGGAATACTTGCCTGGATGGGTGCAGCTCCAACAACACTCAAGAAGCTCAACACCATTCAGGACAAAGCAGCCCGCTTGATTGGCACCTCATCCACAAACATTCACTCCCTCCACCACCAATGCACAGTGGCAGCAGTGTGTACCATCTACAAGATGCACTGCAGCAACACACCAAGGCTCCTGAGACAGCACCTTCCAAACCCAAGACCTCTACCAGCTAGAAGGACAAGGGCAGCAAATACATGGGAACACCACCACCTGCCAGTTCCCCTCCAAACTACACACCATCCTGACTAGGAACTATATCGCCGTTCCTTCACTGTCGCTGGGTCAAAATCTTGGAACTCCCTTCCTAACAGCACAGTGGGTGTACCAACCCTACATGGGGGACTGCAGCAGTTCAAGAAGGCAGCTCACCACCACTTTCTCAAGGGCAATTAGGGATGGGCACTAAATGCTGGCCTAGCCAGCGACTCCCACATCCCATGAATGAATGTAGAAAGATGAGGTAAAAAAACAGCAAAAACATCCATTTATTTGGCTTGGGAACTCAAGAGCAGGTGGAAAAGCACAGCTTAAGTTGTTTGGCCTATTTTTTTAAATCAACATACATTGCTTTAAGAGCTGTGTGGACAATGACACCAGTGCCATAAATTCATGCATTGTTCTGAAAAATAGTGAAAGGTTATGTTTTAAGACACTGGCAAGCATTTCTAATCGAACTGCTGTTGTTCCACAGCTCCCACAGGCCATACAAAATGATATCAAATGGAGCCATTATCACTTATAGTTATCTTAGAAGACATAACTTCCACAATTACACCATCTGTTTGTCTTCCTCCTTCCCTGTACTCAGCCTCAGTATTGTTATTTGTTGGAACTGTGCCATGTATTTGAATTTCTCTTGCGCATCAGGGTTTACTCTTCTCATTCTTCCCATTACTCTTCTCAGAGGCAGAATCGCCACTGCAAGGTGATCACAGTGCAGTTTAAATGGGAGCATTGTTATCAAATGGGTGAAATGATAACTGCAGTTTGGCTACCAGTTTAATAATTTAAAATCAAAGGAAGAAATGTGGCTACTACATTGCTAATGCTTGTATCATGTAAGTTTAGTGTATGATGCAACAATTTTTGCAATGTGTGGTGGTTTCTCGAGGCAATGAACCTATTCAAAATTCCCTAAAAAGATGAAGTCGCACCTGTGATTTGTTAACTGCTTTTGTGGCTGTGTTTTTTCAGTTGTTTGTTAATTGGTTCCACCGCACTGCACAAGCATGTGGGGTCTACAACTGATACTAACAATAAACATAATGCATCTGTCAATGCATTGCACACCTGCCAATGCTTTAACAGTAACATGTTAATCTTACTAAGACTACATTAGAGGAAGGGAAGAGCATACACTAATGTTGCTAACCATCTCTAAAGAGTTACACTTCAAATCTTATATTTTTAATTACCCATTTTTTAAAATAAACCCTGAACCAGGCCTATCAGTTTTAAAGAGGCTGCTCTTCCTGCTGCTTGATCCCTTTCTATAGCACAGCATGGAATAAAGATAGATACCACTGTCCCTGTTACTGTACATCATTTTCATAGATTGGAGAAACTAAGAGAAGTCAAACTATGTTTAAAGTGAATTGAAAAAAATAAGGTTCCCTTTGAAGAAAACATTTTTTTCCTTTTTAACAAAAGGACTTTGTTTACTTTCTAAGAAAGTAGAGCCAGAAATAAAGTGAGGAATTTACAGAAGCAGCAGAAAGGTTTACAATTGGTAATGATTGGCAGTTTTAGGTTACAATAAGACTTAAATAATATTTAAGTAGGTACAGGTCTGAAGATAGATTAAAAGATTACATCTAATTAGGGAATTGCCACTTAGGGTAAGCCAAAATATAATTTAAAGATTTGTATTTGTTGTGGAGTCAGAACCCAGAATACTCTAAAGATGAATCAAGCTGGAAAATACGCTTGGACAATTGTGTTTTTAGAATGATTATCCATAGTATTTAATTTGGTATCAGAAATATATATTTGTTTTCTTGTTAAAAGAGAAGAATGTGTGATTCAGCAGATTGCTAAACTGTTTCAATCATTTGTTGTGCATGGTTTACCAGACACTACAATCAATTAGAATTACCTTCAAACAAGTTAAATTAAAAAAGCCAGTTGTTCCTGCTGCCCAATTGCGATTGAGCATCTGTAGGACAGTGGAAAAGAAAAATGATGTGTTTCAAATATTTGGTTCCAGCTGAACCCATGAGCAATCACTTTCGAACAGTACTAATCACTGTCAGCAATGAAACGATTTTTCACAGGTGTTACTCCAAAAGTTTTGAAGAAACCTGAGGGTCAGAGAGTTAAACAGATTATGAAGAGAGGTCTGGTAATAAGCATGTTCCATTCTACTGTTAGCAAGCTTCAGTCTGACATCCAACTTGTCTGACTGTTTCTCTTTTCCCTTTTTACAAATGTCATGTAAGTTGAACATTAACGCTTGAACAGCAAAATAAGTATATCGTTAATTTACAAAAAATGTAAATATTTATTCAGGTTTTGTGTCTTGAGAACAAAATCTGGAGTTTTAAGGTTTCTCAAGCAGAGTCCACTTTAAGGCCCAAGCTCATTCTCTGACTTACCCTTGAATATAATGGCTGGATTTTCCATTTCATGCTAGTCAGCCTGTTATTTTCCATCCATTCACTTCAACAGGCAGAAAATGACGGGCTGGCAAGTGCAGAAGTGGGAAACCCCAGACAATTTGTTCAAAACTAACTATTCACAAACGCCATAACCTGTTGTCATGCAGTGGAGTAAATGCGGGTTCAAGCCTTTGCCCCATTGAGTTCCTGATCTCACACATTTTGGGGTGACACTGAACACAGAACCTAGGGGAAAGGAGAATCAATTGGCAATTCTCCAGTGGCTGTCCTTGGCATCTCCTGGCAGTTGAATGAAAACTACCAGTTGCATACTCACTGAAAAAAGGTGCACTCTGAATATTGTAAGAAGAGCCTCAAAAACCATAGAAACTGGCTTCTTTAGTAACACAGTGAATGAAGGTGCCATATAGTATGCTACTAAACTGTACTGACTAGGAAGGTCCTATTAAAGGTTGCATTTTCTTGATGACCAGCAAAGGCAGGAGAAAGAGAGAATAAAGGCTGTATGCCTTCGTAGGACAGTAAATGATCTCCAAGACAACTGTTATTATATATCATTTAGTTATCTTGAGAAACGAGCTTGTGAAGTATCCCTTCAAGAGCAAAGGTTGGTTTATGAGTTGCAACCTAAATTAAGAGAATAAACCCTGAGAATTCCCATGAGGAATGTTGTTTATGAATTTCCAAAAGGGGCAGTTTGAATAATTGCCATAGCTATTATAGAAGAGTCTGAATTTCCTCTTTACAATTCCAACATTTGGATAATGCCATAACTTTGAGCCAGCTTGATTCTGTTTAATATTTGATATTAGACCATTAACAATCTGGAGTTCCTTGTAACTCTGCCATTTATCCATCCACCAAGTAAAGGTAAAATATTCCCCTGCAAGATCAAATGAGAGCCCCATGAAACTATGGGGCTGATTTACAGGGCCTCTGCCCAGTGAGAGTGGGGCAATAGCAGGTTCAAAATGGCAGTACTGCAGTTATTGCCCATTCCTGCTCCCAATACAGCCACAGCTATTTCCAACTAACCTGCATCAGGTGGAAATCTCCTTTTTACTTAGAGTCCTATGCCAGTTGTGGGTTGCTGATCAAATTTTAATGTCCTAATGGGCAGTGAGCGGCCTATCCAGCAATCTTTAAAGGAACAAGCTGCAAGTCGCTCTGGAACAAATAGGTAAAAGCTTTGCGCATGAATGTTCCTTGTGGCTTGACAAAAAT
This sequence comes from Heterodontus francisci, assembly GCF_036365525.1. Classification (NCBI taxonomy): domain Eukaryota; kingdom Metazoa; phylum Chordata; class Chondrichthyes; order Heterodontiformes; family Heterodontidae; genus Heterodontus; species Heterodontus francisci. The sequence continues at coordinate 91,728,315 of NC_090376.1, read as the reverse complement.
CATCTAGCCTGCTGCTGACCCATATGTGTGCCCTGCCCCTCACGTGTGCCCTGCCCCTCGCCTCCTAACATGGACCTTTTAGCCTGAATCTGTGGAGGAGCTGCCAGAATTCCTGCCCCCACACCCCCCCTCCCCTCCACCCCCACTTCCTAACTAGTGAGCTGCCTAGTTCAGTATTTGCAGTTTGTCGCCATTATCCAAATGAATCCCAGCCATCAAAATGGCTGCAGCTTCTCACCAAAGACATTGAGCAGGTGCAATCACACCATCCGTCTGAAGTCAAAATTGGCTTCTGTATATTTTTATTAATCTTCTCTCCCACCTCTCCTAAAAGCATTGACTTATTCAAGACTACAGCTACACTTGTACCCACAAGCCTCATCCCCTCACTCACATAACCATTCTTCATAGCTGTACTTAACAGTGAATGCCAGTTGGTGCATCATAGCCAAGCTTTAATGTTCATGTCAGCACTGTCAGGAGGGGTCACTGAGTAGCGATTCAGAGAGCTCCTACTGAGTTTTCCCTCCCAGGCACAAGAGCACTGATGGGTCAGCTAATTCAACATAAACTAGAAATCAAACCTGAGAACCGTCCTGGTCAATATTCCTCACTGCCATGCCACACAGAATATTTACTGATCAGGGAAATTATCTGAGTTATAACAATTAGGTACACATATCAATGTGCCATGGTCTGGGTTTGCATATCATTTTAATGAAAGGAAGAGCCTGCATTTATAATGGAGCCTTTCATTCCCTCCAGCACTTTACAGCCAATGAAATATTTTTGAAGTTTAGACACTGCTATAATGTAGGAAACATGCAGCCAATTTGCACACAGCAAGGTCCCACAAATATCAATACCATAATCTGTTTTGAGTAATATTGATTGAGGGATAAATATTGTTCAAGGACATCTCCCTTGCTCTTCTTGAATTATGCCATGGGATGTTTTACAGGCCCCAGAGGGGGGAAATGGGGCCTCAGTTTAACACGCTGGGGCTCATTTAAATGGAGGGGGTTGAGCAGCCACCCCCGATGACATAGAAGGGACGGCCACTCAGGCAACGGCGTCCATCGCCACCGCACAGCCACTGGCGCCAATTTTAAAGGGCACCAAGCCCTTCAGCTAGATTTAAATTTTTAAAGGTGCCGCCGCCCTGAAATGGAAAATAAAGTTGTAGTGATACTTTTAATCCCATTTCCAACCCACACCCCGCACTGAATTATCAATAAATAAAATAACCCATCCCCGCGGAAAAACAGTTTTTTAAATGAGGACCTTTCACCCCCCACAATTTCAGCACCTTTGACCCTCAACCCCTTCCCACCATTCCCACACCCAATCGGAGTAGTTTTCCCTGCACGCACCCCCCCCACCCTGCCCTGAAATTTTCAATCCTCCCCCTCCCCATTAGTGTCACGCCTCGGAACTCCAAATGGAGTTCTGAAGACGTGGGAGTTCAGGTTGGTGGCCAGAATATCAGCAGGGCCTTCCCGGCATCGAGGGTCGTGGCGGGCCTCTCCCGGAAGAATTTTCCGGCCCCCCCGCCACGACCCACGACATCAGAGGGCTAGTAAAATTTAGCCCCTCCTTCCAAAATCCCTCAGTACTGCACTGAAATGCCAGGTTAGATTATGTGTGCAAGCCTCTGAAGTGGGACTTGAATCAACAACTTTTCGACTCAGAGGCAAGAGTGCTACCATTGAGCCACAGCTCAGTGATCATCTTAGTGAAAATTAGTTCTGTATTATTGGAGGTGCTGGCTTTTAGGTAAGATGTTAAACCAAAGCCCCATCAGCCTATTTAGGAAGACGTAAAAGATCCCATTACATACGAACAGCAGGCTTAGCCAAGATTCATCTTCCAGCAAATAACATCAAAACATTGCAGTTCGTGGAATCTTGCTGTGTTCAAGTTGGCTACTGCATTTGCCTACAATTTCCAATAATTTATTTATTGTGAAACACTTGGGATATCTGAAGGCCGTGAAAGGCTCTATATAAATGCAAGTTCTTTCTTTCCTATCAGTTAAATTGGAGTACGATATTGAATAGTCTGTGGAAAGAGCTAAATATTGTTACAGTAAAAACCTTAGATTGGACAGGTTAAACTTCCTTCTGATGTTGTCAGAATGCCCAGCATTTGACACTTTGCATCTCTGTATGGCCAGTGTGGATACAGAGTTGTGTATGAGTTTGCTACTAGTCAACACACCACTGAGCTCAGATTAAATCTACCTGCCACCTGAGTTTTGATCTACGATCACAGTGGAGAATCCATGTCCCACAGTAAAGCTGCTACACTATAAGGGACTTCAGAAGGTGTGCCCACAAATACCATTTGGCATACCAATCAATTTGTATAAATGCAAGCTGCATTGAAATGATAGCTTATCATCTCCTGGTTCGGAAGATGTTCATTACTTTATCCTGTTTGCTCATTATTTGCAATATTTTTTATGAAATGAAAGTGATTCTTCCGCTGGTGACATCATGGCCTGATTTTGGGGATGTCAGTAGCAAAGTGATGGTGCTCACCACTGACCTCAAAGAAAGCTTCCCCCAAAGATCTAGCGATCTCAGTGGCGTGGATTTCAGTTTCTCAACGTTAATTTCATTCGGGTACCAGCTATAGGGGATCTCGTGCAGCCAGCAATAGTGATGATATCAAGCAGACTAAGCAGCCAGTCACATTGAAGAATTCCCAAAGGCAGCAAACCAGGAAGTAAAAAGCTCTGATTATCCTTAACTTTTTAATCATTTTACAGACATTAAAATAATGATTGGGGCATACACATGGGATTAAGATAGAAGCTGAAATATCATAAACCAACTTAAAAATGTAGTCTTTTAAAAAATTTATAGAATTTTTTTAGCATAGTTAGAGAAATTTGACTTTCCACAATTATAAAATTAGTTTTTCAGGACCAGAGAGGTTGTTTAGTAGTAATTATGAACTTAATTTGCTGTTTAAAGCCCAGTTACGCCTCATTCAACAAAGCATAATTTTCTCAAGGATTGTTACAATGAGCAGGTCGCGGCGTGGGGGCCAGTAAAATTCTGCGGGGAAAGGCCCGCCTCGGCCAGTGACGTTGAGAAAGGCCCGCCACATATTACCAGTGGCTGGGGGACCTTGGTGCGGCCCCCACCCCCCCCCCCCCCCCCGCCCCCCGCCGTCTTGTGACGGGCCCTTCATCAGCATATGCAAAGTAACATTAAACATATGTAAATAAACTTACCTGCAGGCGGCAGCCATCCTACGCCGATATTACAGCCACTGTTTGTGCTTTGCGCGCCTTCAGAACTCCACACGGAGTTCCGAGGTGAGAACCTGGTGGGGAGGGGAAAGGAATAAACATTTCAGGGTGAGGGGGGTGGGGAGCGGGGAAAACAAATGTTATTGGTTGTGTGAATGGTGGGAAGGGGTTGGAGGCCAAATGTCAGAAGGTTGGGGGGGCAAGTTCAGGAAGAGAATAACGTTTATTCTGACATTAAGTGCCACGTAAATGACCATTGGGGGTGTTGGGGAGGGGCCTCCATCACAAAAATTTTTATTTGATAAACTTTCCCAATGCTACCACTTTAAATATTAAAATTATACTCAAGGGCTTAAAGCCCTTTAAAAATGGCGCCATCGCCTGTGTGGTGGCGCCGAACGCCATAGCCGAGAACGCAGTGGCTGCCCACTAACGTCATCGGGGGCGTCCACTCCCCCCCCCCCCCAATTAAATGAGCCCCCGTGCGTAATATCATGGGTGCTCAGGGACGGCGCATCTGCACAGGATGTACGCCACCATTAGAGGGCGCCACTGGTAACTGCGACGCACTTGTAAAATCCAGCCCTAATAGTGTAAAAGTGGAAGATCGTGACAATTCAAATGATTCCTAAGATTTCTATCTGCGGGGACTTCAACAGTGTACCCTCTGGAGGAACGGGGAATTGTTAACAGCAAATTCTGGATGTCCATGTTTAACTGCACATGCCAGAAGTTGCTGTCAGTTTCACAGTTATAACGACAGCAAGTGCTGACAGTTTTGCCATCATTTCCAATTCTTAAAAATCCCAATCTCAATTCTTAACATGCATCAGGAATGGTAATGACTCCCAAGATTGTGGAATATAATTCGAAGCAGCAGTTAAAAAGGCACAAGCAGCAAATTTGGCTTTTCCAGTAATTTCTTTTCGATGATTCAGAGGGGTAGATGTAAGGGCACAAGACTTGCATATTAACAAAGAACACACAGTTAAAGCTCTTTTGCTCCTCTCCCACATCTGCTTTATTTCTGGAAGGAAGTAACTCTATATACAAGAGGAATATTATTAGGTATTGGGAGCAAGCAGGAAAGTGGGATAGAACCAGATGGCTCATTGGGAGAAGAACAACAGCACAGATTTCTTTCAGTGCTATAAAATTCTGAGTCTAAGAACTGCTTACCTGCAAATGCTAAATACCACAATTGGGAAAAATTACATTTTGCAAATGTACGTTCAAGCAAAGGATATGCATACATAAAGAGCAAGATACATGATCTAGAAAATCATTGTGATCAAGAAAAATAAACTGTGAAAGAACTAGATATTAGTCTGCTGGAAATAGCAGCAGTGGAAGAGAATGACTACTAAGCTGAAGACATCATGATCAGCAACACTTAAATCAACGTTAAACTGGCACTGGTGCATGAGTCAGTGATATGGCATGAGAGCAATGCAACAAAATGCAGCTGAAGGACAAGGTTAGATAAGAGTTATAAAAACAAGAAATGCTGGAATCACTCAGCAGGTCTGGCAGCATCTGTGAAAAGAGAAGCAGAATTAACGTTTCGGGTCAGTGACCCTTCTTTAGATAGAGTTAATTGCCTATTGAATTGGAATTATACATCAGAAACAAAGCATGGTCAAATTAACAAAAAAAAACTGTTACTCATAGAGGGAAAGTATATGTTTCGAAATTCCAAAAAAATAAGCCATGACATTAAAGCAATTCTTGATAAGAAAGTTTGTGCGGAATTAGGCCTGGTCACAAGAAATGTTCAGGTAGTCCAATTTACCAATACTTCATCAAGAAGCAAACTCGGAGGACAATGATGTGACAATGAGTACAATTATAGTTTTGGTTGTATGCCAAGTGGTTATAAAATGAAGTTAATATAGAAATTCTACCAGTATTGTAATCAAATAGGGAACCCCCTAAGTGTTAGACTGTAAAATGAAGAAAGAAATGGACATATGGAGAAAATGAGTGCAATGAACAAGTAGTGGTTGGGAAGAAACATTTAATCAGATTCAGATATGCATCAATCCCAAGGATTTAAAAAGCAACAATTATAAGGGAACAGAGCAAATGCTAGCAATTAACAACATTACACATAAACCTGTTGATGTATCCCATGCTTAATGCTAAGTCCGGATACTGTCCAGTAATTCTGATTCAGGAATTCAAGTTAACTGAGATTACTAGCCAGTGATGCACAAAAGCCAAGAGAGGTGTACCCGTTGGTATCAAGAAATGTTTACATTTCCAGAATGAACTGGTTGTAGAAAATGCTATTATGTTCACAGGTGAAAGCATTGTTACACAACAGTTCATGAGACCATAAAGCATCCAAAAATACAAGCAGAACATCTTGGCATGGCAATATGAAAGGAAAGGCTGGAGGTCTAGTCGACAGGCTATATGACCAGAGACATTCAGGCGATTATACAACAAAAACAATAACAAATTGCATTGAAGCATTTCACAGGAACACAATTTGACTCAAACCACATAAGAAGTTATTAGGACAGGTGACCAAAATCATGGTCAAAGCGAAACATCTTACAGGAGGACAGAAAGTTGGAGAGGTTTAGGGAGTGAATTCCAGAGCTTATAGCCTCGGCAGCTGAATGCATAGACATCAATGATAGAGTGAATAAAATTTGGGATGCACAGTAGTCAAAATTGGAGAAGCGCAGAGAACTCGGAGGGTTGTCAGGCTGGAGGAGGTTACAGAGATAGAGAGGGGTGAGGCAATGGAGGGGTTTGAAAACAAGGATGAGAATTTTAAAATTGAGCTGTTGTTGGAAAGAGCCAATGTAGGTCAGCAAGTACAGAGGTGTTGGGTAAACGGAACTTGGTGTGAGTTAAAATGTGGGCAGCAGAGTTTTGGGTGAGTTCCAAATCTCTTCTGCCCATAGTATGCATAGTATAAAGAAAACCAGAAATCACAAGCAAAAAGAACAGCAATGTTGGAGGAGAAAAGAATCCAGAGAAACGGGTTATGGAAAATTACAGTTCTTATTGGCAGACAAAGAAAGATCAGACTACATCAGAACCGATGGTAGAGCACCTTATTGATGCAAACAAAAGTTTCTTCACAAATCTAACTTATAGATACAGGACTGAGGTGTACCTGTTGAAATACAGACACCAATGTTACCAATTGCTGAAACCTAAGCTGCTGGAAAGAATCATGGAAGCAGAAATCCCACAAATGTAAATTACATATGAACATACGAATTAGGAGCATGAGTAGGCCACTGGGCCCCTCAAGCCTGCTCCACCATTCAATAAGATCATTGCTGATCTGCTTGTAACCTCGACTCCACATTCCCACCTACCCCCCGATAACCATTCACCCCCCTTGCTAATCAATCTCCCTCTACCTTAAAAATATTTAAAGAGAATTCCAAAGATTCACAACCATCTGAGAGAAAAAAAATTCTCCTCATTTCTGTCTTAAATGGGCAACCCCTTATTTTTAAATAGTGACCCCTAGTTCTAGATTCTCTCACAAGGGGAAACATCCTTTCCACATCCACCCTGTCAAGACCCCTCAGGATTTTATATGTTTCAATCAAGTCGCCTCTTACTGTCCTAAACTCCAACAGATACAAGCCTAGCCTGTCCAACCTTTCCTCATAAGACAACCTGCCCATTCCAGGAACAAAAACAAGAAATGCTGGAATCACTCAGCAGGTCTGGCAGCATCTGTGGAAAGAGAAGCAGAGTTAACGTTTCGGGTCAGTGACCCTTCTTCGGAACTGACAAATATTAGAAAAGTCACAGATTATAAACAAGTGAGGTGGGGGTGGGGCAAGAGATAACAAAGGAGAAGGTGCAGATTGGACCAGGCCACATAGCTGACCAAAAGGTCACGGAGCAAAGGCAAACAATATGTTAATGGTGTGTTGAAAGACAAAGCATTAGTACAGATTAGGTGTGAATACACTGAATATTGAACAGCAGCAAGTGCAAACCTGAAGAAAAACAACCTGAAAAAAAACAGTGGGTAAGCAAACTGAACAAACTAAGATGAAATGAAATAAATGCAAAAAAAGATTGTAAAAAATGTAAAAAGGAATGTAAAAAAAAGGAAGAAAAAATAACTAAAAATGAAAGTAAAATGGGGGGCTGTCATGCTCTGAAATTGCCCATTCCAGGTATTCGTCTAGTAAACCTTCTCTGAACTGCTTCCAACACATTTACATCCTTCCTTAAATAAGGAGACCAATACTGTACACAGTACTCCAGATGTGGTCTCACCAATGCCCTGTATAACTGAACTTCCAGTACAACACTTCACTGTGGAAATGAGACTCCTGCATCGCTGATCATGATATCTAAAACAAATAAGGTGCCAGCCCAGATCTAGAAAGATTAGAGTGCAAGATATTTTAAATACGGGTGTACACTGAAACCCAAACATTTGTCATTTTTATGGTTAAAACTAAAGTTAAGAATAGCAAACCTACATGTTTTGACATAACAAGCACAACCTGATTACCATATCACAATTAATGTCTAATATATTTACAGTAGTATATTTTTGAGTTGCATCTGTAGTTGTTTACAGGAATATGTTCAAGTTACATGTTTAGCCAGAAGCGTGATAAATCAAAGTGTCTGGAAAAAAAATGCAGAGGCAGTTGAGTTTATATGAAATCAGACTATTCATACTCAAGTAAAGTAGGGAGTTGCAATGGATCAATTTTTTTATGAAACTTAAACTCTATGATCCATTATTTACCTTGTTTCTTGATTGTCAAATTTCCCTTGTAAATACAGTTAGGCACTTTTTGGTATGTCCTGTGCAATCAGCCTGATTGTGTGGATAACTGAATTGCTTATACCATACTCCCAGATAGCCTTATTTATTCATTCATGGGATGTGGGCATCGCTGGCTAGGCCAGCATTTATTGCCCAGCCCTCATTGCCCTTGAGAAGGTAGTGGTGAGCTGCCTTCTTGAACCGCTGCAGTCCATGTGGGGTAGGTACACCCACAGTGCTGTTAGGAAGGGAGTTCCAGGATTTTGACCCAGCGACAGTGAAGGAACGGCGATATAGTTCCAAGTCAGGATGGTATGTGACTTAGAGGGGAACTTGCAGTTGTTGGTGTCGCCATGCATCTGCTGCCCTTGTCCTTCCAGTTGGTAGAGGTGGTGGGTTTGGAAGGTGCTGTCTCAGGAGCCTTGCTGTGTTGCTCCAGTGCATCTTGTAGATGGTACACACTGCTGCCACTGTGTGTCGATGGTGGAAGGAGTGAATGTTTGTAGAAGGGGTGCCAATTAAGCGGGCTGCTTTGTCCTGGATGGTGTCGAGCTTCTTGAGCGTTGTTGGAGCTGCACCCATCCAGGAAAGTGGACAGTATTCCATCACACTCCTGACTTGTGCCTTGTAGATGGTGGACAGGCTTTGGGGAGTCAGAAGGTGAGTTACTCGCCGCAGGATTCCTAGCCTCTGACCTGCTCTTGGTATTTATATAGCAACTCCAGTTCAATTTCTGGTCAATGGTAGCCCCTCGGATGTTGATAGTGGGGGATTCAGCGATGGTAATGCCACTGAATGTCAAAGGGAGATGGTTAGATTCTCTCTTGTTGGAGATGGTCATTGCCTGGCACTTGTGTGGCGCAGATGTTACTTGCCACTTATCAGCCCAAGCCTGGATATTGTCCAAGTCTTGCTGCATTTCTACACGGACTGCTTCAGTACCTGAGGAGTTGAGAATGGTGCTGAACGTTGTTCAATTATCAGCGAATATCCTCACTTCTGACCTTATGATTGAAGGAAGGTCATTGATGAAGCAGTTGAAGATGGTTGGGCCTAGGACACTACCCTGAGGAAATCCTGCAGTGATGTCCTGGAGCTCAGATGATTGACCTCCAACAACCACAACCATCTTCCTTTGTGCTAGGTATGACTCCAACCAGCAGAGAGTTTCCCCCCTGATTCCCATTGACTTCAGTTTTGCTCGGGCTCCTTGATGCCATACTCGGTCAAATGCTGCCTTGATGTCAAGGGCAGCCACTCTCACCTCAGCTGATGGAATGATTTCAAAAGGAAACTGGAGGGAGAGCAGGGGAATGGGTCAAACTGGATTGCTCTACAGAGAGGCGACATGGACTCGATGGGATGAATGGCCTTCTTCTGTGCCATACTCAGTCAAATGCTGCCTTGATGTTAAGGGCAGTCATTCTCACCTCACCTCTTGAGTTCAGCTCTTTTGTCCATGTTTGAACCAAGGCTGTAATGAGGTCAGGAGCTGAGTGGAGCCCAAACTGAATGTAACTGAGCCGGTTATTGCTAAGCAAGTGCCGCTTGATGGCACTGTCGATGACACCTTCCATCACTTTACTGATGATTGAGAGTAGATTGATGGGGCGGTAATTGGCCAGGTTGGACTTGTCCTGCATTTTGTGCACAGGACCTACCTGGGCAATTTTCCACATTGCAGGGTAGATGCCAGTGTTGTAGCTGTACTGGAACAACTTGGCTAGGGGCGCGGCAAGTTCTGGAGCATAGGTCTTCAGTACTATTGCCAGAATATTGTCAGGGCCCATAGCCTTTGCAGTATCCAGTGCCTTCAGTCGTTTCTTGATATCACGCGGAGTGAATCAAATTGGCTGAAGTCTGGCAGCTGTGATGCTGGGGACTTCAGGAAGAGGCTGAGATGGATCATCAACTCGGCACTTCTGGCTGAAGATTGTTGCAAATGCTTCAGCCTTATCTTTTGCACTGATGTGCTGGGCTCCCCCATCATTGAGGATGGGGATATTTGTGGAGCCAACTCCTCCAGTTCGTTGTTTAATTGTCCACCACCATTCACGGCTGGATGTGGCAAGACTGCAGAGCTTAGATCCGATCCGTTGGTTGTGGGATCGCCTAGCTCTGTCTATTGCATGCTGCTTACACAGTTTGGCATGCAGGTAGTCCTGTGTTGTAGCTTCACCAGGTTGAAACCTCATTTTGAGGTATGCCTGGTGCTACTCCTCGCATGCCCTCCTGCACTCTTCATTGAACCAGTGTTGGTCTCCTGGCTTGATGGTAATGGTAGAGTGGGGGATATGCCGGGCCATGAGGTTACAGATTGTGGTTGAGGACAATTCTGCTGCTGCTGATGGCCCACAACACCTCATGGATGCCCAGTTGTGCATTGCTAGATCTGTTCGAAATCTCTCCCATTGAGCACGGTGGTAGTCCCACACAACATGATGGAGGGTATCCTCAATGTGAAGGCGGGACTTCGACTCCACAAGGACTGTGCGGTGGTCACTCCTACCAATACTGTCATGGACAGATGCATCTGCGGCAGGCAGATTGGTGAGGACGAGGTCAAGTATGTTTTTCCCTCGTGTTGGTTCCCTCACCACCTGCCGCATACCCAGTCTAGCAGCTATGTCCTTTAGGACTTGGCCAGCTCGATCAGTAGTGGTGCTACTGAGCCACTCTTGGTGATGGACATTGAAGTCCCCCACCCAGAGTACATTCTGTGCCCTCGCCACCCTCAGTGCTTCCTCCAAGTGCTGTTCAACATGGAGGAGTACTACTCATCAGCTGAGGGAGGGCAGTAGGTGGTAATCAGCAGGAGGTTTCCTTGTCCAGGTTTGACCTGATGCCATTAGCCTGAATTGTGTGAAGCGGGAACTATGCTGTGGATTGAGAATGAAGATTTGACAGTAGCTAGTAGAATAATTTCCCAGGATCCTGCAGCTCTGGACCAGTCTGGAGTCAGTTATACCCCAGTACCAATGTAAATGTTCCATTTATCACATCAACTATCTTCTGGCCTCTCTGAGTAATATAGTTTCAATTTGTACTGAATTCTGAGTAGTATTATGACAAGCATTTTTAAGGAGCTCGGGCTGCCTGATCTGATTTCACTTAGAACTCTGAAAGCCAGCATACAGAAGAGTATTTCCCCTCCCAGAAGGCATCAGATCTTGCTGGAGTACATGGCACTGACCATTCTCTAGTAGCCTGTCCAAATGCCTGTTCTGAGTCAGTGATTAATTTACCATCGGGAGCATCATAATTGAGCATCATTCTGTTATCCAGTGTCCACATGCAATTCTAGAGAGGCCAGTAAATAGCATCAGGATTGAGAACCGGTGCTGATCTTTTCCCCCTTCTTAGCTCGAGTAGTGAGGGAAATTATAGAGCCCATAACCTTTGTCCTGGCTGAGTTCAGGTAATTCAGCAGAGACTGGAATTCAAAAAATGAGACCTTCTGGTCAATATGGCTTGGTGCTGCACTGGATGGGGGTTTTATCCACTGGGTTATCAGGTAACGTTACTGCAAAAGACTCTGAGCCAAACTAACAATGGCTAATTCACTCTGACACCTGATCCTTACAATGACTCTCAATACCAGGAAAGTATTTAGTATGTTAGTGCTCTACCACCTTATGCCAGAGACTGATCGGATGTGGGTTTGACTTACAGTTCATCATGTGCTGAGTTTCTAATTTCAACCTTGCCATTAGGAAATATGCCAAGTTGGGGCCAGACACTTCCCCATAGGGAATGAGGGGAAATCCGTGATCCAATCACCCTAGGCCATCTTGAGCATTTCCTTAACAGCTGTCAATGCTGGAAAATGTTGAGTCTGTTACCTGCCTATGTTCGTGGCTGGGTGAAAATACAGAAGCTCCTCTTTATATCCTCTCTCTCTGAAAACTGAATTATTTTTCGGCTCATTAATTTAGTTTAAGCAGGGTATTGTTTTGTATTATGCAGTGATGTGATTGGTTTTTTATTACTGCCCACATTTTTTTGCCACTGTCTAATTCAGTTTCAGCGTGACGCAGGTTCTCCCTGACTTCTATGCTGTACCTTTGTCGAGAAAATCTGCAGTAAGCAATCACCTTTTGTGATTGAGCCAAACAAGCCGGATAAAGCCTGCTGTTGAATCCAGGCAATGACTGAAATGTTCTGGCCTAAATCCAACCTCCATGGTAATGTTAAATCGACACTGACTGTTTTAGTCAGGGCTGTATAATTGGTTCCATTTGTGTGTGTTACTAACATGTCTTTCTGACTAGCAACTGTGGCTGTGCTAGCAGGTGGTAACCTAATACTGTGAATGCTCTATTGGTTCTCAGACCAATTAGTTGTTCAGTGAAGCTAGCTAGGGCAGGCATCACTCTGCATGCAATGATTTGCTTTATTAGTCATGTTTTTTCCTCTACTTTGAATGTAAAGTGTATATTAACAAAACCTTATGGGTTTTTTTCTTGCCCTGCAGCAATATATGCATCTTGAAACAATTCTCAGTGATGCTGACTACTTCTGTGAAGAGAAGCTTTTTGAATAAGCCACTAAGCGGCATACAGAAGGAAGAAAACAAGATGGATGTTGTATTTTATAAACTGCACATTCTAGCACCCCTCTACTCTCTATTTTGGAGTTTGAAACAATCTGAGCTGCAGGCTGCTCCATCACTACCCTTAAAGCTACTCCGATTGGCTAATGTTAAAGGTCAAATGTGGGACATACCTTCCCAACTGTCTGCTTATGAAACTGGCACCTTCCCACCAGTGATTCCAAGCTGCCCATTTTTATTGTAATATAGAAATGCGTTTTTTTTTAATGTGAAAATGTAAACATAAACTGCTTCAATTTGATGATACAAAGGATATCGTTGAAAAGCATTGAGATGGAGTGTTGTATGCTCTTCAGTTTATTTTGACAATCAGCTCTTTCATATTAATTTGAAATTACTGAGCAATATCATCATGGATCAATATAAAAATCATAACCAGTGAACAACCAAAAATTGTTTGCATTAAATGCAGACCTTCTCTCATATCTGTGGGTCATAACCTTGATAAAGTATGACATATAAACCAGTTCTTAGGATATTTACTTATTTTAGAGGCAGCTGTGTTAATGGAGAGAGATGTGAAGCGCATATTAATTATTTCTTCACCGATAAGGGAACATTTTGTGTCCCCTGTACCTTCTAGAACCTGGGTAGAAGCTTGGAAACATTACTTCGTGCTGCCTTAGAGAATGGTGGGGGGATTCCTAAAGAGGGGGAGGTAAATGTAAGTTACTACCACGACTACGAGTTTTGTATGATAAGCTGTAGGACCATGAGGCAGAGCAGTACTCAGCAGCAGAGTAGACTCGGCCCACTGTTACAGTGCAAAGTATTCTGGCTGTGCTCCCCCAAAACGTTCCAGCAAGTTTCGAACTAGGTTCACCCTGGTACTTTTAGGTCGGTGTTGATGGGATAAGGCTGATGGTTGAGCGTCCTGTTCAGGGTGGCACCCAAGTATTTTGGGTCGGGGTCATGGGTACGTCACCTTCCGCAGAAGTAAACATTGAGTTCTTTCCCAGCAGTGTTATTGTTCAGATGGCCACCGACATAACTGTCTTCTCTGGATTGAGGTGGAAGCGCCACGTCTGGAAGTAGCATTCCAGTAGGTCCAGGTCGCTCGTGAGCATCCTACTTGCTTCCTCCAGCATTGATTCCTGCATCGACAGTGCTGTGTCATCAACATAGACGAAATTCCTGGATTTGGTGCAGGCCATGTGCACCGTATAGATGCTGAAAAAGGCCAGTGTGAGCACCGACTGCTGTGCTATACTGTTGTTGGGCGTCTGTGTTTAGCTGGTCTTGTCACTAAGATAAACACAGAACTTATAGTTACTCATTAGGGTGTTGATAACCCTCAGAGTTTTGGGGCATTGAATGATTGTTTAAAGCTTCAGTAGCTGGCCTTTGTACCAGACAGTGTCTGGTGCCGATGGCAAGTCTACAAAAGCAGCTCCTGTCTTCAGCTGCTTCTGGAATCCTGCCTTAATGTTGGTGTAAGTGCAAGGATCTGGTCAGAGCAGCTTCTTCCTGCTCTGAAGCCTGCAGCTTCTAAAACTGGTTTTATCAGGTTAAGGGGGAATCATTGTGGACTGGTATTCCTGACTTTAGGATGGCAAAAACATTTTTTTTTAAATTCCTGGGATGTGGGCATCTGCTGGCTAGGCCAGCATTTATTGCCCATCCTTAATTGCCCTTGAGAAGATGGTAGTGAGCTGCCTTCTTGAACCATTGTAGATTTTGGGGTGTAGATACACCAACAGTGCTGTTAGAAAGCGACAGTGAAGGAACAGCCTTATGGTTCCAAGTTAGGATGGTGTGCGGCTTGGAGGAGAACTTGCAGGTGGTGGTGTTCCCATGCATCTGCTGTCCTTGTCCTTCTAGGTGGAAGAGGTCACGGGTTTGGAAGGTGCTGTCGAAGGAGCCTTGGTGAGTTGCTACAGTGCATCTTGTAGATGCTACATACTGCTGCCACTGTGTTTCATTGGTGAAGGAAATTAATGTTGAAGGTGGTGAATGGAGTGCCGATCAGATGGGCTGCTTTGTCCTGGATGGTGATGAGCTTCTTGAGTGTTGTTGGAGCTTCACCCATCCAGGCAAGTGGAGAGTATGTCATCACACTCCTGACTTGTGCCTTGCAGATGGTGAACAGACATTGGTAAGTCAGGAGGTGAGTAACTTGTGCAGAATTCCCAGCCTCTGGCCTGCTCTTATAGCTATAGTATTTAGGTGGCTGGTCCAGTTCAGTTTCTGGTCAATGATAACACCCCAGGATGTTGATAGTGGGGATTCAGCAATGGTAATGCCATTGAACATCAAGGGGAGATGGTTAGATTCTCTCTTGTTTGAAATGGTCATTGCCTGGCACTTATGTGGAATTCATGTTACTTGACACTTATCAACCCAAGCTTGCATGTGGTCCAGGTTTTGCTGCATTTCTACACGGGCTGCTTCAGTATTTGAGGAGTCGTGAATGGTGCTGAACATTGTGCAATCACCAGCAAACATCCCCACTTTGGATCTTATGATGAAGGGAAGGTCATTGATGAAGCAGCTGAAGATGGTTGGGCCTAGGACACTGCCCTGTGGAATTCCTGCAGTGGTGTCTTGGGACAGAGATGATTGACCTCCAACAACCACAACCACAACTATCTTCCTTTCTACTAGGTATGACTCCAGCCAGCAGTGGGTTTTCCCCCTGATTCCCATTGACTCCAGTTTTGCTAGGGCTCCTTGATGCCATACTCGATCAAATGCTGCCGTGATGTCAAGTACAGTCACTCTCACTACAGAGCAGCTTCTTCCTGCTCTGAAGCCTGCAGCTTCTAAAACTGGTTTTATCAGGTTAAGGGGGAATCATTGTGGACTGGTATTCCTGACTTTAGGATGGCAAAAACATTTTTTTTTAAATTCCTGGGATGTGGGCATCTGCTGGCCATGCCAGCATTTATTGTCCATCCTTAATTGCCCTTGAGAAGATGGTAGTGAGCTGCCTTCTTGAACCACTGTAGATTTTGGGGTGTGGATACACCAACAGTGCTGTTAGAAAGTGACATGAGAAAAAACTAGCACAGAATATAAAGACAGATAGCAAAAGTTTCTATAAATATATAAAACGAAAAAGAGTGGCTAAAGTAAACATTGGTCCTTTAGAGGATGAGAAGGGGAATTTAGTTATGGGATATGATGAAATGGCCGAGGCATTGAACAGGTATTTTGTATCGGTCTTCACAGTGGAGGACATTAATAACATGCCAGTAATTGACAAAAGAGACGAACGTAGGTGAGGACCTGGAAACCATCATTATTACGGAAGAGGTAGTGTTGGGCAAGCTAATGGAGCTAAGGATTGATATATCTCCTGGCCCTGATGGAATGCATCCCAGTGTACTAAAAGAGATGGCGGGAGAAATAGCAGGTGCAGACGGTAATTTTCCAAAATTCGCTGGACTCTGAGGTAGTCCCAGCTGATTGGAAAACAGCAGATGTGACACCACTGTTTAAAAAGGGAGGTAGACAAAAGATGGGGAATTATAGACCGGTTAGCTTAACCTCTGTAGTGGGGAAGATGCTTGAGTCTATTATCAAGGAAGAAATAGCAGGGCATCTCGATAGAAATTGTCCCGTTGGGCAGACGCAGCATGGGTTCATGAAGGGCAGGTCATGCTTGACAAATCTTTTGGAATTCTATGATGACATTACGAGCAAGGTGGACAATGGGGACCCAGTGGATGTGGTGTACCTAGATTTCCAAAAGGCCTTCGACAAGGTGCCGCACAAGAGGCTGCTGCATAAGATAAGGATGCATGGCGTTAGGGGTAAAGTATTAGCATGGACAAAGGATTGGTTGACTAACAGGAAGCAGAGAGTGGGGATAAATGAGTGCTATTCTGGCTATATCAGTCACTAGTGGTGTGCGGTGTTGGGACCGCAATTATTTACAATTTATATAGATGATTTGGAGTTGGGGACCACATGTAGGGTGTCAAAGTTTGCAGATGACACTAAGATGAGTGGCAGAGCAAAGTGTGCAGATGACTGTGAAACTTTGCAGAGAAACATAGATACATTGAGTGAGTGGGAAAAGGTCTGGCAGATGGAATACAATGTTAATAAATGTGAAGTCATTCATTTCGGTAGGAGTAAGAGTAAAAAGGATTATTACTTGAATGGTAAAAAGTTGCAGCATGCTGCTATGCAGAGGGACCTAGGTGTCCTTGTGCATGAATCGCAGAAGGTTGGTCTGCAGGTACAGCAAATAATTAGGAAGGCAAATGGAATTTTGTCCTTCATTGCTTAAAAGCAGAGAGGTTATGTTACAGCTGTATAAGGTACTGGTGAGGCCGCACCTGGAGTACTGTGTGCAGTTTTGGTCTCCTCACTTGAGAAAGGATATACTGGCACTGGAGAGGGTGCAGAGGAGGTTCACTAGGTTGATTCCAGAGTTGAGGGGGTTGGCTTATGAGGAGAGACTGAGTAGATTGGGATTATATTCATTGGAGTTCAGAAGAATGAGGGGGGATCTTATAGAAACATATAAAATTATGAAGGGAATAGATAAGATACAAGTAGAGAGGATGTTTCCACTGGCAGGTGAAGCTATGACAAGAGGGCATAGCCTCAAGATTAGAGGGAGCAGATTTAGGACTGAATTAAGAAGGAACTTCTTCACCCAGAGGGTTGTTAATCTATGGAATTCCTTGCCCAGTGAAGTAGTTGACGCTTCTTCAGGAAACGTCTTTAAAGCTAAGGTAGATATCTTTTTGAACAATAAAGGAATTAAGGGATACGGTGGGAGTGCGGGTAAGTGGATCTGAGTCCACGAAAAGATCAGCCATGATCTTATTGAATGGCAGAGCAGGCTCGAGGGGCCAGACGGCCTACTCCTGCTCCTAGTTCTTATGATCTTATGATCTTATGACAGTGAAGGAACAGCCTTATGGTTCCAAGTTAGGATGGTGTGCGGCTTGGAGGAGAACTTGCAGGTGGTGGTGTTCCCATGCATCTGCTGTCCTTGTCCTTCTCGGTGGAAGAGATCACGGGTTTGGAAGGTGCTGTCGAAGGAGCCTTGGTGAGTTGCTCCAGTGCATCTTGTAGATGGTCACCTCTTTTGTCCATGTTTGAACAAAGGGTGTAATGAGGTCAGGAGCTGAGTGGCCCTGATGGAACCCAAACTGAGTGTCAGTGAGCAGTTAATTGCTAAGCAAGTGCCACTTGATAGCAATGTCAATGATCCCTTCCATCACTTTACTGTTGATCGAGAGTAGGCTGATGGGGCAGTAATAGCCCAGGTTGGATTTTTCTTTCTTTTTGTGTACAGGACATATTTGGGCAATTTCCCACATTGCCGGGTAGATGCCAGTGTTGTAGCTGTACTGGAACAGCTTAGCTAGGGCCTGGCAAGTTCTGTAGCACAGGTCTTCAGTACTATTGCCGGAATGTTGACAGGGCCATGGCCTTTGCAGTATCCAGTGCCTTCAATTGTTTCTTGCTATCACATGGAATGAATCGGATTGGCTGAAGACTGGCGTCTATGATGCTGGGGACCTCAGGAGGAGGCCGAGATGGATCATCCACTTGGCACTTCTGGCTGAAAATGGATTCAAATGCTTCAGCCTTATCTTTTGCACTGATGTTCTAGGCTCCCCTATCACTGAGGATGGGGATATTTGTGGAGCCTCCTCCTCCAATTAGTTGTTTAATTGTCCACCACCATTCACGGCTGAATGTGGCAGGACTGCAGAGCTTAGATCTGATCCATTGGTTATGTGATTGCTTAGCTCTGTCTATCGCATGCTGCTTACACTGTTTGGCATGGAAATAGTCCTCTGTTGTAGCTTCACCAGGCTGACACCTCATTTTTAGATATGCCTGGTGCTGCTCCTGGCATGCCCTCCTGCACTCTTCATTGAACCAGGGTAGGTCCTCCAGCTTGATGGTAACGGTAGAGTGGGGGGACATGCCAGGCCATGAGGTTACAGATTGTGGTTGAGTACAATTCTGCTGCTGCTGATGGCCCACAGTGCCTCATGAATGCCCAGTTTTGAGTTGCTAGATCTGTTCGATATCTATCCCATTTATCACAGTGGTAGTGCCACACAACACAATGGTGGGTATCTTCAATGTGAAGATGGGACTTTGTCTCCACAAGGACTGTGCGGTGGTCACTTCTACCAATACTGTCATAGACAGATGCATCTGCGAAGATTGGTGAGGACGAGGTCAAGTATGTTTTTCCCTTGTTGGTTCCCTCACCACCTGCCGCAGACCCAGTCTAGCCACTATGTCTTTTAGGACTCGGCCAGTAGTGGTGCTACTGAGCCACATTGAAGTTCCCCACCAGAGTACATTCTATGCCTTTTCTATCAGTAATGCTTCTCCAATGGTGTTCAACATGGAGTAGCATTGGTTCATCAGTCGGGGGTGGGGAATGCGGGAGGGCGGTAGGTGGTAATCAGCAGGAGGTTTCCTTGCTCATGTTTGACCTGATGCCATGAGACTTCATGGGGTCTGGAGTCAATGTTCAGGATTCCCAGGGCAACTCCCTCCCGACTGTATACCACTGTGCCACCACCTCTGGTAGTTCTGTCCTGCCAGTGGGACAGGACATACTCAGGGATGGTGATGGTGGTGTTAGGGACATCGTCCTGTAAGATGTGATTCCGTGAATATGTCTATGACTTTGGAATGGTACAAAACCATTATCAATGATGTTGGAGGCGTGTTTAGGAAGCCACATTTGTTCATTTGGGCCCTGGTTCTTGAGGAATTCTGGGTTGATGCAATTAATCCCAGACTTGGTGGCTCTCAGCACTATTCCTCTTCAGAGAAGGTGGCATGTGGAGTGACTTTTTATAGACAGTTGAAGCTACTTTTTCACTCTGCATTTATTTTTGGTGTTCATCATTACCTTTGAGTTGGTTAGAAGGCAGGCTGCAATGGCATCTGCACTGACCTTGGGCACTTCATATGATGAGTGAGGCGGCACCAAGCCTGCGAAGCACGTTCCAGGATTTCCTGTGGAGCGTGTAAAGTCCAGGTTTTCAGTGGTTTCTCATCATTGCGCTAATATAGAAAAATCACGAGCAACATCGACATTCCAGAATTGAAAGTTATTATCGAATCTTTTTCCACCACCATCGTCCTTTCAGGCCATTCATTCACAACAACTTGTGCATAATTCTTTTTATTCCCCCAATCACCTCAAACCTGTGTCCTCTGGTCACCAGATTCTCTGCCACTGAAAACAGCCTCTCGCCAAAACAGCTCGCGGTTCTGAATACCTCCATCAAATCTCCCACTGTGGGGAGATTGGCGAGGGGGGAGCATGCGGGGCGTGAGTGGTGAGGGGGAGCAGCGGGGGTGGGGAGCGAGCTGGATGTGAGCGGCGATGGGGGAAAGCAGCGAGCTGGGAGTGGGGAGGGGGAAGTGGCAAGGGGCAGAAGCGGGGAGGGGGAGGAGCGGCGAGCAGTCAGGAGCAACGGAAGAGAACAGCGAGCAGTTGGGCGTGGGAAGGAGCAGTGAAGAGAAGCGGTGATCGCGGGAGGGAACGGGGAAGAGAAAGCAGTGAGTGAGACGGTGATCGCAGGAGGGAGTTGGGTACTGTTGGGGGGATGGAGCTGGCAATCGTGGCCATTGAGGGGTTTTTGGGGGGTGGGGTTGAGTCAGCCACCTGAGCCGTTGCAGACAGTGACGTTTCAGTCGACGAGGCTGCATTTGCGCATGTGCAGGCAGTGCGCAACCTAGTGGTTGTGTTGTCAGCAAATGCGTCCATACTGAAATCTCAGTGACAATTATCGAGGACTCAGAAATGTTGCATTCCCTGAGTAACTACCAGTTGCTTTGGTAAAAACTGGATTGAAAGTTATGTGGACTTTGTAATTTTGCATTGCCTTGCACCACAGGCTGTCCCACATATTCGGATTGCTGTGGACATTGTTCTTCACCCACACATGTTTTCAGATCACTATGGCACTTGAAAAAGCTGCAGATTCAATGGCCCTCCAAGCTGTTCAGCTTTAGCAACAAGCTTGATGCTAAATAAAGTAGAACGATGAAGGTGTTATACTGCCTTTGCGACCGACAGTATGGTACATCTTGGGCTGGATTTTAACTTACCGGGCCCATCGGGAGTGGAGGGAGGTGGGGTCAGTAAGATGTGGGAACCTGGAACCCAGCATGCATGTGGTGTCACCAAACAGTTCCAGATTGATCAGTAGGCTTGTCCTCCAGTCAGATGGGGAGCAGTTCAGTGGAGCCCGCAAGACAACTGCCGGGGGAGGGATGTGATCCAGGGTGGGGGCATGATCTGAGGTGGGAGGCGCATACTGGGCTCTCGAATTCCCGGGAAGGGTGATCGGCTTCCAATCCGGAGGGTGATAATTAGAGGGGAGATCAGAGGTCTTGTAGGAAAGGTTGGGGGCAGATCGAAAGGGTGGGTTGAGGTTGCCCAGACAGGCACGCTGGATCCAGCAGGTAAGTGAAAAGGCACGCACCATCTGGATCTGGCAGTCCTCGCCTGGGTTTAGCTGCTGAGATCCTCGAGGCTCAGGAAAGACAGCCGGCCAATGTTAAATTTCAAATGGGGACTCCTGCCCACTGTACCATATCCGTTAAAACAAATGGGTGGGTTGGAGGTGAGCTTGGGTGGTGTTTCAGGTTTTTAAAATTTTGACCTCCCATCTGACCCAAACCCACATGTTTTCTGAGGTTAAATACCCCCCGCCCCAGCCCCTTGCGGGAATTTTACCACCCCACCTGGGAGGCGGCTGGGCGGTGGGTGGGTCTGTAAAATTGGGTGGGATGGCAGGGATGCTGTGCCATCACCTACCTGGCTCTGCTGGTATTTTACCAGCGGCGCAGGAGGTGGCAGGTAGCCCGCCCAACCTTGGGTCAATTGAGGCCCTTAAGTGGCTAATTTATGGTAAAATACCAGTGACGCTTGAGCATTTCACCTTATCTGGGGAGGCCGCCCAGTAAATCCTGGTGGCCTCCCTGTGGCCACAGTGGGCAGGATCCCTCCTGATCGGGCACCCTTTGCACCATGGAGGGTCCTTCCAGTGCCAAGTGCCAACCCCGGTGGAAGACCACCCCCAAACTTTCACCAGGGCCTGCCTGATTGGCTCCAGCAATCCTCAACCCCACTTACCTGCAATCTGGGCCTCCTCAATGGCTGCTGTTCTGGGGATTGCTGCACTCCCAGCAGTGGCCACTGCTCCTGGTGGTGGCACTGCTGGTACTGAAGAGCTGCCAGCCATCTGATTGGCCAGCAGCTCTTGGAGGCGGGAAATCTTGGCTGAGAGGGGTGGATGTCACAACCTCAGGCCTGTGAATCGTAAAATATCGTCGTGGCTTCCAGGACCAGCAGAGGCAGGCACGGCCCCAACTTTCCAGCTGGTGGGCAGGGCCACCACCTTCTCTTTAAATCCCAGCCATTATGTCAATGTGAGATGGAGTTTGTCATAGCACAGTGATCCTGATGGAACAATCATGAGTGCTATAAGTACCATAGTAACAGTGGAGGATAAAACTTAAACATTTGACATGAAAGAACCTGCAGAATTTTGAAAATCCCCTGCTGCCCCCACAACAGTATTATTTGAAACATTAAAAAAACTCAAATTCACACAGTTATTGTAAAATTTGCACATAAAATTCTGGGATAAAATGGTGGACTACATTGCAGATTCCTTTTCTTGTCATTTTCTTGAATTGTTGAATAGTTTTAATGTCTTTTTTCAGTTCAATGGAGTTTAATTCAGATTTTTGTCTTTTTAATACAAGAAGAAGTTGTTGAAATTTATTTTAATAGTTAATGTAGCAAGAATTGGGGTATAACTCTGTATTTGGCAGGAGTACAAAATGAGCAATAGCGAATCAGCAGCCTGTTTTGCACTTTGCCCAATTGTCTTTTCCATTGACTTCAAGAGTGGAGAAATTTGGGTGGACTGTAATCCAGACTCCCAATTTGCTATTGCCATTCCACACTGCACCCAAGCTGAATTTATACCCAATTATAATCCTTCTGCAGTCAGGAAAATATCAATGTTAACATTACTTGTTTCCTCAGGAAGTGAGCAGAAAGTGTGGAGTACGGCTGAGTTGATTCCCATGTCTCCAATGCACCCAAATGCTGTAATTGTCTTTAATTGTTTAGTATGCACTACTGATTTCCTCCTTTCTCAAAGACACTGTCTAATGCCATGGGTACTGTCACTCTCTGGTACCTCACCCAAATATCCATATGTGATCCAAGATAGTGAATCAGCATGGAATCATAGGGGAATCAAAACCCAGCCTGACTTTGTCCTCACACATGCACGTTCCAGCAGGAGTCACTGGTAGCAATCAAAACAAGGAACCCTTGATTTTCCCCTCCACCTGGAAACTATGGCCAAATGTAGCACCATACTGCTGCCCTGGCTGCGATCAGGGATTGAGCCTGGAACCCCACTCTTTTGCAAATCTCAGTACTACATCACAAAGGCAATCTACTCACTAAGTACTTGCGAGAGCCTATCACAAGGTCTGACTAACTGCAAATTCTGAAATTCCATACAGCTTGACTCAAAATTATTTGGTCATAAATGTGTTGAGCAAAATTTCTCACTGTGGGCATTCTGACTGTAGTATGTTGTACTATATATTTTACATGCATTTGACATTACCAACCACTCCCATGAGTGGACTTTGTATCTCATCTAATATAGCATGTGCCTTTATCTGCTCAACATCCAGCAAAATGATAATGAGACTCAGGATCAAAGAGAGAACCATTGCCACAGTATGCTGGCTTACTGGAATGCATCACTGCCATCACATGATTCTCCTTGTCTATTGTAGGTAGAGTGTATATTCAGTCCGGTATTTAGTACAAAACAGTAACTTACAACTTATTCAATTTCTCATGATGATCAAAATATTGAAAGTACTTCTCTTTGAGCTATCTCGCTACCTACATTGACCTTGAAAATGGATGTTGGCTTCTTATGTGGTGAAATGGTAGCAGAGTCGAAGTAACCCAGACCTTGTGCTAACTGTAGACTGATGACTGAAGCTGAAAAGAAACCTGTAATTGCACCCCCTGGCCACAGAATTGTTCATCAAAAACGACCGCAGCCAATCATTGACTGCTCCTTCTTACATCTTAGACACAGTTGTCAATTAAAACCATTGCCTCCAGGCTGACCTGATTCTATGATCTGTGTTGGGTGGCTTGAAACTGTCAACTCCAGAATCCACAGACATGTCAGAACAAAAGGCATTAATAAACTGCCACATTTAATTACAATTGACATTCTTTGTCAATTATATATGTTTGTCCTCTAGTTTAAAATATCAGTGATAGTTGGAGTTTACCAATTTGTCTGTCCAGCTGTCAAAGATGCTATGCAACCCAATACCTTCTCATTGAATTCTATATTAGCATATTAAAACCACCTCCTGTTTCAATAGGAACCAGTCAAAGGCTTACTAAAAATCCTCCCATTGAACAAAATGTGAAATACTGCCGATACTGGAAATCTGAAACAGAAACAGAAAATGCTGGAAATACTTAATAGGTCAAGCAGCATATGTGGAGAGAACAAACAAGTTAATATTTTTAGTGTGCAAACTCTTTGTCAGAACTATCAATTCCCCCATTGATACCCATCCAGGCAATTAGTCTGGGTTGTCATCCACACGCACGGCAACAATTAGACCTGAACTATGCAAATCTCTGCCTCAGCCTTAGATGTGGATATTAGCAACACTGTAACACAAACTCTCTCCAGCTTGCAGAAAACAGCTAGTAATCACTGAGCTTTACTGTGTTTACTGTTACAAATAATAAGGAACTAGCTGAGACCCGCAAAACATTTGCGGTCAAACTAGTATTGCAACAGAACTTCTCGAAATACAAGATTTTTAATTATTCTTTCACCAAAGACTTGAACAGAATCAAAACTTCTCACTCTGGAAAAAGCTACATAAAACTGTCCAAGTGTAAAAACAGGCCTAGGAATATAAATGCAAATTTGTCAAGAGTTTGCCCTTGTGACTTGCTTATCGTCATAGAATATGAAGGTCTAATTGGGAACTATTTTCTCCTGAGTTGAAAAGGCAGGTTTACATCTGATAGGCTCAATTTTATTTGAGGAATAAACACAATTTCCTTGAAATCTGCTTGTTATAATTTCAACATCTATTATTGAAGAAAGCAGCTTCCTAACTACCAATCTTGTTCCATGCAAAGTCTTTGTTTAGGATTCAAGTTTTGTAGCAATATTATAACTGCTCCTTCCTTGAGTCTAAGTTTGTGCAATGAATTGTCCATTGGAGTTAGTCTGTGTAGAACCTGTGTAGGATGTAGACTGTTATCATCTTCATCTATTGAATCACACTCATGTATTCTTTTAATTCACCTGACAGCTTTTCTAAAAAAAAAATCATTCAAATCCAGTGAATCTTCATTTTTAGCACAAAGAATAGCTTTCAAATGATAAGTTGTAAATAATTGCCCCTACCATTTTGCCACACTTAACCTTCCCATGCAACCCCATCCCATCCTTCCCATGCATTTCCTCCCCTGCTTTTCCCATTTCATTCCTTACATCCCTCCCAAGCCATCCCATCCCTCCCTTGCCTTCCCCAGGCCTCCCATCAATTCCATCCCAGCCCTCAAGGAAACAATCTCTCCAGCCAGGGTAACTTTGTTGTTGAGGTCCCTTTACCTTCTGCTGTCTTTGTTCTCTACCAACACCCCCCACCTCACCGCTGCCACCACCAACTGTTGGTAGCTGCACATGTGTCACATGCTCCAGTGCTCCATGTGCCCTACGTGCATCCATGTGCGACAGACACTGCCCACCAATTAAACCCACCCATCAGATTTGCCCCTGAAACTGACCAATCAAAACAGTCCAGACAGAGTAAAACTGAGTACTTTCATTTTACATTTCAATTAATAATCTAATTTTTAAAAAGTACATTTTGTCACAATGGTTATGAAAGGCTAACAGATTCAGATGCTGGCAAAGTCACCCAGGTTCTATGGCCTTATTCTTAAACTAGACAGCGGAAGGAGCACAAAAGTGAAAATTCCTCCTGATATTTTCCTTCACCCAGTCCCCGACTTCAAGGGAAACATTTTCTTAATTACTCAGCATCAACATAGTTGAGACCAGGAACTCAGTTGAGCAGGGGATCAAACCTGCATTTCTCCAACTTGCGTTGTCAGTTTTAAGAATTGTCACAACTATTTATGCTCGTAGGAACACGAGTAGGTCAGTCACCCCTGCAAGCATGATTCACCCTCAGAAAGATCATGGCTGATCTGCACCTCAACTCTATTTTGATGCCTTTGCTCCATGTCCCTTGATTCACTTGAAGTGACGGCTATCAACACTTTCCTATTTTGTATGTAGGTTTAGCATCAAGCACACTCAAGGAAGTTCTAGAATTTTCTAGATGTAGCATAAAGCTGTAATCTGTCCCCACACTGTGCCATAACGCCAACCTCACAACTGTACCTCTACACGAGCCATCCTATGAATTCTGTAAATGAGATTGGTAACTTAAAGCCAATTTTTCAGTTATATGTTATGGATTTTGTGTCCACCGGATACAGGGTTCCGATTATTCAAACTCATTTCATGAGGGAACCTCATAAACAACAAAGAAGCGACTTTCATCTTGCCAGCCTGACCCAATTATGAACTTAGCTTATAAGAACATTAAGTTTCGACATTGTTACGCCAATGTGCTTTGTTGAATGATAATTTTCTTTAATCCATTGACTGGAGATATGAATTTATATTTTTTATCAAAGACATTTTTAAAAAGACCAGGCAAAAGGATAACTTTGCTGGCAGCTTAAGTTGTATCTACACTGTAATGCTTGTGAGGAGGGAGACGAAATATCTGCTCAGTACCCAGTAAGAAACACGACCCAGGAAGTTTAAGGGAACTGCCTGTTCTTTTTCTTTTCAGCAAGAGAGAAATGCTGCTAGCTGCTATGTTTTGAATCTCTGAGTGACTGTCATGTGATAAGCTCCTCCCCATCTGTGGTTTTAAGATGGTGTTTTTCTGCAGTAAAGAAGAAACAACTGGATTCTGACATGAGCAGACCCTAAGCAATGGTCTTTCTCCATTCCTGTTTGAAAACTTTCAAATCCTGCCTGTTGACTGACAACCTTTGCATACTCCGGCTACAATCAGTAACCCCGTTGGAGGAACTTATTCGCATCACTGTCTCCAAGAAACCCACCAAGCCAGTCATCTACCTCTTCAAACTAAAAGCCTCAGGACCACCGAATTCAGCTACAAGCCAACAAATCCCCTAACCCCAGAGAGTATATACCTTTCTTATGGACTCTAACTCAACCAATCTATCTTTCCCCACTCTGTAACTTATTTGTGTGTGTGTAAGCCACCAGAGTGTGTGTGTGAGTGAAAGTTGGCACATTGTTTATTATTTTTATTAATTCGGTTTAGGTACAATAAAGTTAACCTCTTTCTTTGTTAACTCAAGTAAACCTGTCCGATTGGTTCTTGTTATGATCAGAGCAAGTAAGTAATCAAACACCTACTGAA
Organism: Heterodontus francisci; assembly: GCF_036365525.1. Taxonomy (NCBI): domain Eukaryota; kingdom Metazoa; phylum Chordata; class Chondrichthyes; order Heterodontiformes; family Heterodontidae; genus Heterodontus; species Heterodontus francisci. The sequence goes on along the minus strand of NC_090376.1, from coordinate 91,701,159 downwards.
TTGGCCAGTACATCCACTTTGGGAAAGAATTAAACCTGTTGTGGTCAAGCAAGGAGAGGGAGAAGAGGGAAGCCCTTCGACCCCTCCTCCCTTGACTCTAACAATGGGCTGAATTTTACAGACCCCCCCCCCCTGACGTTGGGGGTTGTGGCGACAGGAGCCACAAAATGCCCCCAGGAGAGGCCCGCCACGTACCTCAACGCATGGAAAGCCCGGCTCCATATTGCCAGTGGCGGCGAGGCCTTTTGGCACACCCCGCCCCCCGCCGCTTGGCGACAGGAATCCAATTAATTTAAAGAAATGGATAAATTACCTTCTCACTCCCGCTGTCCGTGCCGGAGCGTTATTGGTGCCGGTAGCCGGCATTCCTGCGCCTTTGGAACCCCGTCCAGGGATCTGAGGTGGAACACTGGTGGGGAGGGGGAAACAGGTATGTTTCTCTGTGTGGGAGGAGGGGAGTGCATCAAAATAATATGATTGGTGTAGGGAAGGGTTAGAGTGTAAAGTTTATGTACTTTGGCGGGGGGGGGGTGGAAAGTCAGGGGGCAGGGGAAGTGTTTTAGGGGTGAGAGGGCAAGTATTTAATTTTATAAACGTAAAATACTGCAGATGCTGGAAATCTGAAATAGAAATCAAAAGTGCTAGAAATATTCAGCAGGTCAGGCAGCATCTGTGGAGCCATAAGCATAGCTAACATTTCAGGTCGTGACCTTTCATCAGAACTGGCAAAGGCTGAAAAAGAATTAGGTTTTAAGCAAGTGAAGGGAGTGGTGGGGGAGAATGGTTGGGAAGAGAACAAAAGGAGAGGTAAGTGATAGGGCAGAGGGCAGGAGAGATAGAAGAACAATTAATTTTGTCAATATGGGGGGGTGGGAGAGGGGCAAATTGAATGGATTTAAATTTTTTATCACATTTACCTTTAAAATTTTAAATTGAATGGAAGGGCTCAGAGCCCTTTAAAAATGGTGTCAGCACCTGCACAAAGGCGGCTGATGCCATTGTCGGGGATGGACCACACACCCTAATGACATGGAGGAGTGCGTGGTCCGCCCCAACTATTTAAATGAGCAATCCGCCATTGTTTCTGTCTGCTGCCAATTATGGCGGCAGAGGTATGAATTCCAGCCCAATATCCCAACAAATATACATGAAGGAACCAGATGAATCCTTAACCGACACACCTTAACTCCTGATGAAGGGTCTGTCTGGGTTTTACTTTTCAACTTAAGTCTAGGAGTGAATGATGCCTAATTTAGGCTCATGAAAATATCTTACATCACTCAGCTCAGATTGAATTTGAGTTTACCTTATCAACTCTAATTCGGCTACCCACAAGCCACTGAGGGGATTGTGTCATAGAGTTATACAGCACAGAAACAGGCCCTTCGGCCCATCGTGTCTATGCTGGCCTTCAAGCATCTAACTATTCTAATCCCATTTTCCTGCACTTGGCCCATAGCTTTGTATGCTATGGCGCTTCAAGTGCTCATCTAAATGCTTCTTAAATGTTGTGAGGGTTCCTGCCTCTGAATGAACCCTTTCTTGTCATATCATCAAAGATGTCAGACAGAAAATCATGTAGCAACAATTTTGCGCTAATAATTGTAATGGACTTTAAAATTGTAATTATCACTACATAAGCTTAAGGCATTAGCTTTGGCTAAGTGATATTACTGTTGACTTAAGTCAGAAGGTTGTGGGTTTAAACCCCACTCTAGAGACGTCAGCACATAATCTAGGCTGGCACTTCAGTGCAGCACTGACCGAGTGCTGGACTGGCGGAGGTGTAATTTTTCTGATGAAATGTGAAACTGAAGCTCCATATTCCCCTCAAATGGATGCAAAAGTTCCCACAACACTATTTGAAGAAGAACAGGGCAATTCTCCTGGTGTCATGGCCAACATTTATATTGCAACCAACATCTATTTCATGCTACAAAAGCAAAATACTGCAGATGCTGAAAATCTGAAATAAAAACAGAAAATGCTGGAAATACTCAGCAGGTCTGGCAGCATCTGTGGAGAGAAAAACAGAGTTAATGTTTCAGGTTGAGTACCTTCCATCATAACTGGGAAAAATTAGAAATGTAGTAGGTTTTAAGCAAATGAAAGGGGGCAGGGTGGGAACTACTCTTTTATCTCCACTCAGTTCCTCCTAATTGGTGACTATTGCTGCCATTTCCTGCTGTACTGGAAAATGTTATCAACTTTGCTTTCAATTTCCACCATTTTCTCATCTTCACATGGTCCATCTCTGACACTTCCCTTCCTCAATTTCTCTGTCTCCATTTCTGGAGATAGGCTATCAACAAATATTCACCATAATATTGAAAATGGAATAGTGTAGGTCAGATGGTTTCACAGGTCGGCGCAACATCGAGGGCCGAAGGGCCTGTACTGCGCTGTAATGTTCTAATAAGCCCACTGACTCCCACAGTTACCTCAATGACACTTCCTCACACCCTACTTCCTGTAAGGACTCCGTCCCATTCTCACAGTTTCTTCATCTCCATCGCAACTGTTCTGATGATGCAGTCTGCCATACCAGCACGTCTGATATGCTTTCCTTTTTTCTCAACCGATGATGCCCCCCCAGCCGTGGTTGACAAGACCCTCGACCGGGTCTGTCCCATTTCCTGCACTTCTGCTGTCACCCCTTCCCCTCCCTCCTAGAACCATGATAGGGATTCCCTTGTCCTGACTTTCCAGTCCACCAGTCTCTGGATCATTCTCCGCCATTTCTACCACCTTCCGTGTGACACCTCCCCTGTCCTTTCAGCATTCCAAAGGGACCATTCCCTCTGCAACACCATCCATGCCGGCTCTCCACAGAGCTATCCAGTCAGTCCCACTCCTTCGCTTGTTCCCTGTGGCCCTGCATGTTTATTTCCTTCATGTGCCCATTTAATTTACTTTTGAAGTCATTGATTGTCTCTGCTTCCACCATGCTCGTGGACAGTGGGTCCCAGGTACCACTCGCTGCATAAAAGAGTTCTTCCTCACATTCCCCCTGCATCTCTTGTCCAAAGCAGTGTCCCCTAATCCTTGTAATGGGAACAGTTAATGGGAACAGTTTTCCCTTGTCTAAATTATCTAAGCCTGTCATAATCTTGTAAAACTCCATCAAACCTTCCCTCAATCTCCTTTGCTCCAGGGAGAACAACCTCAGCTTCTCCAACCTAATCTTGTAACTAAAATCTCTCATCCCTGGAACCATTCTAGTAAATGTCCTCTGCACCCTCTCAAGGATCCTCACATCCTTCCTAAAGTGCAATGACCAGAACTGGATGCAATATTCTAGTTGGGACTTAATCAGAGTTTTATAAAGGTTCAGCATAACTTCCCTGCTTTTGTATTCAATGCCTCTATTTATGAAGCCCAAGATCCCATATGCCTTGCTAATCTCTCTCAATATGTCCTGCCACCTTCAAAGACTGATGCACATGTAACCCCAGGTCCCTCTGTTCCAGCACACTCTTTAGAACTGTGCCATTGCATCTATATTGCCTCACCCTATTCCTTCTGCCAAAATTTGAATACTTAGAGCTGCTTTACAAAGTAAATAATGGAGTATGTAAAGCCAGTTTTGTGCATCACTGTAATTCAGCTTTAATTGGATCACTCACCATTAAATTATAGTTGGTGATTATAAATTTGTAAGATTAATCTCGGGTTAATCTCCTTAGATCACTAACAAGTAAGCAGCATTAAATAGTTGGTCCATTAGATAGATTAAAGTCTATGTGCAGGTGGTTAACCTTGTTTCCACAGCTTATACAACCTCATCCTTATGAGCTTCTGGAACATCAAGTTGATGATTCCCCCCTTCGTTGGCGGGGTTATCTTGTTCGACTTGCATCCTCTGGTCTAGCTTAATCCACTTTACACACACGCGACTATATATGAGCTAGTCGCTAAACTCTCACCTTCCTTGATCTCTGACAACTTGTACAATTAAATGATATACTTATCTCTGCCTGTCAAATTTTGTTTGATAACGCTCCTATGTAGCGCCTTGGGATGTTTTACTACCTTAAAGGTGCCATCTAAGTACAAGTTGTTGTTGTTGTCACTATTGTATAACCACATCATTGGACTTTTATAACCTCTTACTCCCTTTCCTGGATACACTTAGTACTTGTAACAGTATCTTTCTACATCTAGGTAAAGATTATTACAGAAGAAAACTAGAGAGGACAAAGAGCAACTAAATCTCACAAAACAAAGAGAATGTTCTTCTGACTGAACAAAGAAAATTTGCTGAGAGGTGTGCAAAGCATCCTCATATACGTTTTAAATTCAAAGAAAACCCCTATTCTATTCAGTTGACGGATCTGAGTGCGTATGTGTCGGAAGAGTTTACTCCCGAGCTCCTCAATCTTTTCTTTAACAAAGAGTCCTGCAAAGGACCCGATAAGACATGACATATTTATTTCCCACTGATGAACTATCTCCGGGCCTGGGCCTTCAAAGCAAGCCTTCTATCACTTTAGAAATTTTCATAGATTTAATTAATTTTGATTTCCCAGCCATTTCCCTTCAGTTTAACTACTGAATCCATTTTGGTTTAAACTCCATTTTGAGAAAAAGTTTCAGGGAATTTATAAGGGCATTTTCCCTATAAGATCTCATTGTTGAAAGAACTGGCTTCTGATCCTGAGCACCCAATTTCTTCAAGCAAAATGATGTCTTTGGACAAGGAAAGAGGGAATAATATCCCTAATCGTTAACTTTAAGAGCTTCTCTGCCCTCACTGTATTTTCCAAGACATCATAGAGTGAATCTGGTTTATAATTATTGCCGGTATCATTGATTTCGTAAATATATATTTTTCAGAATGATTTGAAAACAAGAGCTTTTCTGCCAGAGATAAAGCAAACCCACTGCAATTTATGCAATATAACATAATTTGTATGGAATGCTAGATAGCTAGCAGTGACCTCAAAGATTGTAACTGAATATTTCTGACAATCTCAATCCGTGAAAGCAAAGCCTGAGAACTAACAGTGTTGCAAAATTGAATTATTATTTCAAATGTGCTAAATCACTCACTACTAATGTATGGTGTAGGCTGCGTTTTTTAAATTGTGTCTATTTATACTTTTTTTTCCATGATGTGACTCTTGCAATAGAGGTGGCATAACTTGCTGAGGTTATAAAGCTGTCAATGATGTAAAAGTGAAAGGTGTTTGACAGCAGGATACTGGTACCAGTGTGTCCAAATCAGGTTAGCTGACTTTTCCTGTTTATTTTTTTTATACGAGCAGGTGGAAAGCACCAGAAAAGTATGAAAAAAATTGGGCTGTTAAGACACTTTGGTTCAAGGTTTTAAAGAAAATTGCTAAAGTAATGTTGGAATCAAATGTGTAAAGTACATTTTTAGATGTTATAACTCTGAATTTTCTCACCATTTTTGCCAAGCTTGTGGTTTAAAATGAATATACTAACATTTTGGAGGAGGAAATTGGGACAGGTCCTGTTTCTATCAGTTTCTGCCCTGTAATGGCCAGGCTTTAGATACTATCACAGCCTGAACCTTCCATGTGTCTTTACTGATACTGCTGGGCTCTTATTATCATTTATTAAAATAAGGAAGAACAGCATTGTATTTCCCAAGTCCTTAACCACATGCAGTGCTGAGCAGCTAATAATTTTAGAGCGTGAACAGCGTGTTAATGCCAGTTGTGTCCAAGGAAAAAAAGCCATGACAAACAGTGCCTGAATTTTACAGATCGGGCGGATGACCCAATGTTGGGGGGATATCCAGGTTGGTGATATGCACAGGCGGGCAGCAGGACTTCCTCGGCAATTTTACGAGAAAGGGCAGGTAGACAGGGCAGCCGGCCAATTAAGGGTGGCAGGCGGGTCATAGTGCCGGCAGCTTGCTGTGAGATGCCATTTTAAAGGCACGTTGAGGCAGGCTGCAGACACAGGCTACAAAGGAGGGGGTCTACAGCAATGGAAGCAGCGGAGGATTGGCTTCATCACAAGGAAGGTTTGCTTCAAAATTCAGCGACACCTCCCTGGAGCTGCTCCTACAGGCAGTAAGAGAAAGGAGAGATGCCCTGTTTCCAGCAGACAGGAGGAGGAGCCCAGCAAGCTTAACAAAGAAGGCATGGCTGGAGGTGGCAGAGATAGTGAGCAGCCGATGGGTGGTTGCAAGAACTTGAATCCAGTGATGGAAGGGATTTAATGACCTGCTAATGTCTGGAAAGGTGAGTGGCGTTTAGAAACGTAAACTGAAAGAACAGCATGAAGGAGGGTCACTGGCCTGAAACGTTAACTCTGCTTCTCTCTCCGCAGATGCTGCCAGACCTGCTGAATATTTCCAGCATTTCTTGTGTTTATATTATTATTGAAGGAGCAGCTGTTTCACTTAAATCATGTCTTTCCAGCAGGTACAGCAGCAGATGGGGAACAGACCAGGGCTCCTCCTACACTGGAAAGCTCAGAGGATGCACTGTCATCTCAATACACTGCGTCACTTCATTCCAGCGCACTTTCTACCAGCACAGATACTCACATTGGTGCGTGCAGAACAGGTGGCACAATCTGGTGAGCACTTCACAGCTGCACCTTCAACCAACCCCTGGAGCCTCCCCTTGATCAGGAGCGTCTAGTGGTGTTAAAGGCCCACACAGGTGCTGCAAGCCACACATGGTCTAGGGAAGGATGAATGCAACCATCACTTTACACACCCTCCATAGCCTCTACAGGAGGAGGTAACAGAGGCAGTAACAGCTGTGGTCACTTTCCCTTAAAGGAGTGAGGAGAGGCCCGGCGATGCTCAGCTACTTACAGATGGTGAGCCTCGGGTGTCATCAGCAAAGCGACAGATGCTTCAGCAGCAGTGTCAAATGTGTGACCATCTGTCAGAGTTTCCAGAGACAGTGCAGTCTCATGCACAAACGATGGAGAAGTCCATCAATGCCATGAGCAGCACCATTTCTCTGGCATGTGAACACATGGCATCCTCCATTGAGGGAGCAGCAACCCTCATGGAGAGATACGAGGAGCATAACACTGAGTGGATGCAGGAGGTGCACACAGACCTCCATAGCATGGCCTGATCCATGAGATCTATGGAACGATGGGTGGCAAGATGGGCCAGCCATGCATCTTCCCATTGCCAGGGGCTGAACCAGGCAACTACAGGAGTGAATGTGGGCCCGAAAGGGCTGAGGAGGGGCAGGCTGAAGGCAACGGGGGCTCCTGTCAAAGCACTTCAATTGCTGAAGGCATAACACTGTATTCTGGTCTGATGACTGAGACGGCCCCTGCACAGATACAGGTGGCCTCGAATGTGTCAGACCCCAAGGGCGCAAGCCTTGGCCAAGTAATGCACCGAAACAAGAAAGGCAGCAGCCTGCCCCCACATCAACTCCAGGCGCAGGGAGATTACTCCTTAGAGGTTACCGTAAGCAAGTGCATAAATGCATGGACTAGCACTTGTGTTTTCATTGGGTGATATTTATTTGTTAAATGCATAAGCCTTTAATGTTTTACGAGGGTTTAAGGTCTTGACATGCAATGTACAATGACTCGGGTATTTATTTTTGTGCAACTGTTGACAGTGACCAGATGTGGAATCAAATACATGGATGTGTGTAAAGATGAACGCCTCATGAGTGCCTGTGTTGACTGAAGGCCTTGGCATATAGTGCTGACAGGTACAGAGAGATTCTAAGGGCCTCTTATGAAAGGTCAGCAAGGCCGCCTCTGGGAGAGAACTGCTTGGTTCGGTGACCTCTTGCACTTGTTCTCATATGAAGCAACTGCTGAACAGAGAATCGTGAATCTCCCTGCCACACATATGAGATACCTGATGAGCTGGGCCCCGCAGTGCCATCTTCATTGGCTGGCACCTGGTGAGGCACCTTGTGCTCATCCTCTTCCTCTGAGTATACAACCCACTCAATGTCTTCCTCTGGCTCCAGCGCTATTCCCCTCTGGAGCGCCGGGTTGTGCAATGCAGAGCAGATGACAATGATGTGGGATACCTTTGAGGGTGCGCCTTGCAGTACTGCCCCAGATCTAGAGGCATCTAAACCTCATCTTTAAAAGGCCAATGGCCTGCTCAATGGTGGCCTTTGTAGTCATATAGCAGCGTTTATATGTGTCCTCTGCCCATGTGTTGAGGTTATATACAGGGGTCAGAAGACATGACTTCAGTAGATACCCCTTGTCCTCCAGTATCCAGCCACAAAGGTATTCGGGTGGACTGAAGAGCTGAGGCAATTGGGACTGTTTAAGGATGTAGTAGTCATGACAGTTTCCCAGAATTCTCACATACACCTACATTATTGCATATGGTGGTTGCAGAAACTTGAACATTGAGGGAGTGGAATTCCCTTCCTGCTCACAAAGGTACCTGGCTGCTCTGAGGGAGCCTTGATGGCCACATGAGTACAGTCACTGACCCTCTGCAGCTGGGGAAATCCAGCCATGGCCCCGAAGCTGATGTCCTCTCGGGTTAACTGGCCTGATTGGTTGTGAACTTGATATATTGTCCAGCCCGACGGTACATGGCATCTGTCACCTCATTTATGCAGTGATGGGCCGCTGACTGAGCAATGTCACATAGATCTCCAGGCAATCCCTAGAATGAACCTCAGGCAAAAAGGTTGAGTACAAATGTCACCTTTAAGGCAACAGGCATTGGGTGTCCATCACTTCCCATTGGCATCAACTCCTGCTCCAGCATACCGCACAGTTCCACCACCACCTCCTTGGAGAGACGCAGTCTCCATAGACATTGGTGCTCATACATCACCACGAAGCAGAGCCTCTGACACCCTTTGAGCTCGGTAGAAACTTCTGTGACCATGAGGCTGCCCTCTTGCCCCTTGGGCCCTCCTTGTCTACATCCAATGGTTTCCTCAGGCTGCTGGAACTCCCCTGGCCACAGCCACTCCAAGTGGCTGCATCCCCATCTCTGTGCCACTCTGCTCCTCACTGGAGCAGTCAGAGTCTGAAAGCATTGATCCCATAGCTAAATGCAATCACCACAGTCCTGCCTCCAGAGGCTGCTGTGGACCTGGGAGACACTCTTCCACTACAGCACTTCACTTTGGCCCCACCCTCTGCAGTGTCTTCAAACGTGATAGTGTCTCTTCTTCAACACGTAGCGTGCTTCACAGTTTGGCTGCCAGTTCCCTCCACAACTCAGCTGCCTCTCAGATCTCGCCTCCGTACATCCCATGCAGCGTTGGTAAAATCACAAAACCTGACAATTGGCCGTTTAACAGATTTAATTTCCTGCCTGCCGCCGATGTGTCAGCTTTAATTTCCATCCGGCCGCCCACATCTCGTAAAATTGGTTGACGGCAGGATGACATCAGGGAGCCAGCTCAATGTGGGCTCATGCCGTTTTCCCACCCCACCCCCTCCATTCCCGCCGCCACAGGGCCAGTAAAATTCTGCCCAGTCTGTTACTTTGTTTGGACTCGTTAGGTCATTGAACCTCTTCTGACTTTGATCTTCAGTCCTGTGCTGAGAGAGGTGGCACTCAGTGTCACTGCCACCTCCCTCTATATGGCACACTAGGCAGTTTCTGCCATTTTCTGGATGGGCACACAATTATGTTTGTATGCTTTGCTATATTTCAGCCAGGAGTGTCTGAATGTCGATCCCATTGAAATTATGTTCTCTTCTTTTCTCCCTCCTTGCAATGCCTTGCTCCTTTCTTCAGCTAGTTCTCTAGGCCCTCCATTTGAAGACATACTTTTAAAATGCCATAAAATCCATTGATGACGAATCCATTACAACTACCTGATAAACAACCCACTGAGCCAAAAGCTTTTCCATTTACCTGCTGCTGCAATCTTCAGCTATTATTGTGTTTTTTTAAAGGTTGCACTCCTAGGGCTGAATTTTATTCTCCTGCCACTGGGAGCGGTGACGGGTGTAAAAAATGTCAGCCCCCCAAGATCTTTCTCGCGGCAGCCCAGGATAATGAGTCGGTTCAGCCGCATCCTCCCCCAATCATGTTGAGAGGGTGGGTTCTCCAACGCCGGCAATGGCGTCAGCTGCCTGTGTGCAAGCACTGGCGCCATTTTTAAAGGCCTGCCGGGTCATTTGAATTTTTAAAGGGCTACCCCCCCCCCCCCAATGAACTGCTGATAAATCTATCGCCCCTTCCCACAATAACAATTAAATTCAACATTTGCCCTCTTCCCCCCCAAACACTTACGTCAACACTTGACCTTCCCCCCCACCCCCCAAATTGATCAAAGTGCAGAAGTCTCCCCTTCCCACCCTTCCCTACACTAGTAATTTGCATTACAGCCTGCTCCTCCCATAACTGCACTAAAAATCATAAGCTCCCCCACCTTCCCCACCACAGTGGCTCATGCTTTCCCTGGACGGAAAAGTGAAGGCGCGTCAGTGCCGGCTGCCGCTGGGAAGATCGCGGCCCGAAGGTAAGATCGCTGTTGATTTTATTTAAATGTATTCATTTCATTAATTTAAATATGTTAATTTGGGTCCCGTCACCCAGCGACGAGAGTGGGTGCTGCCACGGAGCCTCACTGCCTCCAGGAAGATTGGGCCCGGTACTTCCGGCGTCGGGCTCCATGGCGGACCAATGCCAGCATGATCTTCCAGCCCCCCGCACCCCCCTGCCATGGAGGCCAATGTCAGGAGTTCAGTAAAATCCTGGCCCTAATTTCCAAAATCCTTTTTGCACAACTCCTGTAGGAGATAGTTGATCAGGGTCAATTGGCACCCTTGAAAATGAGTTGGATCCCTATCTTTTGAGAAGGGGATGAGGGTTGTATAGATAGATAAAATAGAGTACATGATTATTGTTTTCTAAGGAAAATCATGGAAGGAAATTAGTGCATCCTGAAGTAAAGCATCAGAGGCGGTGTAGAAGGAAAGTCCATAATTGAATAATTATACAGGGTTTCTTAAAGGTGTGGGCTTGTTGGACTGCATGGCCTTTTCTGATTGGATTTTCTTTTTTTTGATAACGTCCTTTCACTGAGCACTTAAGACCTTTTAAAATGAGCTTTATAATGCTGACTATACTGCAGTGTTCCTGAATACTATTGTTAGTAAACCATCAGTACTCATTATCTGACATTCTTGCTGTTTGAAACAGCAGCAAACTGATTGAACAAGGTTTTCATACACGACCTTTGACCAAAAGTTGTGCTGGTGGCAAACATAAATAACATGTCTGTCTGTGGCACATAACTTTCAGCAATGCTCGCCTGTACCTTGGAGAAACTTAATGCCCAGACTTCCATGATCAAAATGGAAGTTTTCTCACCATGTATAGTTTCCATTTGTTACTAACTGCTCCATCGTACAAATAATGCAGATTCAGCATAACAGAAACTGGTACCATTACTGAGCCATTTCCATTAAGAGTACCTCAGCAATGTAAAAGGGATATAAAAATGATTTTCCCCTATTGCATGTAAAAACAATAACAAAAACAGCAATGACTTACATTTATATAGTGTAGTAAAATGCATCAAGGCACTTCGCAGGAGCGTAAACAGAAAAAATTAGATACTGAGTCATATAAGGAGATATTAGGACAGGTGGCCAAAAGTTTGGTTAAATGGCTAGGTTTTAAGAAACATCTTGAAGGAGAGAGAGGTAGAAAGGGGGAGGTGTGTAGGGAGGGAATTCTACAGCTTAGGCACAGACACCAATAAAGGGATGAAGTAAAGCGGGATGCACAAGAGGCCAGAATTGAAGGAACGCAGAGCTCTTGGCAGGTTGTAGGGCTGGAGGAGATTACAGAGTTAGGGAGGGTGAGGCAATCAAGGGATTTGAACAAAAGGATGAGAATTTTAAAATTGAAGGGCGCAAAATTCATTCACACCGATAATTTGGTAGCAAGGCTGTGATTTGCAACGTGGTTGTACCCATTTAAACAAGATGGGTAAGATACAAATATCATCTACCATCTCATTTCCATGATTGTAATGCGGATACTGCGAAGCCCCAATCTCCATTTTAGTGCTGGAGTCATCTGCACACTGACTGCTGCCTGCTGTTCCAGTGCCCCTGCCTGCCTGCTGTTCCAGTGCCCCTGCCTGCCTGACTGCCGCCTGCTGTTCCAGTGTCCCTGGATTCAGGACTGCCAAGGATCTGATCGGAAGCCTGCAGGCAGAATGGCAGAAGGAAGACTCCACGGTTCAGCAATGCCTCCGTCTAGACTCCTCTCCAAGCTGCAAGGAGAAGGCAGGAGGTCCTCTTCCCCAGGGATGGCAGGAGGAGACCAGCCCACCTGACCAGGCAAGCCTGGACAGAGAGGTCAGCAGCCGTGGGGTCACCCCCAGAACCTGGTCCAGTGCCAGAAAAGGGTCAGTGACCTGATCTGGTCTGCCAAGGTGAGTGCTCCATACACTTCCTACCCTTTGAGCCTAGCTTGTGTTAGAGCGAGAGGGTGCGTTTGGTGGAGAGGGAGTGACCATCCAGCCATGGGCAATGGGGATTTTTGAGTTGGAAATGCTACCTAAGGCATGGTTGGATCTCAGGGAGAGGTGCCCAACTGTCAATGCATTCCTCTGCATAGTCCCTCGAGAGTGGCTGCAAACACTCTCTCTTAGGCAGTCCCTTGGGAACGAGGATGATTTTCTTCCACTCCAGGGTGTGGGTCCTTAGGTGACTAAATAGTCCAATTCTGGATCCACGCACTCTGCCGCAGGTGGTGTTTGCTGAGACAAGTGAATAGGATGGTAGCAAACAGGAGGCATTTGCGTGCCCCCATCATAGGCCGCTGAACTACCTCCAGCATAGATGCTGCGCCTGACCCTGTTGGTGAAATAACATTGCATCTCTTTGCGATTGTAGGGGAAGAGAGCACACATCAGAAAGGAGCAGATCAACACCGGTGGTGATGTGCCTTATCTGCATGTTTTGAGCCAAATGGAAGAGGGGGCGATGGAACTGGTAGGGCAGCAAGGTGGTTGTTGTTTGATTGCCTTTAAGAGTGATGTCCCTTTAAGATGCTAATGAGCTAGGTACTAGGATGCAGTCATGTGACTACAAGCCAGGTTTACTCTGCAACTTTAACACCCAGAGTAAGGTTCTGTAAATAGTTTGCTCTGTATTGCACATAGTAGTTTAGCTGTAATAAACCTGTTTGAGATCTCCAACCAACTGGACTCCATGCATTTCATTTATGTTGCATCAGACAACATAAAGAACTCATTATATGGTAGCAGTGGTGGTGAGAAGACAAAGTCTAAGTTGAAGACCAAGGGTAAAACAGCTTTGAAAATTACCTTTCTTACAGCCACTGGAGCGAAAATTCAACAGAAATACTGGCCCAAACAGTAGAAAGAACATAGAACTTACCCCCAGCTGTAGAAGACAGAGCACCGAACAACAGGCTGCAGGTACTGTCTTTGAGTCTTTGTGCCAACGGTCGAGGGGGGAAAAAAGCTTTGAAGTACTTAAAATATTGATTTTCCTTCAAAGGCTCCATACACTCTGGCACACATTACTTTCACTTGGGACACAAACTCAGTGATATGTTGAAAGTTACTGGACTTTAAAAATGTCATAATTCCACTGCTATCCATTTGGAATCATATTGTTCCAGAACTTGTATAAAGGGGAAAACAGGCAAGAAAGTCCAAGGAATCTTCAGAAGACAGCATTGTAAGTTCCTCATGAATGCGCAAGTATGGTATATCGGGGCTGAGTGATATTGGTGAAAACAGGATGCTGCTGACCCATATACATTAGTTAGTAAATACAATGTAACAGATAGCTTTAATAAACCTTAATCTATGATGAACTGTCTATAATTCCTGAACAAAATCCATGCTGCATTTGCAGTTTTAAAAACTGTCGGAAAAGACATAGTAAAAATGTATTATGTTTCAATGACCATGTTAGAAATAGTCATTAACAGATTTTTTTGGTGCAAATTGCATTAAAGGAAAAGTTTTACAATTATGTCAAAGATCAGTAACTGCACTGTGCATCATTTACTATGTAGCTTGAGGGCAAATAACATGAGTGGCCAATATTATTTGAAAGTTTATTATATAATACATTACGTTATAAGTGTAATAAAAACAGAAAATGTTGGAAATACTCAGCAGGTCTGGCAGCATCTGTGGAGGTAGAAGCAGAATTAATGTTTCAGGTCTGTGACCTTTCATTGTTCCGATGAAAGGTCACAGACCTGAAACGTTAACTCTGCCTCTCTCTCCGCAGACACTGCTGACCTGTTGAGTATTTCCAGCATTTTCTGTTTTTGTTTCAGATTTCCAGCATCCGCAGTATTTGGCTTTTACATTATAAGTGCACCTTTGCTAACAGGTAAGAGATTTGGCTTGGACATAAATTGGTTAGTCTGGAGTACAATCTTACAGAGAGTGAATAAACGTTTTGTAATTGAATAATCCATTCAGTAACAACCACTCAACTTTTTGCAGAAAAGCATTTTGTTAATAATTATCGTGTCAGAGCTGAATCAGAATCAACAGCAATAGACTGAGATATAGACACAAGTGAATTTATGAGAATTGCTTTATTAGAAGAACCAAAGGACGCTCTTTATTTGTAATTGTGTTTATCTAATTTTGTCACTAGCTTTGGTGAGCAAATGACATTTTGTCCATGAGAGATTCTGTTGTTTTTGTAATTTAGAATCCAGGACCTAGTTTAACAGCCTGTCAAGATGACTAAACTAGTCTTGGCTACCTACCGATAATTTCTCTGCCCCTTCCTGTCCCACTCTGTTTTTCTGTTTTACATAACTGTTCTGAAGTACTATCTGCTCCATCCGGTAAAATTCTCCTGATTTGGAGATCACTGCCCTTTTGTTGGCTCTCCTGTCTTCGGACACATACTACAAGTTGGTGGTGAAGTTGCACAAACATTGACCATGGGTTAAATTGTCTTGTGACACCAGCGGTGTGACAAGTGGTCTGTGTTCCTTTTTTTATTTTTTTATTTTATTTTTTATATTTTTAGAGATACAGCACTGAAACAGGCCCTACGGCCCACCGAGTCTCTGCTGACCATCAACCACCCATTTATACTAATCCTACATTAATCCCATATTCCTGCCACATCCCCACAATTCCCCTACCACCTACCTATACTAGGTGCAATTTATAATGGCCATTTTACCTATCAACCTGCAAGTCTTTGGCTGTGGGAGGAAACCAGAGCACCCGGCGAAAACCCACACAGTCACAGGGAGAACTTGCAAACTCCGCACAGGCAGTACCCAGAATTGAACCCGGATCGCTGGAGCTGTGAGGCTGTGGTGCTGCCCACTGCACCACTGTGCTGCCTATTGCTGATTTTTCTACTGCTTCACCTCAATAACTACAAAGCAATCCTCTCCTTAAGTTTTATGATTTATTGAATTAATTTGCACTCCTGACACAGTGTGAATCCACAGATGTCATCTGACAAGGTCCATCTACCATACTGTGACATGGTGTAGCTAGTCTATTCTGGCAACAAAAGTAATTTACATTAGCATTGCATACTATTTTGCTTGCCAGCTGGCTAATACAATTGTGCTGCTCTCCATTGATGTTTGTATGCTTAACTACTTTATTGAGAGAGAGAAATGTTTTTTAAATCGCACTGTGCTTTGATGGCATTAGATTAGCTATGCACGTCATATTCAGATTAATTGCCCCCATGTCCATGGCTGAGTCAATAATTTTGTCAAACGTCCATGGTACTATATGTCGGTGCCTATTCCTGAGCACCTCATAGACGTGGATAAGCAGCTGACGGAGGCTGTGACAGCTGAGGCCACCGGCAGATGGATGACTTTTTTTTATTCTTTCATGGGATGTGGGCATCGCTGGCTAGGCCAGCATTTGTTGCCCATCCCTAATTGCCCTTGAGAAGGTGGCGGTGAACTGCCTTCTTGAACTGCTGCAGTCCATCTGGTGCGGGTACACCCACAGTGCTGCTAGGGAGGGAGTTCCAGGATTTTGATACAGTGACAGTGAAGGAACGGCGATGTAGTTCCAAGTCAGGATGGAGTGTAGCTTGGAGGGGAACTTGTAGATGGTGGTGTTCCCATGTAACTGCTGTCCTTGTCCTTCTAGGTGGTAGAGGTCATGGGTTTGGAAAATGCTGCCGAAGGAGGCATGGTGGGTTGCTGCAGTGCATCTTGTAAATGGTACACACTGCTGCCACTGTGCGTCGGTGGTAGAGGAAGTAAATGTTTAAGTTTGTGGATGGGGTGACGATCAAACAGGTTGCTTTGTCCTGGATGGTGTCAAGCTTCCTGAGTGTCGTTGGAGCTGCAGTCATCCAGGCAAGTGGAAAGTATTCCATCACGCTCCTGACTTGTGCCTTGTAGATGGTGGACAGGCACTGGGGAGACAGGAGGTGAGTTACTCGCCATAGAATTCCCAGTTTCTGAACTGCTCTTGTAGCCAGAGTATTTATGTGGCTGCTCCAGTTCAGTTTCTGGTCAAAGGTCTCCCCAGGATAATAGTGGGGGATTCAGTGATGGTAATGCTGCTGAATGTCAAGGGCAAATGGTTAGATTCTCTCTTCTTGGAGATGGTCGTTGCTTGGCACTTGTGTGGTGCGAATGTTACTTGCCACTTATCAGCCCATATCTGAATGTTGTCCAGGTCTTTCTGCATGTGGATGCAGGCCGCTTTATATCTGAGGAGTTGCAAATGGTACTGAGCATCATACAATCATCAGCAAACAACCCCACCTGCCCTTATGATGGAGCGGATGTCATTGATGAAGCAGCTGAAGATGGTTGGGTTTAGGACACTACCCTGAGGAATGCAGCAATGTCCTGGGGCTGCGATGATTGCCTTCCAAAAACCACAATTTCCTTTGTGGTAGGTATGACTCCAACCAATGGAGGGTGTTCCCCTTGATTGCCATTGACTATAGTTTGGCTAGGGCCCCTTGACGCCACACTCTGTCAAATGCTGTCTTGATATACAGGGCAATCACTCTCACCTCACTTCTTGAGTTCAGCTCCATGGTTACACCAAGGCTGTAATGAGGTCAGGAGCCGTGTGGCCCTGGCGAAACCCAAACTGTGCATGGGTGAGCAGGTTATTGTTTAAATGGCGCTTGATAGCACTGTTGATGACACCTTCCATCACTTTGCTGATGATCGAGAGTCGATTGATGGGGTGGTAATTGGCCGGGTTAGTTTTGCCCTTTTTTTGTGGACAGGACATACCTGGCCAATTTTCCACATTGTAAGGTAATGCCAGTGTTGTACCTGTACAGAAATAGCTTGGCTAGGGATGCAGCTAGTTCTGTAGCACAAGTCTTCTTCTATGGCCGGGATGTTGTCAGGACCCACAGCCTTTTCAGTATACAATGCCTTCAGCTGTTTCTTGATATGACCTGCAGTGAAATGGATTGGCTGAAGATTGGCATCTGTGATGCTGGGGACTTCAGGAGGAGGTCGAGATTGATCATCCACTCGGCACTTCTGGCTGAAGTTGGTTGCGAATGTTTCAGCCTTGTCTTTTGCACTGATGTGCTGGGCTCTCCCCATCATTGAGGATGGGGATGTTTGTGCAGCCTCCTCCTCCTGTTAGTTGTTTAATTGCCCACCACCATTCATGACTGGATGCAATGTGTCCAGCAATGGCCTCGAACCCCATTGCCCTCACAGCTTGACTGTTTGGATCGGTGCAGAAGCACACATAGTTGCCTGCAATGCGCCGCACACTACGAGATTCTACACATATCTCCAGTTGATCCCTGGAATTATCTGGTGGCATAGAAGTTCAGTGCCGTGGTGACTTTCAGCGACACTGGCATCGTGTGCCCACAAAGTCCCATGGGGCTAAGCTCATCCTGGCATTGTGGCGCACAGGTCAGTGACAGCCTCCTTGGAGAGACAGAGTCTTCGGAGGCACTGCCATTTGGACATCTGCAGGTAGTTGAGCCTCAGCCTGTATATCCTGCTTGAAGGGTAGCTTCTTCTGTGTGCAGGGGGCTGTTGGCATGCTCCTCTGCATCCTTTTCCAGCCTCCCATTTACAAGGCTGGTCCTCCTGTAGGCCCCGAAGTTGCTGGCATGCCCCTGTGCGTGCCTGAACTGCTCTCCCTCTATGCTTCTCCTCCTCCTCAGCATGGGTCCCGAAGCCAGGCTGAATGAGACCCTTGACAAGTTGGCTCTCCCTAAGCACAAGGCCCATGCGGCAAACGGCAACCCCCACCTTCCCCTCACTTGTCACGTCTGCTGAGGTGGCACTGCCCTGATGGCACCCTGATATGGCTCCTCTGTAGTGTTGGCACCTTTGCCCCCACTCCTGACAGCGATTCCCAATGCCCTCCCTCTTCCACCCTTGCTTCCAAGCGATGCTGCCGCTCCCGATGGTTTCTCAGTGGAGCCAACACTGAGCTCCCACCTCCTTATTGCCTCCTTTAACCAGGTGAGACAGTGAAGTCCTATGGTTTCTGTTCGCATCAATTAAATCAGACCCATTGAGTAAAATTGCTGTCTGTAGGGCTCCTAAATGCCTTAATTGCCTTCCCGTTGTGTGTATGTGCATAGTCCACACTCCATGTTATACACTGACAGTAAAATGCGGAAGGGCCATCAAGACGTTGGACTTCCTGTCTGATGTCTTCCAACCCGATTTTATGTCTGCTGCTCCCCCCATCTCCGTTCCCATTTCCAACAGTCCCTTAAAATTTAGCCCCATGTTTCTGACAGGGACAAGCAAGCTCTCCAGACTAACCCTGTGAAAGGAATGGGAGAAGATGGTGAGGGTTGTGAATGCCCAGAGTGTGGCACTACGAATCTGGCAGCACCTTACTCGGGTGGTCAAGGTGAGGGAATACACCTACACATCACATCCCTCACCTACCACATCACACACCTCTCACACTGCTCAACGCACCACACCTCCATCACTCGCCCAGGAGCACTCCCAGATACTCAGGATTCACCCCTAATATCCTTAGATGATATCTCACCACACACAACTTCCAATCGTACCAGGCACGCAAACACATTTCACTGTCTCCACATACCTACAGCTATTCAGCTATGGTAGTCACATCATCCAAACACACTGACACACAGTCACTGACAGTCTGCCCTCTCGCTTGCAGAAGGTCACCCACAACAGGCAGGAGAGGCAGATGACAGGCAGAGGACTACAGGAATCCATCCTCTAAGCATCTTAGAACAAATGGTCCTGAAGATCATGGGCACCAGTGCCATGAAGCCAGTGGCAGCTGGCACTACCAAGGCCATCCTGGATGATGGTAAGTTGCTGCCTTATGAACTTTCTCCAATAACACCTCACTCTAATCCTGAAAGGTTCCATGAAATGGAAACTGAAGATGGAATGACCATGGACCTTCTGCTTTCCTCCCTACTTCCCTCTCCTTGTGCTTTTGTGCTTTCAGGTAGCCAAGAACTGCCGACTGTTCAGCCCCTGCAGCCTCACATAGAACACCAAGAGGAGGAAGAGAACACTAAGGAAGAAGCTTCTCTCAGTCACTTGACCTAACACTCGCAGCCACCAGCTCAGATACTGGCACTATGCAAACATTAGAAGTTAGTATAGAGACAGGACCTGCACATGTTGAGTCAGTAGGCACGGGTGGGCTGCATCCAGAACAGGGGAATAGGTCAACACATGTGCAAACTCCCTGGAGGTCAAGGCACACACCAGATCTGCTTCAAGGGACTCAGATGAGGATCTCTTTGGGGCAGAGCATAGGAAAACATTGATGATGATGATGCATACTAGGATGCTTGGTTCATTGATGGGCCTGCAGACAACCTCCAGTCAATGACATGGTGGACAGTGAATAATGGAGTGCCGCAAGGATCAGTGCTGGGGCCTCAGCTATTTACAATCTATATTAATGACTTAGACAAAGAGACAGCGAGTAATGTATCTAAGTTTGCTGATGATAGAAAAGTAAGTGGAAAGGACACAGAAGAGGTTGAAAGAGATATAGACAGGTTAAGTGAGTGGGCAACAAGATGGTGGAATATAGGGAAGTGTGAAGTTATTCACTTTAATCATAAGAATAGAAAAGCAGAATATTTTTTAAAAGGTGTGAAACTTGTAAGTGTTAAAGTTCAAATAGACTTGGATGTGCTTGTACAAGGAATGCAGAACATTAGCATGCAGGTGCAGCAAGCAATTAGGAAGAGAAATGGCATGTTGGCCTTTATTGCAGGGGATTGGAGTACAGAAATAAAGAAGTCTTGCTGCAGTTGTACAGGGTATTGGTGTGACTACATCTGGAGTACTGTGTGCAATTTTGGTCTCTACAATTAAGAAAGGAAATATTTGCATTGGAGGTGGTACAGTGAAGGTTCAATAAATTGGCCGCTGGGATGAAGGGGTTGTCCTATGATGAGCGGCTGAGTAATTTGGGCCTATATTCTCTGGAGTTTAGAAGAATGAGAGGTGATCTCATTGAAATATACAAGATTCTGAAGGGGCTGGATAGCACAGATACTGGGAGATTATTTCCGCTGGTGGGGGAATCTAAAACACGGGGGCACAGTCTCAGGATAAGGGGACGATCATTTAGGACTGAAATGAGGAGAAATTACTTCACTCAAAGGGTTGTGAATCTTTCAAATCTTTACTCCAGAGGGTTGTGGATGCTCCATCGTTGAATACATTTAAGGCTGGGATAGATAGATTTTTGGTCTCTTGGGGAAGACTTAGTCTGCTGCCTCTCAGGTTGCTGCTACCCAAACATAGACAGCTGCCATCATAGATATGGATCTTAGTGTTCGACAGGGCATGCAAGCTTTCACAGCAGTCCAGCCAAATAGAAAGGAGGTGACAGACTGAATACATTGAGATGAATCTTTATTGTTTTTACTCTGAGAGGCCATCACGGTGGCTGGAAATGGGTAAGTATGAGATTGTCTCTTGCCTCTATGGCCGTCGCTCAATGTGCCTGGCCTCTGGTGCAAGGACTTCAACATCCATTGTTGCTCATCTCCCTCCTCCGCGTCCTCCTCATTGATGGAGGAGTGTCACTCAATCATGTCCCCGTCATGCAAGACCACCTCCTTCTGCAGTGCTAGATTGTGCACAGCCCAGCAGACCATCACGATACGCAAGACCCTCGCTGGGGCATACTGCAGGGCTCTGCTGGATCAATCTGGGCAACGGAATTCCATCTTCAGCAGCCCAATGACCTGCTCAATGGTCCCTCGGGTGGAGCCGTGGCAAGTGTTGTACCACTGCTCCGCTGCAGTGCGAGCATTCCTCACAGGCTTTAGTAGCCATGTATTCAATGGTTAGCCCTTGTCCCAGAGAATCCATCCCTGAAGGTGACTGTGGGGCCTGAAAAGCTGTGGCACCTTGGACTGTCGAAGTATGTAGGTGTTGTGGCTGCTTCCCAGGAAGCGGGCACACACCTGCAGGAAACACTTTCAGTGGTTGCAGACCAGTTGAACGTTGATGGAATGGAAGCCCTTCCTGTTGATGAAAGCAGCTGGAGCCTTCATGGCCACATATGTGCAGTCTATCACACTTTGCACCCGGGGAAATCCAACGATGGCCCCGAAGCCGATGGCCCTTTCCACCTGACTGTCATGTTTAGTGCACATAGTCACCAGCCCTCTTGAACAGGGCATTGATGTAGCAGTGGGTTGCTATCTGGGAGACCCAACACATGTCCCTGGTGGATCCCTTGAAAGAGCCTGATACTATGGTGAGTGCTATGGTGATCTTCAGGGCTATTGACATAGGGTGACCACTGATGCAACTTGTCCTGCAGCCTGGCGCATAAGTCAGTGACTGCCTCCCTGGAAAGCCGCAGTTTTCGCTAACACTGCTGCTTGGGCATTTGGAGGTAACTGAGTCGTCTTGGCATGGCCGGCTGCTGTCGCTGTCCTCGTGGAGCTTCCTGGGCATGCGCAGCTGCCTTCTGGCCCTCTCTCTGTCAGAGGTACTACATCACGCCATGGGAATCCAAAAAGGCAGGGTGTATGAGACCCCTGCCAGCTGATCGATCGGCCTCCAGAGCACTGTCCTTACAGAAACAAATTTGCCTTGGCATCTTTGCCTTCGCTCTTCCCCTCAGTTTACGTCCTACTGGCCTTCAGTGCCCACACTTGCTGAAAGCCAGCCCAGTACCCAGTACTAAAATAAAATCAAAATACTGCGGATGCTGGAAATCTGAAATAAAAACAAGAAATGCTGGAACCACTCAGCAGGTCTGGCAGCATCTGTGGAAAGAGAAGCAGAGTTAACGTTTCGGATCAGTGACCCTTCTTCGGAATTGCAGGCTGACAATGGTCTCCACTTCCCCCTTCCCCTATCCAATGCTCCTCATGACTGCATTCCCCTCGCCTCGGTGCCACCACCTTTCAACAGCTGGGGATCCGCAGGCACGTGAGGCCTGCCCGCTGTTCACTCAATTCCAAACCCCCCAATGAATTGTGATCTACTGCATGCGAATATAATACAACGACCTGTTCAACAATTTAAATTGCAGTCCCGTCCTGTCAGGGTTGTGACATCACCTTGGAGCTTTCCTGCCGCTGACTAAATCTGGAACCAACGTCACAATGTCAGATTTCTGGGCGGGCACGTCCGTCACTATTCTCCGGCCCCCCACACCTCCATTCCTGCTCCTAATGGCCTCACTAAATTCCACCCACAGACTACAATGATCTTTGAGATATTTTTGTGATGTGCTGCAATGTCTCTTTACACAAATAGCTGTGAGAATCTGTGATACACAGCCCTTTATGTATTTTTTGTGCTCTGGATTTACTTCTAACTGGCTTAGTTCTCATTTTAAAATTATGTTCTCTTGTTTTGAAATTCCTGTAAGAGGGAAGCTTCATTTCCTATCTACCTTTCTAATTCCCTTCACTATTTTAATCATCTCCATCACAGCACCCCTTAACTGTCTCATAATCAGGGAGCTTCTAAGTTCAATCTCAATGTTAGCTCACAACTCAAAACTAGCCATAATTTGGAACAAATTAGCAGCCCCAACCAGAGAGAGATCATAGGACCTGGTATGGGAAACAGAAAATAAATAATGGTACTCTTCTGAGGTTTGTATTACAGGCCATCAGGATAAGAACTCCTTTGGATGCTACGTCTAGCAACATCAGGAATACATTTGTGAGGATTTCCTCTAGTTGCAATATCTACCAAAAACATAGGTTGGAATTTTACATGGCGGCAGAGGCCCTCCCACTCGCTGAAAAGTCAGGGCCGATTTTGCGTGGCCCAGGCCCTTAATTGGCCCTGGGCGGGGCTTCTGCCACTCAGAAGGCCGGCAGTTCCTCACTCCCAGCAGTGGCCGCCCGCACCGAAACATGAGTGGGGTTTTGGGCCTCCCGGTGAAAATCGGCTGGGTTCCAGCAAGGGGGGTGGGGGTCGATTAGGAGGGTGGGGGCAGGTGTTTCAGCGGGGCCAGGTGCTGAAGTGCCTGGCCTTTGCTGTTAATATACCAGCAGGAGGAGACCCTTAAGTGGCAATTAATTGGCCCCATAAGAGCGTCACTTAGCCAGGCTGGATGGATTATTTACAACCTTCCCCCACTGCTTGTAAAATGGCAGCGGGGGGGGGGGTGCTAAGCGACAGGAACGGCATTCCCTGCCTCTCGCTCAATTTTATGCCCCTCCCCCACCCCCCACCTCCAGTCCGCTTCCAGGAGGGGTGTAAAATTCCGACCATAAACATGCTCTAAAGGACTTGGCAGTCTAAGAGCTCTTACACTATTGTTGGGACAACATAAAGAGAGCCCTCCTCTCTACATTGCATTTAAGGATTCAATGTGGAATTATTAGATATTGCTGTCAAAATAATAGTGAGGAGAAAAGCACTCACTATTTAAGTACAAATGCTGCAGCAAATTTAGGTGAAGGCAGCTGCGCAAAGAAACATGGAAACCCAGAAGTTGCTGTTGGAGATGCGCCACTCAATTGTTAACTTCATGAAAATGGCATCTTGCTGGCTGGCTCCCCACCAAATGCATTGAGGGCCCGTATGAAGTTCCTCTACTTACACTGTACGTACAAAGTAAACTCACCACAGAAAGTTAGGCCCCCAACCCCTGCCTCCCTGGGACAGTTCTTTCATTTCCCAATGGCAGTCTCCTGCCGCCCAACATTGTACTCTTGTTAATATATAATATAAAAGCAAAATACTGCAGATGCTGGAAATCTGAACTAAAAACAAGAAATGCTAGAAATACCTAGCAGGTCTGGCAGCATCTGTGGAGAGAGAAGCAGAGTTAACGTTTCAGGTCAGTGACCCTTCATCGGAACTCATCAACCGGCCAGCTACTGCTTCCAGAATCTCCCACTGCCGAGGTCCGTGTGCTTTTCTGCCCTGTTTGTCCCCCGCCTGTTCAATTACTGCCCCGTGTTAAAATTGGGACTTATATATTTATATTATAGTTATTTATAACTGTTTACCAACAAAGTATTCTAAGAAAGGAAAAAATGTTTGTCAGTAGTTTTCAAACAAACTGTCATCGACAGTAGCTTAATGACTGATACAGAGATTTGTGTTAAAACCACATCGAACGACTCAGCAAAATGTCTAGATTTCTAGATTATAAAAGCAAAGATTAAGACCTCATACTGGCCTCTGCTCTTTAATGCACTTTTGTGAGTGGATTTTTAATTTGTAAACTGTTAAAATCATTTTTCTGATAGGATGTTTGGAGAAGTCTGTTGGGCGCATACAAACACACATTCTCTGCATTCTCTGGCAGCCGACATGAAGGAGCTGGAGTCTGCATATTTGTCTGAAATCAGTTTGGATTTATTGCCAATTCAGTGTTTTTGGTGGGACAGTGCTTTCCAGGTGCAGAAAGTGCCAGTCCTAATGTAGCTTTATGTTGTATGTTTATAAAGTAACAAAATGTGGAAACTTTTTGTTACATGAGCCAGATATTACATTTGCAGGTTTGTTTCTTTTATGTGATCCTAGACCTTAAAGGACTTCACTCTTTATAGCATAAAAATGAAAATGAACTTTGTACGAATACAACCAATCTAATGACTAACATTACTGTGTATACTGTGAATAACTTAGCCTGACTCTTAAAGGAAAATTTTGATATATTAAACGTACTGATTATAAGCCGCAGGACTCCATTGATATCCAATTTCTTACACTAATTAATTATCATTCATATACATACAAAATAAAAGAAAGCTTTGAAGTGGATGTTTCCCCCTTTGTTGAGATTAACTGCTTTAACAATCAGGAGATCCCTTGCTTCTGGCCAAAATATAGGAAACTAAACATTTTTATTTGTCAGTATTTTACAATTATACTGTGTTGTCGTACATTCTACTCTCCTTTATACTGGTTTTAAACATTATATTTGCAATAGTTTGATTGAAGATGTCCAGTTGCATAGGGCTTACAGATGACCCTGTCAGCTCATGTAACTGTTTAACATGCTTCTGTCAGGATCCTCTGTGAGATACCTAAATTAATGGACAAGGACTATGCACTGGATATAATTTACCTCTATTTTCATCGATGTAGATAGCATTCAAAAAGATCTTGACCAAATAACTGAATGGTCCAAGTAATGGATGATTGATATTAGTATGGGTAAATGTAAGCTGATGCAGATTTGAACAGGAAATATGAATTAAGCATTCTCAGCGAAAGAGTCCTATTGTGCAGTGGGCTGAAGTGGAACTGCAGAATCCCACAGAGATATATGAAATGATTTCCCTAATCTGGAACAGCACCTGCAATAGGCTGTGAAAGCTGGGTCAATTGAAATTATCAAGACTATGATCAATTTATATTGGGTAAGAATATCAAAGGATATGGAGCAAATGTGGGCAAATAAAGTTGAGGTATAGATTAGCCATGATATCATTGAATGACGGATCAAGGGGCTGAATGGCCTACTTCTGTTCATATGATTACTGCTGCTAATTACTCATGGAGTGGTGTTCAAGGAGATATGATAGCTGATTTTGTTTTGCATTTTGATGAGTATCAAGAGTCAGCTTCTTCTCATAGAGTTTCTGGGCCTTGCACAATGGCTACCAGAGTTAGTGAGTAGGCAGCCTGCCCCAAAGTTCTCTACAGTCAGATGCCAAAATCCGTACAATAATAACACAGCAGTTGGTTTTCAACTCCCCAAACTGGCATTAACTGTGTGATAATGGCCTCAAAATGGAATTGGTAGGTTTAACCCCTGGTGATTTCCAACACACCAGCTACATTTATCGCAGTGTGAAACCCTTTCTAAAGGGTTCTTCCCTTGGGTGGCTGGTGCGACCACCTGTTTCAGGTCGTAGACCTCCTAATTATAAAAATTGAGGCGCTATGGCATAATTAGAACCCCAAATGCAATTCTAAGGGACACAAAGACCATGCACACTTCACCTATTTGTCTTGGCATTAAATGACCTAATCAATGGTCATTAAAGGGATTGCTGCCAGCCACACCAAAAATAGTTAAAGAAGTTTCTGGTTGATATTTTTGTGAAGTCAGGAAGAGCAGGGGTGCTACTCCTGGATCCACAAGAATACTGTGAGTTGCCACGGCATGAGTTCACACAACTCCACATTTGCCTACCCTGCCACTGGACCTACTTGCAGACTGGTGCAGCATCTAAGCTGCCTGATATTGTGGTAGCTCAGAGTTGGCAAGCTGCACTGGGATGTCCAATCAGAGAATACTGCCAGCCAGCAAGATTTATATGAAACCCGAGCTCAAAATGGCTTGGATCTCCGCATCCACGTGACAGGCAGCTGGCACACTCTGCCAAAAATGAAAATCGTCCCCAATGATTGCCTCACTCTCCCTATCTGATTTTTCCTTTCCTACAAAGATCCACTGGTGTCAATTTTAGTCTGTAGTTTGCACTGCTTTAAGACATGCCAGAATCACAAGTGTTAGTCACATGTAATTGCTGTGTCTAACCTATTTGCATAATGATCACATTTGATATGCAAACTCTGGCTGGTCACTGGTAGATGAAATTTTAAAGGATTGGGACAATTAAAGCGCATTGTTCCAGGAGGTGTAGAAGGGAGGGTTTCAGATATCTGGACCATTGGGATCTCTTCAGGGACAGATGGGACCTGTACAAGAAGGACGGGTTGCATCTAAACTGGAGGGGCACAAATATCCTGGCTGTGAGGTTTGCTAGCGTCACTCAGGAGGGTTTAAACTAGTGTGGCAGGGGGGTGGGAACCAGAGCAGTAGGACAGCAAGTGAAATAAATGAGGGGGAACTAGTAAATAAGGCCAGTAAGAGGAAGAGGAAGAGCAGGCAGGGAGATGTTGCAGAGCACAGCGGGACTGGTGGTCTGAAGTGCATTTGTTTCAATGCAAGAAGTATAACAGGTAAGGCAGATGAACTTAGAGCTTGGATTAGTACTTGGAACTATGATGTTGTTGCTATTACAGAGACTTGGTTGAGGGAAGGACAGGATTGGCAGCTAAATGTTCCATGATTTAGAAGCTTCAGGCGGGATAGAGGGGGATGTAAAAGGGGTGGGGGAGTTGCATTACTGGTTAAGGAGAATATCACAGCTGTACTGCGGGAGGACACCTCGGAGGGGTCATGCAGCGAGGCAATATGGGTGGAGCTCAGGAATAGGAAGGGTGCAGTCACGATGTTGGGGGTTTTCTACCGGCCTCCCAACAGCCAGCGGGAGGTAGAGGAGCAGATATGTAGACAGATTTTGGAAAGATGTAAAGGTAACAGGGTTGCAGTGGTGGGTGATTTTAATTTCCCCTATATTGACTGGGACTTACTTAGTGCTAGGGGCTTGGATGGGGCAGAATTTGTAAGGAGCATCCAGGAGGGCTTCTTGAAACAATACGTAGATAGTCCAACTAGGGATGGGGCCACACTGGACCTGGTATTGGGGAATGAGCCCGGCCAGGTGGTTGAAGTTTCAGTAGGTGAGCATTTCAGGAACAGTGACCATAATTCCATAAGTTTTAAGGTACTTGTGGATAAGGATAAGAGTAGTCCTCGGGTGAAGGTGCTAAATTGGGGGAAGGCTAATTATAACAATATTAGGCAGGAACTGAAGAATTTAGATTGGGGGCGGCTGTTTGAGGGTAAATCAACATCTGACATGTGAGAGTCTTTCAAACGTCAGTTGATTAGAATCCAGGACCAGCATGTTTCTGTGAGGAAGAAGGATAAATTTGGCAAGTTTCGGGAACCTTGGATAACGCGGGATATTGTGAGCCTCGTCAAAAAGAAAAAGGAAGCATTCGTAAGGGCTGGAAGGGTGGAAACAGACGAATCCCTTGAGGAATATAAAGACAGTAGGAAGGAACTTAAGTAAGGAGTCAGGAGGGCTAAAAGGGGTTATGAGAAGTCATTGGCAAACAGGATTAAGGAAAATCCCAAGGCTTTTTATACGTATATAAAGAGCAAGAGGGTAATCAGGGAAAGGGTTGGCCCACTCAAGGACAGAGAAGGGAATCTATGTGTGGAGCCAGAGGAAATGGGCGAGGTACGAAATGAGTACTTTGCACCAGTATTCACCAAGGAGAAGGACTTGGTGGATGATGAGCCGAGGGAAGGGAGTGTAGATAGTCTCAGTCATCTCATTATCAAAAAGGAGAAGGTGTTGGGTGTCTTGCAAAGCATTAAGGTAGATAAGTCCCCAGGGCCTGATGGGATCTACCCCAGAATACTGAGGGAGGCAAGGGAATAAATTGCTGGGGCCTTGACAGAAATCTTTGTATCCTCATTGGCTACAGGTGAGGTCCCAGAGAACTAGAGAATAGCCAATGTTGTTCCTTTGTTTAAGAAGGGTAGCAAGGATAATCCAGGAAATTATCGGCCGGTGAGCCTTACATCAGTGGTAGGGAAATTATTAGAGAGGATTCTTCGGGACAGGATTTACTCCCATTTGGAAACAAATGGACTTATTAGTGAGAGGCAGCATGGTTTTGTGAAGGGGAGGTCGTGTCTCACTAATTTGATTGAATTTTTTGAGGAAGTGACGAAAATGATTAATGAAGGAAAGGCAGTGGATGTTATCTATATGGACTTCAGTAAAGCCTTTGACAAGGTCCCTCATGGCAGACTGATACAAAAGGTGAAGTCACATGGGATCAGAGGTGAGCTGGCAAGATGGATACAGAACTGGCTCGGTCATAGAAGACAGAGGGTAACAGTGGAAGGGTGCTTTTCTGAATGGAGGGATGTGACTCGTGGTGTTCCGCAGGGATCAGTGCTGGGACCTTTGCTGTTTGTAGTATATATAAATGATTTGGAGGAAAATGTAGCTGATCTGATTCGTAAGTTTGCGGACGACACAAAGGTTGGTGGAGTTGCGGACAGTGATGAGGATTGTCAGAGGATACAGCAGGATATAGATCGGTTGGAGACTTGGGCGGAGAAATGGCAGATGGAGTTTAATCCGGGCAAATGTGAGGTAATGGGTTTTGGAAGATCTAATGCAGGTGGGAAGTATACAGTAAATGGCAGAACCCTTAGGAATATTGACAGGCAGAGAGATCTGGGCGTACAGGTCCACAGGTCACTGAAAGTGGCAACGCAGGTGGATAAGGTAGTCAAGAAGGCATACGGCATGCTTGCCTTCATCGGTCGGGACATCGAGTATAAAAATTGGCAAGTCATGCTGCAGCTGTACAGAACTTTAGGGCGGCACAGTGGCGCAGTGGTTAGCACAGCAGCCTCACAGCTCCAGCGACCAGGGTTCAATTCTGGGTACTGCCTGTGTGGAGTTTGCAAGTTCTCTCTGTGTCTGCGTGGGTTTTCTCCGGGTGCTCCGGTTTCCTCCCACAAGCCAAAAGACTTGCAGGTTGGTAGGTAAATTGGCCATTATAAATTGCCCCTAGTACAGGTAGGTGGTAGGGAAATACAGGGACAGATGGGGATATGGTAGGAATATGGGATTAGTGTAGGATTAGTATATATGGGTGGTTGATGGTCGGCACAGATTTGGTGGGCCGAAGGGCCTGTTTCAGTGCTGCATCACTAAACTAAGCGAAACTTTAGTTAGGCCACACTTAGAATATTGCGTGCAATTCTGGTCGCACACTACCAGAAGGACGTGGAGGCTTTGGAGAGGGTACAGTAGAGGTTTACCAGGATGTTGCCTGGTCTGGAGGGGCATTAGCTATGAGGAGAGGTTGGATAAACTCGGATTGTTTTCACTGGAATGATGGAGGTGGAGGGGCGACATGATAGAGATTTACAAAGTTATAAGCGGCATGAATAGAGTGGATAGTCAGAAGCTTTTTCCCAGGGTGGAAGAGTCAGTTACTAGGGGACATAGGTTTAAGGTGAGAGGGGCAAAGTTTAGAGGGGATGTGCGAGGCAAGTTCTTTACACAGAGGGTGGTGAGTGCCTGGAACTTGTTGCTGGGAGAGGTGGTGGAAGCAGGTACCATAGAGACGTTTAAGAGGCATCTTGACAAATACATGAATAGGATGGGAATAGAGGGATACGGACATTGGAGGTGCAAAAGGTTTTAGTTTAGGCAGGCATCAAGATCGGCGCAGGCTTGGAGGGCCGAATGGCCTGTTCCTGTGCTGTACTGTTCTTTGTTCTTTGAGGGGGAACACAAATTTAGAAGGCTTCTGGAGAACATAAAAAGATATTGCAACCGATCAGTAATCTTTGCCGAGGTTGATGGAGCAGGGGATTAAGAAATGGAAGGCTAGGATGAAAGAAACAGGAGCTAGAGGTGCAGGCACAAGTCTGCAGACAAGTGACAGTCAAATCCCGCATTTGACCTCTTTAATAGCTGCTGATATTGAGGTGACTTTGCATAAGATGCTTACAAGGAGGGGTTTCATCTCTGCCCCTATCTCAAAGTCCTACACTGCAACATACCTGCAAGATGGTGCGACCACATTTCTGGCCACAGCTGCTCTTCTTTCCTGCACACCATACAAAGCATGATGTCACGCCAGCTTGCTCTGTTGAATGATAATTTTCTTTAATCCAGTGAATGGAGATCTGAATTTATATCTTTGAAGCAATTTAAGAGAACAGATGAAGGATGACTTTGCTGGCAACTTAGGATGGCCACCTAATTTGCAACACTGTATCCTACATTGCAAGGCCTGTGAGGTGAAGATGAAATGGCTGCTCATCCCAGAAAGAACCAAGACCCAAGAAGTTTAAGGGAACTACCTGTTCTTTTTCACAAGAAAAGAAACACTGCTACCCTGTTTGAATCACTGAGTGACTGTCATGTGACAAGCCTCTCCCCATCTTGTGTTTCTCTACAGCAGCAAGGAGAAGCTTCTGAACTCTGACACATGCAGACCCAAGTGGGGGGTCCCTCTCTCTCTTTGTCGCCATTTCAGCTTACAAGCTTCGAACTCTGCCTGTTGACTGACCACCTTTGCATACTCTGGCTATAATCAGAAACCCTGTTGGAGGAAATCATGTGCATCGCTGTCTCCAAGAGACCCACTGAACCACTAAAAGCCTCAGGACCACCGAATTCAGCTAGAAGCCAGCCGAATCACCAAACTTCACAGACTGCATACCTTTTTTTCTATGAACTCTAGCTCAACCGAGCTACCTTTCCCCATTCTGTATCTATTTGTGTGCGTATAACCCTCTAGTGTGTGGGTGTGAGTGAAGGTTGGCATGTATTTTGTTATTTCCATTAGTTTGGTTAGTTTAGTTAACCTCTTTCTTTGTTAAACTCAAGAAAACCTGTTCTGGATATGATCATAGCAAGTAAGTAATCAAACGTCTACTAAATTGGCCAGTACATCCACTTTAAGAAAGAATTAAACCTGTGTGGTCAAACAAGGAGAGGAAAAAGAGGGAAGCCCTTCTACCCCTCCTCACTTGACCGTAACAATGACATACTATAATTGGAATGCTTTGAAGAACCTACCAGTGGAAGGGTTTGACAGGCATTCACATCTCATCGTGCTACCACTGGAGATCTGCTAGTACAGCCATCATTAGGAAGATGTGACTCCACCAATGTCTACCAAAGTCTTGTTCACTACCTCCTTCTGCAGTTATGGGCTGGGGAGCCCAGAGCACTTCTTGAGCAGTCTGATTTGCCTGGTACTTTCCACTGCTCCCCTTTTTCTCTGAACACATCACCTTGAAGGATCTTCGTGGCAAACCCTCTGATACCAATAAAGGGAGCTCCAGGAAAAACAGCAAAACAGCTCCATCTGGCAGTAAGGGTCATGAAAGCTTAAGTGCCAGCTGGGAACAAAAAAAAACTCCAAGAAGGGTTTTTAAAAGGGTTAATGCACTTACCTTGAAACCCTGTGTGCTTTTTAAATTCCTGCCCCAGGCAGATCTGCCTGAGATATTGTTCCTTTCCAGATTTCACTGACAGGCTGGAGACTCAGGGCCAAAATGGCACAAAGCCCTTCAATGCCCCCTTTTCAATATGATAATGAAGCTCCCACCTGCTTTCACCCAGAGCTTCAAATGTCCATCTCGGATCTGACTCAGATATCATTTATGGCTGTAAAAAAGGGAGAATTTGGCAGAGCTGAATTTAGCTGGATTTTTGTTATTTTTCTATTGTGCTACGACCCTGATGTTTTGGGAGTAGTGTGATGGAAATTGCCCCCCACTGCACCTTCAGCCTGGTGCCTGAAGACTCTGTTTGGCTATAACAAGAACTATGGCCGAGAAGTTCCTTAAAATTACTCACAATATGGTTGTAGCTCAAAAAAATGTCATATATCTGCCAGTGGCCTCTAGAGGGAGATGTACACAAATTTCCTGGATCTACTCATTTATGTTTCCCTCAGTACAGGCATTGGTGTAGAACATGATTAAACAGCTTAACTGTGAGGAAACTGCTATACAACCTTTAAAATGACAGTTCAATCTGTACTTTTCAGCAGCAGACTGGGAGAAAAACAGATAAGAGAGAAAAGTGCATACCACTCTCTTAGAGCTTTACTAAATCTCTTACCAATATTTTAATTATACTTATTGAGAATTATGAACGCTGAAGCATCACCAGCCTCCAGAGGGCAGCAGGGAATAGCCCCAAGCCAGAGAACGAGAATGTGCAACTTCACTCATTTCCGACCTCCAAGTTCCCTGGGTGTGCAGGATGAACTGACGCCTTGGTGTACCAAGTCATCCATATCACTCATGTCACCTGGAGGGAGATAACACTGGCACTGACTGCCAACTCCCTCACCTCCAGGACTGTACAAGATTGCTCCAAAAAGCTCCATGTCCTCAGAAGGGCAGGCAAAGTAACAGGCAGACAAATCTCCCTTTTCTTCTTTGCCTACCCTGAGCACGAGCACACTCTTCATCACTTGCTCAACTAACCCTTCATAATTCTTTCTGGTTAACTTGGTATCTTGGACTATGGCTATCCAGCTCCCCTTGCAGCAATTACTTACATTCACAACCCTAACCCTCTTCGCCCTTCTCTACTTTAACAAGCTCCTACCCTTACATCTCCTACTTCACCTCTCCCATGCCATTTGGCACACACTCCTCAGCTACTAGCCTTACCCTTATTAATTCTACCTTCCTGCAGGGCAGGTTGGCACACAAAGCTTGCCAACTTAATAACTCAATATTTACACTGTAACCCTGGCATCCCCGTGAAGCACCGCACAGACACAACCTTCCTCCCTCTTCTCTGTCTCCTTAATCCCAAGGGATAGATGTTCATCCATTCGTTTCATCTCTCGTTTTCTGGAGGTCCATTTCTACAGCAGGCAGCACAGAAAGAGGAAGATGACAGTGGTGAAGGGGATGATGAGAACAAGCCACCCCGCTGTTGCAGTTGCATGCTGCTGCCATCTCTAAGGACAGAAGCAGTTGCCAGGCCTCAAGCCATCTTCCTCATAGCAGTACACCAGTTATGACGCAACACCAAGCTACCAAGAAGCAAGCTGACAAGAGACAAGGATTATGGGTCTTCTGTAGACCATGAGCAGCCAATCATCTCCCGGGATGCAGGCCCTCAGTTGACACTGGGAAGAGGCACCAGATTAGGACCCCATTGGGATTAGTATACTTGTTCCCAAGAAGCCCTGATAGGAGATAAGGGGCATAAGCGATCATGAAAATCTGCTGGTGGTCAGAGCTGGTAAGAAGCAGTTGAAGCAAGTGCAGGTGCCTCTAGGCAGAATGGCAGCAAGAAGAACTGCTTTAAAAGAATTTCCTATCTGTAGAAATCTGAACTTAAAAATCTCCAGCCACTTCTATTTTAGGAACTCTTCACTTCCGCCTTGAGCAGCTGATCCTGACAGCTGCTGTTCCTCATTGAACTGTGTCTAACTTACCCCAGGCAGAGCAGTAGTCCGGCTTCAGGAAACTCAGAGGTGTTTCACCACTGGTTGTCACTTTGACATACTTCTATGAGGCCAGTGGTGATTCTGTGGGCAGAATACATGCAAGCTGCAGAATTGTGAGGAAACTCAAGCAAAGCAGAAATAGCTTCCATCCCCAACCTCTCTCACATAAGGTTTCTTACACCATTCCAGCATGGTAGGTGCACTGGAAACAGCAGGGAAATTCACTCCCAAATCTTACCACTGTGTGGCACTGTGCTATTGATCCAACACCACAGCACCATTGCTTATGAGTACGGAGTAAATCAAGCTTTTGTTCAGTGAATTAATAATTCAATGCAATTTAATTCAGCTACATTGGCAATCAAAGATAATGTGGTGATTTACTGCTCTGTATGTTCAATAAACATCGTAGAGTGGTAGGATGTGGCTTTGTGCTCGTTTTCCCCTAATTGCAAGTTGCAGATTTTGATGTGCCATCTGGCAAAGTGGAAAATAGAAGCTTGGTATTTCTGCACAGTGAGAAAGGAGGGGAAAATTAATTGAGGAAGTCACAGTAAGCCATTTGTGCACACCTCCTAGAAGAAGAAAAAGAAGGGCGATAAAATACCTTTTAAAATAAGGTAACCTTTATAATAACAACAGCATGCTTAAATATCACTTGCAACTTTCTCAGTTTCATTGCTGAAACCTAGCAAATTAAGAAAGTAAAATCACCAGGGCAAAGTTTTTCTACATTGCATTTCAAGTCTTTGAAGAATTAGTAAAAATGGTTCATGAAAAACAACAGAATACCATTCATCACACAAACTGATTATAAGATATAAAAGTGGAAAGAATTAAATAGACATTTAAAAATCTAATTAATCCATTGTTCTCTGATTTGGTTTAAATTTTCACAAGTGGCTTGAAAGCACTGTTTCATGGATTTGTGCGTAGGGGTTTTGTACCCATTTTTCTCCAAGTGGTGTCTTTTCAATCTGAAGGGTATTATTATGGAATGGCCAGGAGATTCCCCACTGAGAGAAAAAACTAAAAGAGCAGGGGCATCCGAGTCTGCTGTGAGGCACCTGCTAGTGGCCTGTTATAGACAATTTTTACTAGCCCTACCAATATATTTACTAGACTTTAAAAAGGTCCTTTAGGAGAAAAATTAATGAAACACTCATTTGTCGTGGAAAAGAGAAACAGAGGACAGGAAATTGCATCATGTAGCACTGCTAGAGTCTATCTTGCTTCACCTGGGGCTGGCAGCGTCGTGGGCCGCTACATGTGCAGACCGCGCAACCTTTTGCAATGACATGGACGCACACAGCAGCGTTCTCTGCGTGCATTCGGACATTTTGAATTGGTGCTATCCTAACGTCACACAGCTCAACTGACTGATGTGACACCTGGATCCCAAATTTGGACAATGCAGGTCCTGGCAGTGCCTGTATTGCACACTCTTGAAAGAAAATCATGAAAGAGCAAGATAGGCCTTGTTAAAAAGCCAGGCACCCTGATTGAAAATAAGTTAAACTTTTGAAACGTTTTTCTATTAGAAAGTGTTTGAAAGTAACTCATGAATGTTTTTGAAGGAGTTTTGGTGCATTTGCCAGAGAGTGTTGCTGCATCCTCACAGGGAGGGCAGAAGAGTAGGTGACATATGTACACACAAAAGTAACAACATAGCACCTTTGACGTAATAAAACAACACAACACGCTTCACAGGAGCATTACAAAACAAAATATGACACCGAGTCACAAAAGGAGATATTGGCCGGAATTTTACGTCGAGGCGGAGGGCCCGCCCACTGGCCAGAAAGTCATGGGCGAGCCCGCCTCTGCTTGGTCTGGAAGCCACGCAAGAATTTTCCATGGCCCAGGCCCTTAATTGGCCTCGGATGGGACTGCCGCCCCTCGAAGGCAGGAAAGCCCCGCCTCTAAGAGCTGCCAGGCAGCTCTTCAGTCCCAGCAGCGCCACAGGGAGTCGTGGCCACTGCTGGGATTACATCCAGCAAGAGCAACCAGCAATGGAGGGAGCCCCGGAATAGAAGTAACTGTGTGGCAATTAATTGGCCACTTAAGGGCCTTAATTGGTCTGGGACTGGCGGGCTGTTTGTCACCTCCCCCACTACTCGTAAATTTGCAGCAGGGGCGGGAAGGTGACCGGAAGAGCAACCCCGCCTCCCACTCAATTTTAGGCCCCTTCCCACCTCCATCCCACTCCCAAGGGACGGTGGTGGGGTGTAAAATTCCGGCCATTATCAAAAGCTTGGTTAAAGTTGTAGATTTTAAGGTGTGTCTTAAAGGAGGAAAGCGAGGTAGAGGGGCCGAGAGGTGTAGGGAGGGCAATCCAGAGTTGAGGGCCTAAGGACCTGAAGGCGCAACCACCAAAGGTGGAGCGATTAAAATCAGGGATGCTCAAGAGGCCAGAATTAGAGGACCACAGATATCTCAGAGAACTGTGTGGCTGGAGGAGATTACAGAGATAGGGAGGGCGAGGCAATGGAGATGAGAATTTTAAAATCAAGATGTTGCTTGACCAGGAACCAATGTAAGTCAGGAGGCTGTGTGGCCAGCTAATCCACCCAGCATCTCGGTGTGCATGCCCATTCAGTGGTATGGCACCCCACTGAGTTTCTCATCTGAGTTCTTGTCTGCAACTTCGCCATCCGCTGAACTGGCATATGAATCATCTTTTATCCCTTGCCTTGTTGCAGCCCACTTGTGCCCGGTGACTTCCCAAGTCCTGATCTCAACTCTATGCTACTCTCCAAGATACATATAATGCTAGTTTCTGAGTTGGTGACTGCAAGTGTCAGATCAAGTGACAGAGGTTCTTCATTATTGCTGTGCTGTTGCTCTCTTTCCTTTTGCTGAGATCCTCTGGCTGGGCTGGTGGTAGTTCGTGTGTCTGAAAGCAGTAAGTCGGAAGGGGAAGGTTGGTGTGCAAGAAGCAGGGTGGCTTGGGAAGAAGGTGGTCCACGGTCACACCATCAGCAGCATCATGCTGGATAGCGGGATGAGGGTTGCAGTGTTTGACTGATCTGGGTTTGATTGTATTAGTCTGCCCATTGATCAGTGTTCACTGTGTTTGATTGTTTAAGACTAGTTGAAACTGAAAAAAAGAGACAGAAACTGTTCTGAGAAAGGCATTGTACTGAAATCTTGTAAGTGCTGAGATATTTTAAAGTACTGGAAATAAATGAGTTGCTGATTTAATACAAGTATAATATCTGCATCGCTCTGAGCTAAATCAGATATATAACATCTCCAGCAACCCAGGGTGAGGTGGGAGTTAGGAAGAGGCATAAGGATGGAAGATGCTCTCAGTGACATCAGATGCTGTGGGCTCCATTGCAGCAAGCAGCGTGATGCTGAGAACCATCTTCTCTGTAGGGCTGAGGAAATGTAGGTGTCCTTGTCCCCTTCCAGGTCTATTTTGTTACCTTCTCTTGTGTGCCACCTTGTCCTGCAAGAGAAAGGGGAGAATGTCAATGGCTGTGTTGCATTGCCTTTGGGTGATGTGCCTGTCTTAGCTGAATAGCTAGAGGTATGTGGAGGCAGTGAGAGGTGGGTGTGAGGCTGGCAGCATCGGATGGAGTGTGACAGTGAGGGGGGGGAATCTGGATGTTAGGTGTGAGTACTACGTGCCAGGAAGTGCAAGGGGTGAGTAATGGGGGTGCAGTGCATTGACCAGTGTGAGTGGTTGGTGTTGTAGTGGGTAGGAAATGTCATGTGAAGATGCATTCACTGACCTTGCTCAACCGTGTGAGGTCATTGGACTTCTTGTGGCAGTGCTGCCAGACTCCGGGAGTTGACCTTCCTGGCTACTTGCTCCCACTCCCTTCTGAGGGTGGTCCTTGAGGATCTGGCCCCCACAGGCCCATGGTATTTCTCTTCCTGCCCACCTGCACCACCGATGCCTTAAGCACCGCATTTGTCAGTTTGGATCCCTCTGTCTACCCTGGTGTTCAGGTTGCAAGAATTTCCATTGCAGCAATCTTTTTGTCCAGCTTCACTTTAAGGGACAGCCTGCCTTTAAGAAAAAGCAGCCTGCCTGTACCATATGGTCTGGAACAATGCTGCTGGGGACTCCTGTGTGCAGAGCTTGCTGGCAGCATTCAGGAGCAGAGAGAAGTGCTAGAGGTGCAGAAACATGCGCCAAAACCATTCAGGTGAGGTGGGTGGACAAATTTTGTGTCTTAAACACCTTGACCTGTATAGGTGTGGGAACACCATGAATCACAGCCCCCATGCCCAAAAATCAGGGCGAATGAATTTGGCGCCCGAGGTTGGATTTGTATAGCGGCTTTCACAACGTCAAGATACCCCAAATTACTATGCAGCCAATGAGGGCCTATTAGGGACAAAGAAGATAATATATGCTAAGCAGTGCAGAGCAAGGCTAGAACACTTAACGAGTACTTTGTATCAGTGTTTACTAAGGAAGAGGAGGCTGACAAAATGTCAGTAGAAGCAGAAATGGTAGAGGTAATGGGTGGGGTGAAAATTGATTAGAAATATGTACTGGAAAGGCTGGCTATGCTTAGAGTGGATAAGTCACCTGGTTCGGAGGGCTTGCATACCAGGTTGCTAAAGAAAATGGGGGTGGAGATAACAGAAGAGCTTGCCATTATCCTCCAATCTTCCCTAGATATGGGGGCAGTACTAGAGGACTGGAGAGTGGCAAGTGTGATATTCTTATTCAAGAAAGGGGGTAAGGACATTCCTAGTGACTACAGTTTAACATCTGTGGTGGTTAATATTTTAGAAACAATAATCATGCTCTACAGAGAGCATGCATACACTTGATGGGCCAAGTGGCCTCCTTCTGTGCTGTAATGACCCTATGACTCTAAGACTCAATATGAACATACAAAATAGGAGCTGGAGTAAGCCATTTGGTCCTTCAGGTCTGCTCCACCTTTCAACAAGATTATGGTTGATTTTGTACCTCAGTTCCACATTCCAGCATTATCCCCATATCCCTTAATTCCCTTAACACCCAAAAATCTATCGACCTCTATCTTGAAAATACTCAACGAATGAGCATCCATAGCTATCTTTGGTAGAGAATTCCAAAGATTCACAATCCTTTGAGTGAAGAAATTTCTCATCATTTAAGTCCTAAATGGCCAATCCCTTATTCCGAGTCTGTGACACCCTGTTCTAGATTCCCCAGCCAAATGAAAAACTGGGCTGAATTTTATAGGCCCCCAAGGGACAAGCTGTGAGGCATGGGGCCCA
Source organism: Heterodontus francisci (assembly GCF_036365525.1). Taxonomy (NCBI): domain Eukaryota; kingdom Metazoa; phylum Chordata; class Chondrichthyes; order Heterodontiformes; family Heterodontidae; genus Heterodontus; species Heterodontus francisci. The sequence continues at coordinate 91,661,723 of NC_090376.1, read as the reverse complement.
TAAAATTTCATGAGAAGGCTGAGGGTTGCAGTGCCTGTCACCTTCCCGCTGCCTTTGAATTTAATCCGGGGCGGGGAATGCCGAGGACGGCCTTCCCATCCAGAGGCCAATTGAGGCCCTTGTGGCCAAATAAGGGCCACTTAAGGGCCTCCTCCCACTGCCATTGGCATTTTACCAGTGGCGGGGGTGTCTCCATCACGTGGGTAGACCGCCCAGTTAAAGCAGGCGGCCAATCTGCGGGCTTGGAGGAGGGTGCCCTCCACCATGGATAATCTGTGGCCTGTGGGGGGGGCCCCAGTGGCAAAGGTCGTCCCTGTGCCATCACCCACTCTCCTGCCCTCAGTAACCCACACCCCCACCCTCGCCAGGGCCTTCCTGAGTGGCCCCGTCAAGTGCACGCTCACTTGCCTGCAGTCCGGGGCGAGAGCGCTGCTCTTCCTCCAATGACTGCTGCAGTTCCAGCAGTAATCACCGCTCTTGGTGGCACTGCTGGGGCTGCTGAGCTACTGGCCCTATGATTGGCTGGCAGCCGTTGGACATCGGGCACCCCATCATTAAAGGGACAGGAACCCTGGCACCAATCAGTTAATTGCCCAAGCGCCGTAAAATGCAGCCAGGGGTCTCCCAAAGGGACAAGTCCAGGTTCCCCTCGCCTTTTGACCCCAGCGTCGAGATCTCCACCAGCTGCATAAATTCGAGCCCATTTTCTCAGCATCTACCCTGTCAAACCCCTTAAGAAATTTATAGGTTTCGATTACATCACCTCTTATTCTTCTAAACTCCAGGAAAAATAGACCTAGTCTAATCAATCTCTCCTCATAGGACAATCCCCTCAGCCCAGAAACCAGTCCAGTGAACCTTCATTGCACTCTCTTTACGGCAAGTATGTCCTTCCTTAGATAAGGAGACCAAAACTGCACACAGTACTCCAGATGTGGCCTCACAAATGCCCTGTATAATTTATGTTAGACTTCTTTACTGTTATACTCCAATCCCTTTGTAACAAAAGCTAACACACTATTTGTCTAATTGCTTGCTGTACCTGCATGTTAACTTTGTGTGATACACTCACAAGGACAGCCAGGTCACTCTGAATGCAAACATTTCCCAGTCTCTCACCCTTCTTAAATATTCTGCTTTTTTATAACTTCACACATTGTATTCCATCTGCCATGTTCTTGCCCACTCATTATCTCTGTACAGCCTCTTTATGTCCTCCTCACCACTTACTTTCCCACTTAACTATATCAGCAGTAAACTTGGAATCATTACATTCAGTTACCTCAACTAAATCATAAATATAAAGCTCCAAGTACTGATCTTTGCAGTACCCCGCTAGTTACAGCCTGTCAACCCAAAATTGTCCTGTATATTCCTACTCTCTGTTTTCTGTCCATTAACCAATCCTCAATCCATGCTAATATATTACCCCCAATACTATGAGTCATAATTGTTTGGAATAACATCTTGTGTGGCACCTTATTGAACGCCTTTTGACAATCTAAATACATTACATCTACTGGTTCCCCCTTATCCCCCTTACCAGTTACATCCTGAAAAAACTCAAACAGATTTGTCAAATACAATTTCCCTTTCAGAAATCCATGTTGACTTTGCTTAATCATATTATGATTTTCTAAGCACCCTGTTACCATGTCCCGAAGAATAGTCTGGCATTTTGCCTCTTACTGATGTTAGGCTGGATTTAGTATGAAAGAACGAGTTGGTGATGCAGAGGTTGTGATAGGTACACAACTCCAGCAGTCTCTGTCCACTCTCATTCATCCTTCCAATGCCATAGCGCCCAAGGCAGGAGGGCCATGAGTCATGGTTGGCCCCAACCCTGGAGTTAAAGTCCCCCAGCATGAACAAATGTTCGGTATTAGGAATGCTACTAATGATATTATGGAGTTCCTTGTAGAACTGGTCCTTAACTTCAGGTGAGGAGCAGAGTGTTGGAGCACAGATGCTGAGTAGGTGTACTGGACCAGAGGCAGTGAGCAGTCGGATGGACAGTATGCGTTCTGAGCCATTTGTAGGTGACTCTATCATGCTGAGCAAAGCGTTTCTGATGGCGAAGCCCACTCCATGATGTCTTGGTTCTTCAGGATCCCTACCCTGCCAGTAGAAGGTGTAGTCTTGCTCTCTTAGAGATCCACTCACAGGGAGGCATGTCTCCTGAAGTGCTGCAATGTTCACATTGAGTCTACTGAGTTCGTTGTTAATGATGGCGGTCTTCCGAGAGTCGTTGATTTGTGTAAGGTCTTCCGACAGACCAGGACACATAGTTCTGACTTTCCAGCTTGCAAAACGAAGGGCTGGTACCTTCTTTCCTTTTTTTGTCGTGCTGTTTGGTGCGGTGTTACAGTCCACTTGTCGGGCAATGACCCTGAGCTCCAAGCACCCATTGAAGCAGGTGGACTGTGGCAGGACAGAACCTTTCTGACCGGGGGCTGCCCTGTTTGAGGCGGGCGGTAACTGTCCAGTGAGATGCGATGACCTCTCCCACCGACAAAGGCAACCCGTGGCGCCCAATCTCTATGCCAATTGAGCTGGACTTATAACCCGTAACTGCTGCCTTCCATGTTGTTTTGGTCACTGTGAGGTGACTATGGAGGGACCTCTCCATGGTGCATGCCTGGGCAGATGTATGGAGTTTGTGAGTTGCCCAAGCGTCAAAACCCCCCCTCTCAGCCTTCCTGGTGGGGTCCAAAGGAGTGCGGAGCACGACGTTTGGCACCGGTATGGCTGCAGGAACTGCCGGAAACATGCCAAAGGTGATGCATGACCGCCTTCGGGGTTCCGCTCCGGATTTTCTGTTAGGGTTTACTCCCTTAGCCTTGGTCTCTTCCGAGACGCCCACAAGGCAGTGGGGATGTTAGCTCCTATCCCTGAGCAGGGGCCCTAACAACTAAATTGATTGATTTCATGGAGGGAGAGGGAAGGGGGGAGGGGGTGCGAGGAGGGAGGGGTGTGAGGGGGGTGGGAGTGGGGGGAAGGGGGTGCGAGGGGGAAAAGGGGTATGGGGGGAAGGGGGTGCGGAGGGGTGCGAGGGGGGAAGGGGGTGTGGAGGGTTGCGAGGGGGGAAGGGGGTGTGGAGGGTTGCGAGGGGGGAAAGGGGAAGGGGTGCGAGGGGAAGGGGGGTGCGAGGAGGGAGGGAGTGTGAGGGGGGAAGGGGGTGCGAGGGGGGAGTGTGAGGGTGGAAGGGGGTGCGAGGGGGATGTCGGCCTCCTCCAGGCTGACGCTGTGCTCATGGTCGCCATCCAGTGGTTTAGAGTCGAGGAAACGCGCTCCGACCGGTGTCGGGATCCTGGCTCACAATCTGCCGCCTGGTCCCTTGCTGCCCTGCGAGTCCGTCCGAAACCTGGGGAGACAGCGTGCAGATGGGCCCAGCACTCAGAGCTGCCCGGGACCTAGGCGCTCAACAACCAGACGGTAGAGGCCGGGCTAATCCACTCGATTCCCGGCATAAGCGCAAGTTCGTGTCCTCACCTGTGTTTCTTTTACAGATTGTATATCCATGGAACCGACGAGGAATAAATATTGACCAGGAAACCGGGGAATAATCCCCTCTTCTTCAAAAATGTGCCATCATCCATCACAGCAGGTAGATGGGCCTTCGGTTTAACACCTCATTCGAAAGACAGCATATCCAACAACGTCTTTGGCACCAGCTGGACCTCATTGTCACAAGGTGAGCCTCTATAAACAGTGTCCAAATCACACGCAGCTTCCACAGTGTGGACTGCGACACCGACCACTCCCTGGTGTGCAGCAAAGTTAGACTCAAACCAAAGAAGCTACATCACTCCAAGCAGAAGGGCCGCCCGTGCATCAACACTAACAGAATTTCTTATCCACAGCTGTTACATAAGTTTCTAAATTCACTTCAAAAAGCCCTTCAGAACACTCCTGCAGGGGATGCAGAGACCAAGTGGGCCCACATCAGAGACGCCATCTATGACTCAGCAATGGCCACCTTAGGCAAACCATCAGCCTCAAGAAAACGAACATCATGGGACAGGACGTCAGAAATGCTCCATCCATCAATATCGGCGACCACGCTCTGGAAGTGGTTCAAGAGTTCACCTACCTAGGCTCAACTATCACCAGTAACCTGTCTCTCGATGCAGAAATCAACCAGAGCATGGGAAAGGCGCCCGCTGCTATGTCCAGACTGGCCAAGTGGGAAAATGGCGCACTGACAGGAAACACAAAAGTCCAAGTGTTTCAAGCCTGTGTCCTCAATACCTTGCTCTATGGCAGTGAGGCCTGGACAACATTTGTCAGCCAAGAGCAACATCTCAACTCATTCCATCTTCACTGCCTCCGGAGAATCCTTGGCATCAGATGACAGGACCGTATCTCCAATGCAGAAGTCCTCGAGGCGGCCAACATCCCCAGCATATACACCTAACTGAGCCAGCAGTGCTCAAGATGGCTTGGCCATGTGAGCCGCATGGAAGATGGCAGGATCCCTGAGGACGCATTGTACAGTGAGCTCGTCACTGGTATCAGACCCACTGGCCGTCCATGACTCCGCTTTAAAGACGTCTGCAAACGTGACATGAGGTCCTGTGACATTGACCACAAGTCGTGGGAGTTGCCAGGGCTGGTGGACAGCCATAAAGGCGGGGCTAAAGAGTGGCAAGTCGAAGAGACTTAGCAGTTGGCAGGAAAAAAGACGGAAGTGCAAGGAAAAAGCCAACTGTGTAACAGCCCCGACAACCAATTTTATCTGCAGCGCCTGTGGAAGAGTATGTCACTCTAGAACTGGTCTTTATAGCCACTCCAGGCGCTGCTCCACAAACCACTCACCACCTCTAGGCACTTACCCATTTTCTCTTGAGACAAGGAGGCCAAAGAAGAAGAAGAAAAGAAGAGGAAGATGTTAGACTAACTGGCCTATATTTCCCCATTTTCTCTCTTTCTCATTTCTTAAATAGCAGGGTTATGTTTGATATCTTCCAGTCCTTGGGAACCTGTTCTAGAATCTAAGGAATTCTGAAAGATCAAAACCAATGTAACCACTATCTCTGCAGCTACCTCTTTTAAATCCCTAGGATGCAGGTTGTCAAGTCCAAGGGATTGTTGCCAATTAGTCCCATTAATTTCTCCAGTACTATTTCTTTACTTATACTGATTTCTTCATGTTCTCCATTCTCGCTAGACCCTTTGTTCCCTATTATTTCTGGAATGTTTTTTTGTGCCTTTTACCATGAAGGCAGACACAAAGTATTTATTTAATGTCCCTGCCATTTACTTATTCCTCATTATAATTTCTCCTGTCTCTGCCTCTTATGGGCCAGGGTTTACTTTCACTAATCTCTTCCTATTTACATACCGATGAAATGTTTGCAGTTTATATGGCTCTTGCTAGTCTACTATCATATTCTCTTTTCTTATCAAATTCTTGGTCCACCTTTGCTGAACTCTAAAATCCTCCCAATCCTCAGGCTTACTACCCTTTTTGGCATCATTATAAGCCTCTTGCTTTGATCTCATTCGATCCTTAACTCCTCTTGTTAGACACAGTTGGACCATGTATTCTGTGTTTTTTTTGTGCCTTAAAGGAATGTATATTTGCTGCACTCAAAGCAAAATACTGCATGTGCTGGAAATCTGTAATAAAAACAGAGAGTGCTGAAAATACTCAGCAGGTTAGGCAGTACCTGTGGAGAGAAGCCGAGTTAAACTTTTAGGTTTGTGACTTTTCATCAGAACTGAAACGTTAACTCTGCTTCTCTCTCCACAGATGCTGCCTGACCTGCTGAGTATTTCCAGCACTTTCTGTTTTTATTATATTTGCTGCAAATTATGTATTAATTCTTTAAATTCTGGGTATTGCTTGTCTAGTTTTATATCTTTTAATGTAGTTTCCCATAGAGTCATAGAGTTATACAGCACAAAAACAGGCCATTCGGCCCATTCTGTCTGTGCCAGCCATCAAGCACCTAACTATTCTAATCCCATTTTCCAGCACTTGGCCCATAGCATTGTATGCTATGGCATTTCAAGTACTCATCTAAATGCTTCTTAAATGTTGTGAGGGCTCCTGCCTCTACTACCTCTTCAGGCAGTGCGTTCCAGATTATAACCACCCTCTGGGTGAAAACATTTTTCCTCAAATCCCCTCTAAGTCTCCTGCCCCTTACCTTAGATCTATGCCCCCTGGTGATTGACACCTCTGCTAAGGGAAAAAGTTTCTTCCTATCTAACCTATCAATGCCCCTCATAATTTTGTACACCTCAATCATATCTCCCCTCAGCCTTCTCTGCTCTAAGGAAAACAACCTTAGCCTTTTCAGTCTCTCTTCATAGCTGAAATGCTCCAGCCCAGGCAACATCCTGGTAAATCTCCTCTGTACCCTCTCCAGTGCAATCACATCCTTCCGATAGTGTGGTGCCCACAACTGTACACAGTACTCCAGCTGTGGCCTAACTAGCGTTTTATACAGCTCCATCATAACCTCCCTGCTCTTATATTCTATGCCTCGGCTAATAAAGGCAAGTATCCCATATGCTTTCCTAACCATCTTATCTGCCAGTGCTGCTGCCTTCAGTGATCTATGGACAAGTACAGCAAGGTCCCTCTGTACTTCCTAGGGTCCTACCATCCATTGTATATTCCCTTGCCTTGTTAGTCCTCCCAAAATGCATCACCTCATACCTCTCAGGATTAAATTCCATTTATTTTACCAGCCCATCGATATCATCCTGTAATCTAAGGCTTTCCTCCTCACTATTTACTACACCACCAATTTTCATGTCATCTGCAAACTTACTGATCATACCTCCTGTATTCATGTCTAAATCATGAATGTATTCCCAGTCTCCCTTAGCCAACTTGCCCCCTTATACGTACATTGTTTGCTTTGTTTAGATTTGAGACCCTAGTTTGGGACTTAATTAAATCTCTTTCAAACTCAATATAAAATTCTATTATATTATGGTCACTCTTCCCTAGAGGCCCCTTCACTGTAAGATTATTAATTAACCCTTTCTCATTGCGCAATACTAGATCCAAAATAGCCTGCTCCCTCATTGTTCATCGACATACTGATCTAGAAAACTATCTTACATGAACTTGTTCTTCACACTATTACCGGAAATTTTAAAAATCACTGATACTTCCTACGCTATCTCTTGATGATGTCACCAGTGCTAACTCATTAAATAATAATAGGAATAATTTAAATAAAAATTTGCATTCATCATAATTCCTTGGATAATCATTTGTTTTTGAGAGGACTACTGACCAGAGGCCTAATGGTAAAATGAGTACAAACAGCACCTTTTCAAATGAGGAAATGGAATTTTCACACTGGTACATTAAGAGCTGCTCTGCTGCGAATTAAAGAAACATCCTGCCTGCCTTTAGGGTGTTGCAAAGTGTTTTATACCTAATTAATTATTTTTGAAGTGGTATTTTATAGGTAAACATGGCAGCCAAATTAAGGTATTCCAACAACAGTGAGACAAATGGACACTTTTTCCATTTTTAGCTGAGGGAAAAGTATTGGTCAGGTACTGCTCTTCTCTGAATAATGCCTTTACATCCATCTGAGACAAGACATTGGTTCAACATATTGTTTAATAGATGGCATCTTTAACAATGCAACATTTCTGAAATGTTATCCTAGATTATATGCTCTAATCCTCAATTGAGGCCCGAACCCACAATCTTCTGACTCAGAGGCAAAAGTGCTACCATTGAGTCAATGTTGATACTTTGGTGGTCTTGCAGAGAGATCATTAGATGAATGTTTACCTTTAATATGAGGTGCGATTGTTGAGACTGTCGTGGGATATCCAGAATGGAAAGCTGTTCCATTTGGGTCAATTGTATTCTTCTGCACAAAAAGCACAAAAAAACTCGACCAAAAATGTAATACTGATGGCAACTTTCCCTTTTGAACCACTTTAAATTCAGTATCTCTCACACACACAAAGGAAGGTTCTTCTGTGCCTTGTCATTCTACTGAATGTTATACCAGTGACTACAGAATTCTTCAAAACTAAATATTTTTCATATCGTTCCAGTGAAATGGTTCATATGTCCAACTGTATTATAAATTGATGGTCTTTTGCTCTATTTCTGCAATAACAAATATTAGTTAAAAATATTGTGATTACAATTGTGAATTGTGAATGTATTTATAATACTAAAATACCATGTTTACTGTACAAAGCACACTAATTGCCTGCTGAGTGTTATTACAGATTGAGACTATTTCCTGTGGCCAGAGTATTTTTGTAGCTCGCATGTTTGACTGCTTGGGTTAGATTTCATTTTCCAGGACTTGCTCCTTATTCCTATTCTTGTTCATTTCCTGTTTTAAATTCCGTATTGCTGCCTCCCACCATCTCATTTAGTCATGGCATCGTTACAACAGCCATTCTGTGATTGGCTGACAGATGACGGACTTTTACAAATTGAAATGGTCTTGCTTGTGCCTCCTACTGCAATGGGCGCTCCAGTGCATTTTGTTATTTTATTTGTTGACCTTTCCAAGGATAATCTATGGTTTGTTCCTTAGAATTAACTTTCAAATGAAACCTATGGTGCAATAATTCATCTATAAAATAAAATGAAAGTTCGAGTCACACAGGTTTCGTATGATCCTGCCTGTCATACATATGAGATTGTTTCATAAATCAACAACAACTTCTACTTTTATTTATATAGCGCCATTAACATAATAAAACGTTACTAGGCGCTTTACAAAACAAAGTATTCACCCAGCCACAAAAGCATATATTAGGTCAGATGACCAAAAGAGGTAAGTTTTAAGGAGTGTCTTAAAGGAGGAAAGCAAGGTAGAGAGGTACAGGGAGGATATTCCAGAGTTTAGGACCTAGGTAACTGAAGATGTGGCCACCAGTGGTGGAATAATGAAAATCAGGGATGCTCAAGAGTCCAGAATTAGAGGAGCACAAATATCTCAGAGATTTGCGGGGCTAGACGAGATTACAGAAATGGGGAGAAGTGAGGCCATGGAGGGATTTAAAAAAAAGAATGAGAATTTTAAAATCAAGTCGGTGCTTGACTGGGAGCCAATGTCGGTCAGCAAGCACAGGGGCAATAGGCGAACGGTACTTGGTGCGAGTTAAGACACAGGCAGTAGAGTTTTGATGACCTCGAGATTACCGAGAGTAGAATGTGAGACCCCAGCCAGGAGTGCATTGGAATAGACAAGTCTAGAGGAAATGAAGGTGTGAATGAAGGTTTCAGCAGCAGATGACCTGAGAAAGGGGCGAAGTTGGGCGATGTTATGGAGGTGGAAATAGGTGGTCTTAGTGATGTCACAAATAGCTAGACCTCTACATTACCACAGTTACTGCATTTCAGAAGTGCTTCATTGACCATTAAGTGCTTTGAAACATCCTGAGGTCTTGAAAGATGCTATATAAATGCAAGAGTTTCTCCCTCTTTTTCCATTGCTTTCCTGGTCATTCATGTGCCCTCCCAAGTAATGGTTTTCCACACAGTTTAACTTGTCCATGGCTTGGGTAACAAATTCGAAATACAAATAGGAAAATCTGGAAACTATTTCCTCTGGTGGGCAAGTCCTGAACAAGGGGACATAAGCTATGCAATTCAAGGGTGATGACAGGAAGCACTTCTTCACACAAAGGGTAGCAAAACTGACTCCCTCCAGAAAACTTTTGCAGCCAGGTTAATTGAAAATTTTAAACAGATTGATAGAATTTTTTTGTTAGGCAAGGATGTTAAGGATTACAGAACAATAGATATCAGCCATGATTTGATTAAATGGCAGAACAGGTTTGAGAGGCTGAAGGGCCTACTCCTGTTCCTCTGTTCTTAAAATATCAAAAACATGTCAAGAGAAAATTCGAGAGTTTTGTAACAACTATCTAGGTCTCATGGTGTAACAAGATTTTTTGAAACCGGGGCCAAGGTGTCCCAAAATGCACCAGAGCACTGCAGTTTCTTTTTTCCTTACCAGTTCTCTGCCCTCTTCTCTCCTGATGGTACTCAGTCCTTACTGGAATAGTTCAATGGATTCCAGTTGCTCTCTTGTACCTTTTTTTTAAATGGTTACTATCCATGCTTGCACCTTAATAAAGTCAGCTGGTTATTTCTTTCCTCTCTGAAATGTTACTGTCCACTTCCAAAAGGATGACCTCAGACTTACTCTTGAACCTTTGGCAATTCTATACTTAATCCAGCACTAGAAGAAGCATTACAGGAACTGAGATGAATGATTTATTTCCCTCCTTGGGGTGATGTTTTAGTCTCTGCTTAGCATCTTCCCATAACTGAGACTGGATACTATCTTATTAGCCATGGGCTGCACAATGAATCTCACCATCAGCTCCAACTCACTAGCACCTCCTTGAAACCAAACACCTTTTCAATATTTCTGCAGATTAATATCTTGTACAGTTGAATTGCTTTTTTAAAATAATTCACAGTAAAATACTCTGGTCAAATTGTATCCACTTTATAATAATGCATATAGAAAAAGCCTAGGCCATATTCCAACCTGGGTTATGATCAGATAGGGGCTGTGTCCCCAATTGCACCCAACAATTCAATAATAAGAATTACTATTTACAATATTATCATACAAGGATTAACCTGATGCTATTGTCACTATTATCGCCAAATGTCATCTTGGACTCTACCCACACTCTTCTGGTAGCTACTCCTCCTTTGAGCACCTTGACTTGTTCCACTTCTCTCACACCTCATGTGAAATTCTCATTGTCTACTGCTCCGAGATAATTATATATAGAGATAAAGACATTCAGCATACTCATATGATTCATCATAAAGACTCAGGGATATGATTTATTTCTCAAATTTACAACCAAATAATTCATCAGTGACTCACTACCATACGTTAAAAATTAATATGATAAAGAATCAGATAAAAATGTTGGGTTTAATGGCATTTTGTATTCCCATATGATTGATTCTAGTGCAATTGGAGGCACTGCAGCTGCAAGTTAGTCTGTTTAGTGTGATGTGCATTACATTGGACAGTGCCTTCAAATTCATTTTCAAAGGAAAGTTAAAAATCTATCAACAGAATATAATATGGTGATGAAAAATATTTGCTGGAAGCAACAGCAACCTATGTTGGGGTGATATCATTTATATGTTACAGAAAAAATGCAAAGCTTTAGTTGCCAAAGCATGGCGTTGATCTTGAAAATGTATGTTATATTTCTATGAATTATAATGAGGTACTGCAAAGTGGCAGGATGTAGTTTTGCGTATGTTGAGTTCTCAATCTCAGCAAAGCCAGTGTGGAAATGTGGCAAGCCAGGTGAAAAATAGGCTGAGAATTATGGGTTATTCTCCAGACGATGTGCTAATAAATTTGAGGGTGTCACTGGCACAGACTGGGAGCAGCAAAATGTTTTTGTTCATAGTGTGAACGCTGATGGTGTCATTAAGAGATTGTGGCTTGGAAGGATTTTTGCTGATTTCCAAAAATCCTTCGATAAAATTTATGCACTAAAGGTTGTCAAATAAGGTTTCGTCCTATGGGATCAAAGGAAGAAAGTAGTAATTAATGGAGACAATTCTGCATGGGTCAAGTCACGAGCAGAATCCTACAGGGATCTGTGTTGGAACAGTTGCTCCTCACCACCTTTATCAATGATTTGGTTGAAGGTATCCAGGGAACAATTCTTACCTTCGTGGATGACGCAAATATGTGTGCAGGGTTAGGAATGTAAATTAAATTAATGAACTGCAGGCTGATCTAGGTACATTGAGGAATGGGTCTGTGTGTGGCAGATGTCTCTGGAATAGATTTTAAAAACTTGCAATGTACGGTTTCGCTGAAGTCCTTCAAAAGGGAGATAGATATTGTTACTGAGAGTCAACAACATCTCCAGCTATTGAAGATAGATATTGGGCCAGAATTTGCTGAAGCAGGGCAGCTAGCGGCATCTACCTTACGTTAGACTTACCCCTGTACCCTTCAGCTCAAAAATTCTGCCCACAAAGATGCTGAAAGTTTTAGATTTTTTAGAGATACAGCACTGAAACAGGCCCTTCGGCCCACCGAGTCTGTGCCGACCATCAACCACCCATTTATACTACACTAATTCCATATTCCTACCACATCCCCACCTGTCCCTATATTTCCCTACCACCTACCTATACTAGGGGCAATTTATAATGGCCAATTTACCTATCAACCTGCAAGTCTTTGGCATGTGGGAGGAAACCGGAGCACCCGGCGAAAACCCACGCAGACACAGGGAGATACTGTGCTGATAACAGCACAGTAAGAGAAGCAGGAAATCTGGGTCCTGAGTGAACAAGGCAACTAAAGGGTATCTCCTTAACCAATCAGATTTAAGAATTGGGCAGTAAACAGTGTAAAGACTGAAAAGGAAGGTGAATTAAAGGGGTGAATTCAATATAAAATCAGGTATAGGAGGAAAATAGAGAGAGGGAAAGAAAGACTGGATAACAGAGAGGGAAAAGAGACAGGAAAGTAAGAAAAATTTAAAACATCAATCTTTTTTAGAAAAACTCCCCAAAAAAATCAAAACCTGAAGGAATAAGACTCCATGATTGGAATTTTATGCTCTCTTCCATGATGGGTTTGGAGGCAGAGAGAGCATAGAACTGGGTGGGATGGTGATGGTGATGTAATTAACCCACAATTACATGTGTGGCGGGCGGCCACATCGCGGGGGGGGGAACCGACCACCACCACCACCATCCCGCCTCTACCACAATTTCGTTCAGGGTGAGAAGGCATGTGAACGGCCTTCCCACCCCACCACAAGTTGAGGCTCTTAACTGGGTAATTAACCCACAATTACATGTGTGGCGGGCGGCCACATCGCTGAACGGTAATCACGGTAAAGCCTGGCTCCCTGACCCGAACCCGACTAGACCCGGATACGTGTGTCGGGGTCGGGTCGGGTCGAAATTCCGAGCCCAGCATTCGGGCTTGGGTTGGGTTGGGCTAGACACTGCTTCCGGGAAGTGACGGGATCAGGCTTACCCATGATTCCCTACAACAAAGGAGAAAGGGCGTAGAAAATGTGAGTAACCGGTGGAGTACTATCATGAAGTAGTGTTTGGAAAGTGAAGGAGGATCTCAGTTCGTGTGTTTTTGGGGCGGCACAGTGGCGCAGTGGTTAGCACCGCAGCCTCACAGCTCCAGGGACCCGGGTTCGATTCTGGGTACTGCCTGTGCAGAGTTTGCAAGTTCTCCCTGTGACCGCATGGGCTTTCGTCGGGTGCTCCGGTTTCCTCCCACAGCCAAAGATTTGCAGGTGATAGGTAAATTGGCCATTGTAAATTGCCCCTAGTGTAGGTGGTAGGGAATATGGGATTACTGTAGGGCTAGTGTAAGTGGGTGGTTGTTGGTCGGCACAGACTCGGTGGGCCGAAGGGCCTGTTTCAGTGCTATATCTCCAAATAAAAAAAAAATAAACTCCAGATGCAGGAATAGCCTGAACAGATGAAGGAGATTCGTGTCAGGTCGGGTCAGACACGAAAAAAATTTAAAGGGCTTGGCTTGGCTTGGGTTAGGGTCGGGTTTTAATTTTATATCCGAGCCAGGCTATAAAGCACGGCACGAAAAACCATGTGGGCTGCTTGCCAGCTCTGGGAGGGGGTCCTTTGTTCAAAGGCACTTCGTGCCGGAATGAGGGACCCGGCATCGGGAGGGCCACCCTCCTACCCTTGCTGCCGACCTCCCCTCCACCCCTCCTCCGCATCCCCACCTCGTGACCCACACCCTGCGAGACCCCTCCCACCCTGACCTACCTTAAGTCTGGTTCCAGCGTCGCTCCTTGGCACCTGGTCACTGCAGCTACAGCAAAAGCCACCGCCTCCACAGTGGCACCGCAGCGGCTGGTCTCTGATTGTCCGGCACCTTTGCAAGGCCGGGACTTCTAGCGACTGGGTCCTAAATCCTATGGAAGGCCTGCCACTGTCCAGTTAAGTGACTAATTGGCCCCCACTGCCAGCACAAACGTCCCCCCCAGTGGAGGTGATGGCATAGTGGTATTGTCACTGGACTAGTAACCCAGAGACCCAGGCTATTGCTCTGGGGACATTGGTTCGAATCCCACCACAGCAGAAGGTGGACTTTAAATTCAATTAATAAAAAATCTGGAATTAAAAGCTAATCTAAGGACAGACCCAGCAGAAGTGGCAGCATAGTGGTATACAGTCAGGAGAGCGTTCCCTGGGAGTCCTCAACATCGACTCCAGACCCCATGAAGTCTCATGGCATCAGGTCAAACATGAGCAAGGAAACCTCCTGCTGATTACCACCTACTGCCCTCCCTCAGCTGATGAATCAGTACTCCTCCAAGTTGAACACCACTTGGAGGATGCACTGATGGTGGCAAGGGCACAGAATGTACTCTGGGTGGGGGACTTCAATGTCCATCACCATGAATGGCTTGGTAGCACCACTACTGACCAGCTGGCCGAGTCCTAAAGGGTATAGCTGCTAGACTGGGTCTGCGGCAGGTGGTAAGGGAACCAACAAGAGGGGAAAACATACTTGACCTTGTCCTCACCAATCTGCCTGCCACCAGATGCATCTATCCATGACAGTATTGGCAGGTGACCACTGCACAGTCCTTGTGGAGACGAAATCCCGCCTTCACGTTGAGGATAACATCCCTTGTGTTGTGTGGGACTACCACCGTGCTAAATGTGATAGATTTCGAACAGATCTAGCAATGCAAAACTGGGCATCCATGAGGCGCTGTTGGCCATCAGCAGCAGCAGAATTATACTCAACCACAATCTGTAACCTCACGACCTGGCATATCCCCCACTCTACCATCACCATCAAGGTGGGGGATCAACCCTGGTTCAATGAAGAGTGCAGGAGGGCATGCCAGGAGCTGCACCAGGCATACCTCAAAATGAGGTGTCAACCTGGTGAAGCTACAACACAGGACTACCTGTGTGCAAAACAGTGTAAGCAGCATGCGATAGACAGAGCTAAGCGATCCTATAACCAACGGATCAAATCTAAGCTCTGTAGTCCTGCTACATCCAGTCGTGAATGGTGGTAGACAATTAAACAACTAACTGGAGGAGGTGTCTCCACAAATATCCCCATCCTCAATGATGGGGGAGCCCAGCACATTAGTGCGAAAGATAAGGCTGAAGCATTTGCAATAATCTTTAGCCAGAAGCGCCGAGTTGATGATCCATCTCGGCCTCCTCTTGATGTCCCCAGCATCACAGATGCCAGACTTCAGCCAATTCGATTCACTCCACATGATATCAAGAAACGATTGAAGGCACTGGATACTGCAAAAGCTATGGGCCCTGACAACATTCCGGCAATAGTAGTGAAGACCTGTGCTCCAGAACTTGCCGCACCCCTAGCCAAGCTGTTCCAGGAAAGCTACAACACTGGCATCTACCCGGCAATGTGGAAAATTGCCCAGGAATGTCCTGTGCACAAAAAGCAGGACAAGTCCAACCCGGTCAATTACCGCCCCATCAATCTACTCTCAATCATCAGTAATGTGATGGAAGGTGTCATCAACAGTGCCATCAAGCAGCACTTGCTTAGCAATAACATGCTCAGTGACACTCAGTTTGGGTTCTGCCAGGGCCACTCAGCTCCTGACCTCATTACAGCCTTGGTTCAAACATGGACAAAAGAGCTGAACTCAAGAGGTGAGGTGAGAGTGGCTGCTCCTGACATCAAGGCAGCATTTGACCGAGTATGGCATCAAGGAGCCCTTGCAAAACTGTCATTACCATCACTGAATCCCCCACTATCAACATCCTGAGGATTACCATTGACCAGAAACTGAACTGGAGTAGCCATATAAATACGGTGGCTACAAGAGCAGGTCAGAGGCTAGGAATCCTGTGGCAAGTAACTCACCTCCTGATTCTCCAAAGCTTGTCCACCATCTACAAGTCAGGAGTGTGATGGAATACTCTCCACTTGCCTGGATGGGTGCAACTCCAACAACACTCAAGAAGCTTGACACCATCTAGGACAAAGCAGCCCGCTTGATTGGCACCATATCCACAAACATTCACTCCATCCACAGTGGCAGCAGTGTGTACCATCTACAAGATGCACTGGAGCAACACACCAAGGCTCCTTCGACAGCACCTTCCAAATCCGCCACCTCTACCGGCTAGAAGGACAAGGGCAGCAAATGCATGGGAACACCACCACCTGCAAGTTCTCCTCCAAGCCAAACACCATCCTGACCTGGAACTATATCGCTGTTCCTTCGCCGTCGCTGGGTCAAAATTCTGGAACTCCCTTCCTAACAGCACTGTGGACTACTCTACATGGACTGCAGCGGTTCAGGAATGCAGCTAACTACCACCTTCTCAAGGGCAATTAGGGATGGGCAATAAATGCCGGCCTAGCTAGCGAAGCCCACATCCCATGAATGAATTTAAAAAAACTTCTAATAAGTAATTTTCAATACCAGAGAGGTTGATTGGCAGTAATTAACAATTATCAGATTGTTAAAAGGATACTTACACTACTAATTACCACCCTAAAGATCTGGAATTAGTTCATATCTACTGCACAAATATAGCAACTTCATAATATTGAATGCCAAATAATGGTGAGGCAGACAGCAAGATGCCCTTTTTCTGAAGCTAACACTGGAGTGGGTCAACTCAGACAGCAACTTCTGAATATTCTTGTTTAACTGTGCATTTGGTCCTTGCATGAATTTGCTGTACTTTTTACCCATAAATAATGATGAGTGCCATTAGCCTCACCATTTGATAGGAAATTCTGGTTCAATGATCTTACTGCAAAGTCCTAGGGCTGGATGGTGTGCAGGAGGCGGTGCTCCTGGTACCGGGCCGAAAAGTCGGGGGGAGCCCCACCTCTGCAGTTTTTCAGACCCCTGGAGCAATCCTCTGATCTTTTGGGGTCAAATATAAAGGAGGCGGGATCTTTATCGGGATGGGGGTCCCACTTCCAAGAGATGCCGGCCAATCAGAGGGCTGACAACTCAGCAGTATCGGCAGCGCCACCAGGAGTGGTGGCCACTGCCAGCACTGCAGATGCTTTGGACCCAGGCCCAGTGCTGGAATTCCAGAGAAGAGGCAGGTGAGGCGGGGTCACCAGGGCCAGTCCAGAGGTTGGGTGGGGAGGCGGGTGCTCGGTCCAGGCAGAGGGGAATCCCGGGGGTGTAGAGTGGTTCCTAATGGGGTCCTCTGTGGGCCACAGGTTGCCCATGAAGGAGGGACCCCACCCCTCCCACAAGCCCGCATGGAGGGTGCCTAATTTTCAAAGGCATCTTTCCCGCGTGGTGGAGGCCCCTCCCACTGCTGGTAAGGTCCCAGTGGCTGCGGGAAGGTCCTTATTTGGCCTCTAGACAGGAAGGTCATCATTGGCCTATCCCGCCCCTGGGAGAATCAGAACCAGGATTCCGGCGGACGATTCTGCCCTGATTCTCCGTCCCCCTCTCCCCCCACCCCCACCCACCACAAAAGCCGCCATCAGTATGGGAACAAAATCGGGTTGCTAGAGTGTGTTTGATTGCTTTCAAGGTTTGGAAAGGAAAGTTCCAGATTTTTTCCCTACTTTTCTTTTTCCCCTCCCTTAAAAATGCATGATGGGGTAATGGTTTGGGTGGGGGGTGGAACATGGTAGGGGCGATAGCAGTGTTGACCCTGCTACAGTTCATATGGTTAACTCATTTGCACAGTGACTTATGTTGAGGCAGAGCGACTCCTGCGTAAAACGGGAGTACTGTGCAGGGGACAGGAGGGAGGAAGTTTGTTCCTGCTATCTTTAAAAGCATGCAGCAACTGACAAGAGCAACTGTGGACTCAGGGAGCAGCAGATAAGTACTAATAGTGCTAACAGTCGCTTGTATGTCAGATTTTATGGATAGACGTCTTACCAGAGAATTTCTATTATTTTCTATGAATGGCTTCAACTGGCGGAGGAGAAACCAGAGGGACCCAAAGGAGGGAACAATCATCTGCAAGGAAGTAGAAAAAAATGAACTCATAATTTTGAGTCTGATCTTCAGACCCTTGTCGATGAAATGCCAGCAGGGAGAGCTGGGTACTCATGGTTTTCAAAAAATGTTTTCCAAGTGATGTGGAAAGAGATGGCAATGGTTCCAAGTTCCATCAATGATCTTTTTCGCTCCCATTAGGTACAGGTCATGGAGCTCTTGGAGGGACACTCACCTCTAGAGTGATAGCAGAATTAGTAGGACTATGTAAGCTGCAGGTTAGTAGGTGCAGACCCAGACAGTCAACAGTTTGCAGGCCATTCAAGCAGAAAAATGACAGAAATATCCATACTCTTTACTGTCTACTCAATATCTCTAGGCCAGTTATCAGCTCATGCCCTCTTTTTCTGCAGATCCATCACAGCAACTGGGTGCAGAGGAAATTATGGAAGAAGAGGAGGAGGGACTAAGTCAATTATAATGATGAGGATGAGGACAGCAGCCAGGCAGCCAAAGAGTGACTTGATCCAGATCCTACGCACTGTTCCCTGCCCCAAGCTCCTTGATATAACACCTGACATTATTTGCTTTTTCACTTTTACACATTAGCTTGGATACTTTCACCCAGGAGATGTATTTTTTATTTTTTTATTTTATTTTTATTTTTTTTTTATTTAGAGATACAGCACTGAAACAGGCTCTTCGGCCCACTGAGTCTGTGCCGACCAACAACCACCCATTTATACTAACCCTACAGTAATCCCATATTCCCTACCACCTACCTACACTGGGAGCAATTTACAATGGTCAATTTACCTATCAACCTGCAAGTCTTTGGCTGTGGGAGGAAACCGGAGCACCCGGCGAAAACCCACGCAGTCACAGGGAGAACTTGCAAACTCCACACAGGCAGTACCCAGAATCGAACCCGGTTCCCTGGAGCTGTGAGGCTGTGGTGCTAACCACTGCGTCACTGTGCCGTTAGGATGTGGCACTGGCAGATTCACAGATACAGGGAAGCCACAGGACTGGGAGGTGGATAAGGATACGTCTGCTCCCCACTAGAGGCTGTGAAGACATCTACCCTTGGATACAATGTCATTGGACTCTGATCTCGTGGATCTTCATCTGAGAAGAATAAAGCTTGAGGAATATTACATCTAAGTGCAGGCTCGGAGGACAGTCTGCTAAGATGAACAGCAGCTGAATTGGAGTCTACAGCCCTCATTTTCAGTAGGAGGGCAGCTTTTCCTTCTTTGCAAAAATTAATGGAGTATATGGTAGCATCATTGGACTCCTCAAGAACAAATTCGCTTCTGGTCTCAGGAGTGTCTCAGGACCAGCTCATGCTTCATTCTCCACAGAAGCACAGGCTGAAGGCATTGGAGGGCAGGATAGAGAAAACTATGGGAGGGATTTTATGCTCTCCCCTATGGCGTATTTGGAGGTGGGGAGAGTATTTAATTGGGTGGTATGGTGGTGGTGGGTGGGGAGCCCATCACCTTCATGGCTCTACCCCAATTAAGTCAGTGGCGGGAAGGCCTGTGAATGGCCTTCCCTGCCCGCCGCCAATTGAGGCCCTTAAGTGGGCAATTAATATCACCTTTGCTGGTATTAGCCAAGCGCAGGCGAGCCTGTCACCAGGCGGGTAGCACGCCGAGCAAACCTGCAGGTTGCTTTCCAACTCTGGGGGGGGGGCGGCGGCGGGCATCCCTTGTTCAATGGCAGTGCCTGATTGAGGGACCCAGCATTGGGAAGGGAGGACCCACTGAGATTCACCCCCCCTTCCATACTTGCTGCTGACCCCACTACAAACCCCTCCCCGGTGACCCCCACCCCATGAAACCCCTGCCACCATGACTCACCTGTGGCCTGGGTCCCTTGGCAATCCTAGGCTGCAGGTGGGTGCTCCACTGGCAGCTGCCACTGCCTCCGTGTCGCTGGGGTCCTTTATCCCGGGGAAGGCCCACCGCTGTCCACTTTAGTGCCTAATTGGCATGCCATGCGGCAGGCCTTCCTCAAAGGAGGCAACGCGGGGCTCTCGCTAGCTCATCAGCCAGTGGCCGAGTCCCCCATCAACGACATGAAGTCCCCCCCACTGTGATCCATCTTTCAGACACCTGGGGCCACAATAAAGGCCGCACTTTCTCAGGATTTGGTTGGGATAATTATTCCTTCCACCCTATTATTCTGTAAACTTGAGGTAATCCAAAGCTCTGCCGCCTAAGTCCTAACTTGCACCAAATCCTCTTCAAGCATCACCCCCATGCTTGCTGATCTACACTGGCTCCCATCAAGCAAAGTCTTGCTTTTACAATTCTCAACCTTGTTTTCAAATCCCTCCATGGCCTCTCTATTGCTGTAACCTCCTCCAGCGCCCCGAGACATCTGCGCTTCTCTAATTCCGGCCTCTGGCCTCCTGACTATCCCTGATTTTAACCAGTCCATTCTTGCTGGCTGTACCTTTAGTTGCCAAGCCCCTAAGCTCTGGAATTCCCTTCCTACACCTCTCCACCTCTCTACCTCTCTTTCCTTCTGTATGACACTCCTTAAAACCTACCTCTTTGACCAAGCTTTTGGTCATCTGTTCTAATATCTCCTTATGTGGCTCGGTGTCATATTTTGTTTTAGAATACCTCTGTGAAGCACCTTGGGGCATTTTGTTATGCTAAAGAAGCTATATAAATGCAAGTTGTTGTTGTTGATGATGATGATCATTATCATCATCAGTGACTTCCCAGATACTAGGTCCAGTAAAATGGCAATGGCTGGAGTTGAGAGTATGGTTTCCAGAACAGCATTTCAGCCTAGACATCAATTTTATTCCTTCAGCCATCTATGCAAATGGAATGCAGGAGACAAGATCAAGTTGCCCAGGCACACACACAAGGGATACAGCCAACAGTGGCTCCTTTCTGTTTTACGAGAAAGGCTACCACAGTTCTATGAGCTCTTTGTACCTGCCTCAGCTCTTCTACTGCCGAAACCCTCATGATGCCTTCATTACCTCTAGACTTGACTATTCCCAGAGTCCTACCATGGCAGCTGAGGGAGTTTGAATTCAATTAATTAATAAATACAGAATTAAAACACCAGTCTCTGTAATAATGGTCATGAAATTACCAATCGTTGTAAAATCCCAGCTGGTTTTCAGGGAAGGAAAGCTGCCATCTTTGCCCAGACCGGCCTATATGTGACTCCAAACTCACAACAATGTCGTTGACTCTTCGTCCTCTGAAATGGCTGAGCAAGCCACTCAGTTGTATCAAAGCACTACAGAAAAGTCAAATAAGAATAAAACCGCATGGACCTAGGCACTGGAAACAACAGAGGATTTGGTCAAAGAACACTGCAAAGTCCTCCTCACTAAGATCTGGGGACTTGTGCCAAAATTGGGAGAGGTGCCCCACAGATTAGTTAAGCAACAGCCTGACATAGTCATACTCACCAAACCATACTTTACAGGAAATGCCCCAGGCTCCTCTATCATCATCCCTAGGTTGCCCTGTCCCAATGGCAGGATAAAACCACCAGAAGTGGCAACACAGTGGTATACAGGGAGAAGGATTGACCCCAGGAGTCCTCAGCATTGACTCCATATCTCATGAAGTCTCATGTCATCAGGTCAAACACGGGCAAGGAAACCTCCTGCTGATTACTACCTACCACCCTGCCTCAGTGATCGAAAGCCACTTGGAAGAAGCACTGAGTGTAGCAAGGGCACAGAGTGCACTCTGGGTGGGGGACTTAAATGTCGATTGCTGAGAGTGGCTCGGTAGGACATATCTGCCTGTAAACCGTGGCGCGGAGTCAACTCCCCCTTGTCCCCTTTATTCCCTGCACCCACTTGATCCTGGCCATCACGTCGGACTGAAGTCCTCTTAATTCAGGCTCAGGCTGAGTGTTTGGGATATCGGATTTCAAGAGAGCCACCCTCCAGCTTAATCCACAGCTACAGTTACTGGCTTAGTACAAAGAGGAGGAACTCAGTCCTTTCTTTAACTATCAATTTACTTTATTCACGTTGTTGTACAATGTAAGAATAAGGCTTATACACTTATTTAGACAAAAGCATGCAACTCCAACTGAGTTATACAGTTAATAACAAAACTAGCTATAATTCATAAGCACACCCACTAGGTTCTTCTGACCTTTCCCTGACCTAGTCACAGAATACAAAGGATATTACCCGAAAAAGGGAGAGTTAATGCTGGCTAGGCGTTCCGTTCTCTCTCTCTCTTTGACGTCATCGCCTCGTCGCTCACACAGGGTCTTCTGCTTCCACGATGGTTGATCTCCGGAATTTTCGCTGGCTCTATGCCCAAAAAGCTCTATTCTTATCCTCACTCTTATCTCTCCAAATCTGAGCTGTCTCTTTCCGGTTGGCTTAAGCCTGCTCACCTAGTTCACAGCTTCTCTTAATTGGCCCAGGCCCAAAGACCCCGGTATCATACCATGTCCAAATAAGGCCCTTTTCCTGTGATCGATCCTTTGTCTTGTCTCATAAAGTAATTAGTTCAAACTGGGTTTTACCAGCACAGGCCAGTGTCCAAGCTCCACGTTACTACAGGTCAAACAATCCCAGCAGTTTGTAACTGATTCTGTGTTTCTTACAGCCCCTGGCCAACATGCCTTTGACAGGTGGTGAGAGAATCAGCAGGAAGGAAAAGCCTACTTCACCTTGTCCTCGCCGATCTACCTGTTGCAGTTGCATTTTTCCATTGACAGTATTGGTAGGAGTGACCACCACATAGTCCTTGTGGAGAGAAAGACCCATCTTCAGACTGTGGACACCCTCCATCATATTGTGTGGCACGACCACATGCTAAATGGGATAGATTCAGAACAGAGCTAGCAGCTCAAAACTGGGCATCCATGAGGTGCTGTGGGCCATCAGCAGCAGCAGAATTGTATTGCATCACAATCTGTAACCTCATGGACTGGCATATTCCTCACTCTACCATTACCATCAAGCCAGGGGTATCAACCTTGGTTCAATGAGGAATGCAAGCAAGCATGCCAGGAGCAGCACCAAGCATACCTAAAAATGAGGTGCGAACCTGACCAAGCTACAACCCAGGACTACATGCAGGCTAAACAGCAGAAGCAGCATGCGATAAACAATCCCACAATCAACAGATCAGATCAAAGCTCTGCAGTCCTGTCATATCCAGTTGTGAATGCTGGTGGACAATTAAACAACTAACCGGAGGAGGAGGCTCCAAAAAAACTCCATCCTTAATGATGGTGGAGCCCAGCATGTCAGTGCAAAAGACAAGGCTGAAGCATTTGGAACCATCTTCAAGTAGAAGTGCCAAGTGGATGATCCATCTCGGCTTCCACCTGAGGTCCCCGCCATCATAGATGTCAGTCTTCAGACAATGCAATTCACTCCACATGATATCAAGAAAGGGACTGATACAGAAAGTATCTAGATACAGCAAAGACTATGGGCCCTGACAACATCTCGGCTATAGTACTCAACAAAGTGATGGAAGGTGTCATTGACAGTGCTATCAAGCAGCACCTATGCAGCAGCAACCTGCTCACTGATGTTCGGTTTGGTTTCCACCAGGGACACTCAGCTCCTGACCTCATTACAGTCTTGGTCCAAACATGGACAAAAGAGCTGAACTCCAGAGGTGAGGTGAGAGTGACTGCCCTTGACATTAAGGCAGCATTTGACCGAGTGTGGCAACAAGGAGCCCTCACAAAATTGAAATCAATGGGAATCGGGGGGAATACTCTCCGCTGGTTGGAGTCATACCTAGCACAAAGGAAGATGGTTATGGTTGTTGGAGGCCAATCATCTCAGCCCCAGCACATTGCTGCAGTAGTCCCTCAGGGTAGTGTTCTAGGCCCAACCATCTTCAGCTGCTTCATCAATGACCTTCCCCCCAAAATAAGGTCAGAAGTGGGGATGTTCACTGATGATTGACGGTGTTCAGTACCATTCACAACTCCTCAGATATTGAAGCAATCCATGGGGGGAGATGGTGACGCAGTGGTAATGTCACTGAACTAGTAATCCAGAGGCTCAGGCTAATGCCCTGGGGAAACAGGTTTAAATCCCACCATGGCAGGATGTGGAATTTAAATTGAATAATAACAAATCTGAAACTAAGTTTCATGCACAATTACTGATACTAGCTATCACGATTTTCATTTTAAAAAACCCATCTGGTTCACTAATGTCCTTTAGGGAAGGAAATCTGCTGTCCTTACCCGGTCTGGCCTACATGTGACTCCAGACCCACAGCAATGTGATTGACTTTTAACTGCTCTCTGAAATGGCCTTGCAAGTCACTCAGTTGTCAAGAGTAATTAGGGATGTTTTAGATTCCCTGGCCAGCGGAAACAATCTCTGAGTGTGTACCCTATCCAGCAGAATCTTATATGTTTCAATGAGATCGCCTCCTTCTTCTAAACTCCAGAGAATATAGGCCCAACTTACTGAGCATCACATCATAGGACAACCCCCTCATCCCAGGGACCAATTTAGTGAACCTTTACTGTACCGCCTCAAATGCAAGTATATCCTTTCTTAAATGTGGAAATCAAAAGTGCACACAGTACTGCAGATGTGATCTCACCAAAACCCTGTACAATTGTAGCAAGAAAATCCAAGGAATCTCCAGAAGTCAGCACTGTAAGTTCCTCATGAGTACAAGAGTACGGTGTAATGGGGCTGAGTGATATTGGCAAAAACAGGATGCTGCTGACCCATAAACCATAGTTAGTAAATACAAGCTAACATTAAGCTTTAATAAACCTTAATCTATGATGAACTGTATACAATTCCTTAACAAAATCCATGCTACATTTTCAGTTTTAAAAACTGTTGGGAAAGACATAGTTAAAATGTATTATGAGGTCAACTGTGTCAAAGGCTGTAGAGAGGTCAAGAAGGACAAGGAGGGAAAGTTTCCCTTTGTCACAGTCACATAGGATACCATTTGTGACTTTGATAAGAGCTGTTTCGGTTGTGACAGGGAAGGAAACTTGATTGCACGGATTCAAACATGGCGTTCTGGGAAAGCTGGGCACAGATTTGGGAGATGACAATACATTCAAGGACTTTGGAGACAAATGGAAGGTTGTGGATGGGGCGATAGGTTGCAAGGACAGTGGGGTCAAGGTTTGGTTTTTTTGAGGAGAGGGATGATGACAGATAAAAGATTACTTTGCCAGCAGTTTAAGATGGCCACCTAATTTGCAACACTGTATCCTACATTGCAAGCCCTGTGAGGTTGGAGACAAAGAGTCTGCCCGCACCAGCAAGAGCCAACACCTGGGAAATTTCAGGGAACTGCTTGTTCCCATTCACAAGACATCAAGACTATTATTTGAACAATGGGACTCTGGTTGTGAGAAAGAACTCCCCAGGCATGGGCTGTTTTAGTTGCAAGAAATACACTGCTAACTACCATGCTTGAATCACTGGGTGACTGTCATGTGACAAGCTCAACCGTCCCATCCCTCCATCTGTGTTTTAAGCTGGTTTTTCTCTGCAGCAGGCTGAGAAGCATCTGGACTCGGACTAGTGCAGACCCAAGTGGGGGTCCCTCCTCTCTCTCTTTCTCTCCATGGCAGCCTGCAAGTTTCGAACACTGCCTGTTGACTGTGACCACCTGGGCCTATTCTGGCTAAACCCCATGGAGGAAATTGTCTGCATCACTGTCTCCAAGAGACCCACTGAATCAGCCATCTATCTCTTCAAACCAGAAGCCTCAGGATCACAGAATTCAGCTAGAAGCCAGCCGAATCACCAGACTCCAGAGACTGTATACCTCATTTTTCTATGGACTCTAACTTGACCAATCTACCCTTCCCCACTCTGTAACCTGTTTGTGTGTGTGTGAACCTCGAGTTTGTGCGTGTTTGTGAAAGTTGGCGTATAGTTTATGACTTTACTTAGTTCAGTTTAAGTACAAACCTGTCCAATTAGTTCTTGTTATGATCATCGCAAGTAAGTAATCAAATACCTACTGAATTGGCCAATACATCCACTGTAAAAAAAAGAATTAAACCTGTTATGGTCAAACAAGGAGAGGATAAAGAGGGAAGCCCTTCGACCCCTTCTCACCTGACCATTACAGTCCCTTGCACTTAAGGGAATGGAGATGAGGGGAGTAATGGTTTTATTGGGGACTAGGGCATCAAAGGTGGAGGCAAGGGTGCGGTTGAGCAAATCAGTAGCTGCAGAAATGTTGTGGTAAACAGAGGGCCAAAAGCTAGACAGTTAGGATTTTGAAAGTTCAGTTGTAAGTGAATTGGGGAATAGTTTTTCCAATGGGTAGATACAGAAGGAGGTAGGGTTTGGGCATAACAGGGGGATATGGGTGGAGAGTGATACAAGGAATTGATCAGAGATAGCCTTATCTGTGATTAATACGATGGGACTAGCAAGACCACAAGAAATGACAAGGTCAAGGAGATGGCTGTGAATAAGGGTTGGCGAATTTACATGGAGGGAGAAATTTAGGGAGGATAAGAGGACAGTGAATTCAGAGGAGAGACAGCATGATGAGTTGAGATGGAGGTTGAAATCAGTAAGGATGAGACGTCATTCAGTGCAGAAGCTGAGGGAGGAAAGCAGTGAAGATATTTCAGTGAGAATGTTTTTACTTACTTGAGAGGGTGGTACAGAATGATGATTTTGAAAGAGGTGAGAGGCATGGAACAAGATGAGATGCTCAAAGGAGGAGACAGTGCCAGAGGGGTTGGGATCAGGGCAAGGTGAAACTTGGTGATAATTGCCACACCACCAATGTGACAGTCTTAGTCAAGTGCTGGAAGATATAGGCAGGCGGGGAGGCTTCATTAAGGGGAAAGGTATCATCCATCAGGCAGGTTTCCATTAAGGCCATGATGTCAATGCAAGCATCCACAATAAATTCACGGATGGCAGGACCTTGTTCACAAGTGAACAGACATTCTGGAAGAAGATGTATAGAGGGGAGGTGAGAATAGAGTCCACAGGATCAGCAGTGGGAGGGGTGAGTTGGAGATGAAAGAGATTGGCAAGATTAGTCCCCAGTAAGCACTTTGAGCGGGGAAGTTGACAAGAGAGTGAAATGGGGAAAATGGGGCTGCTGCTCCAAATGAGCCAGCACCAGGTGCTTCAATGAGCCTGTCAGAGGATGCCAAGAAAGGCACAGAGGGAAGCTGTCGGCGTATATAAGAGGGACTCAAGCCTGGGAGAGCAGCAAGAGAGCAGAAAGGTCAAGGAGTACTGAAAGGTTGGGGTAGAGAAGTGGGAGGGCAGAGCATCTGAGAGTGGAGAGGTGAAAAGTGGCATGACGATAGAAAAGAGGGGACTTGGATGGTAAAGAGAAAAGAAGTGAAAAAGAAAAGCAGAAGTGGAAATAGAGTGATGGGCTCAGGTCCGGAGCAGCAGCCAAAATGCGCACACAAATGTCAAACTGGCATCAGATTATACCATCAACAAGAAGCACTGCAGCAACTTGCCAAGGCTCCTTTGATAGCATTTCCAAACCCGTGCTCTAGAAGGACAAGGATAGCAGACATATGGGAACAGCACGACCTCCAAGTTCGGCTGCAAGTCACACACCATCCTGACTTGGAAATACATCGCCGTTCCTTCACTGTCACTGGGTCAAAATCCTGGAACGCCCTCCCTAACAGTACTGTGGGCATAGCTACACCACATCAACATCAATTGCAGCAGTTCAAGAAAGCAGCTCACATTCTCAAGGGCAATTAGGGATGGGAAATAAGTGCTGGCTTTGCCAGGAATGCTCACATCCCATGAACGCATATTTAAAAAAATATTGAGCCCATCCAAAACCCTGCCGCTTCCATCCTAACTCGCACCAAATCCCATTCACCTATCACCCTTACATGGGTCCCAGTACAGCAATGCCTCCATTTTAAAATTCTCATCCTTGTTTTCAAATCCTTCATGGCCTCACCCCTCCCTAATCTCTCTAACCTCCTCCAACTCCATAACCCTTCAAGATATCTGCGCTCCTCCAAGTTTGGTCGCTTGAGTATCCCCTATTTCAATCGCTATATCATTAGCGACCATGCCTTTGCCCTCCTAGGACCTAAGCTGTGGAATTCCCTCCCTAAACCTTTCCACCTCTCTCTCTCTTTTCTTTTTCAAGGTGCTCCTTAAAACCTACCCCTTTGACCAAGCTTTTGGTCATCTCTCCTAATATTTCCTGATGTGACTCTGCGCTAAATTTTGTTTAATAGATTTTGTTTGATAACGCTCCTGTGAAGTGTTTGGGATGTCTTACTATGTTGAAGATGCTATGTAAATGCAAGTTTTTTTAAATTAAAAGCAGCCAATCACCTCTCATGATACTGGCCCGAAAGGTGACATGTGGGAGAAGTGCAGGAATAGGAAAAAGAAAAGCACATTTAGACACCCAAGAAAACAGAGTTTGAAGAAATAGTATCCTGATCAATGTAGAAGAATTGTGCAATCAAAGATGTATTGCCCTCTTCACTCTGTTTTTGTACAGTTATTCATAGAGCTCATAATTTTTTGCAAGATCTTGTAGGAGTAGAGGTATGACCCATAATGAAACTCTAAAGTATTTTCTGCATTTAAAGATTGGCCTTCATTGTGAGGATTGTGTAAAATATAATAATGGTATTGGTGATATAGGGAGATAATTTAAGAATGCATTAGAATTATCTCGATATAAATAATTCTTGCAGTTGTCAATGAAGCATCGTGAGCTTCCACTCAGATCCTCTATCACCAAAGCAGCTGAGGCTACTTCCATGTCCAGGCCCATCAGAATTACAAAGTTGTGAAAGGCACAGCAAGATGTCACAATGTGGGTGACACAATTAGTAGCATATTGCAAGGCCCCTCCTTATCCCAAGGGATAAGTCTCATCATCTGAAAGCCAGCTGGATACTTGACTCTCTTCCCTAGATAGTTCAAGATGCTAGAATTCTTGAGCACAGAAGTATTGTGACAAAGCAAATTGACAGAATTCTTTGGAGCTAGTCGCAGACCATTTCCCCATTAAGCAAGTTGTATCCTTTTATATTTAGCAAGTTTAAAGGGTTCACTTTTGGAATTTACAGTACAATGTGAGTGCATATATTGCACCCTGAACTTTGGGGAAACTGTAAAATGTACAGCTGTCTCATGGTGCTGCTCTACAGTCATCCTAAGCTGTATGAATTCCCCAGCTCTGCTAAAGATCGTACCTGCAATCTCTAGGCAGGTGATGTTGCAAATGGCCCTCACTACTGCTTGAAATGAGCTGGTGGCAAAAGAGTTAGTACTTTGCAAAGGTGACTTTCACAGCTACTGGCACAGCACTTCAACCAGATGCTCTTGGCTGTGGGTCTTCTTACAGTAGCTGGCAGAATTCAGCTTTAGCTACTTTACTGAACCTCACTCTTCTCATGAAACGCTACTCATCCAGATTTGTATAAAAACTGCATGACCTGTCGAATCTTTGTGGGGTGTAATATCTAATGGACCACATCTTCTCAAATGTTGCCTCACTGCTTTTTTCCTGTGTTTCTCATCCCACTGCTGTATTAATATGGTGAAGGATAAAAGAACATAAGAAATAGGAGCAGGACTAGACCATACGACCTCTCGAGCCTGCTCTGCCATTCAATACGATCAGGCTGATCTTCTGCTTCAACCCCACTTTCCCACCCATTCCCTATATCCCTTGATTCCCTGACAGACCAAAAATCTGTCTATCTCAGCCTTAAATATACTCAACGATGGAGCATCCACAACCCTCTAGGGTAGAGAATTCCAAAGATTCACAGCCCTTTGAGCAAAGAAATTTCTTCTTATTTCAGTCCTAAATGGTCAAGCCCTTATCCTGAGACTATGCCGCCCTGCCCCCATGTTCTAGATTCCCCAGCTAGGGGAAACAACCTCTCAGTATCTACCCGGTGAAGCCCCTTCAGAAGCTTGTATGTTTCAGTCACAGAATTGCAGAATTGTTACAGTAACTCCAGAGGGTATGGGCCCAATTTACTCAGCCTCTCATCATAGGACAACCCTCTCATGCCAGGAACCAACCTCGTGAACCTTCGCTGTATTGCCTTCAATGCAAGTATATCTTTCCTTAAATATGGAGACCAAAGATACACACAGTATTCCAGGTGTGGTCTCACCAAAGCCCTGTACAATTGTATCAAGACTTCTTTATTCTTGTACTCCAATCCTCTTGCAATAAAGACCAAAATATAATTTGCCTTCCTAATTGCTTGCTGTACCTACATGCTAACTTTCTGTGTTCCTTGATCAAGTACACTGAAGTCACTCTGAACATCAACATGTTTCACGCCTTTTAAAAAAGATTCTGCTTTTCTGTTCTTAATACCAAAGTGAATAACCTCATACTTACTCACATTATACTCCATCTGCTACCTTGTTGCCTTTGGCCAACATGCGAACTGTGCATGGGATAACACCAAGCTGACCCTAAGGACCAAGCTGATGGTTTATAAGGCCTGTGTTCTCAGCACCTTGCTGTATGGCTGTGAAATATGGGCAACTTACAGCTACCAGGAAAAGAAGCTCAATAATTTCCATCTTCACTCTCCGCGATGCATTATGAGTGTATCCTGGCAGGACAAAATCACAAATATGGCAGTCCTCTCAAAGGCAGAGCTCCCAACTGTGTTGGCATGAATCAAACAGAGGCAGCTTTGGTGGATCAGACATGTCCGCAGGATAGAAGATGGTGAGGTAGCCGGGGCCAGATGACCTGTGGGGTGCCCAAAGCTCCACTTCAAGGATGCTTGAAAGCATGACATGAAGGCTATAAATGTCGGCTCTCATACTTGGGAGTCACTAACTGGCGAATGAGGGAAATGGCAACAATCCTGTGAACTTGTGTGCACTACCATGATGACCAGTTGCTACAGCAGCTTGACAACAACCGCCAATGTCAAAAGAAAATTCACAGCATCACCTGGCAGCTTCAGATGCAGCACTTGTGGTAGAACCTGCCTCTCAAGGATTGACCTTCACAGCCATCAGCAAAGGTGCACCAAGAGAAGACACCCCACCTAAATAGATAGTTGCTGCTTGTCCATCATCTTTCAATAATGGAAGGATGCCAACCAATCTTGTTGTCCATTCACCTAACCTGTCTATATCTCTTTGCAGCCTCTTTGTGCCCTTCTCACAGCTTACATTCCCACCTAGCTTTGTATCATCAACAAACTTAGATACATTACTCTAGGTCTCTTCATCTAAGCCATTAATATGGATGGTAAATAGTTGAAGCCACAGCACTGATCCTTACGACACTCCACTAGTTACAGCCAACCAACTTGAAAATACCCCGTTTTCCTGTACTCTCTGCTTCCTGTCCATTAACTAATCCTCTATCCATTGCTAATATATTACCCCCAAATCCATGTGCCCTTATCTTGCATATTAGCCTTTTATATGGCATCTTATTGAATGCCTTTTGGAAATCCAAGTATACAACATTGACTAGTTCCCCGTTATCTACCCTAGTAGTTACATCCTCAAAAAACTCTAATAAATTTATCAAACACAATTTCTCTTTCATAAAACCACGTTGACATTGTCTAATCATACTATGATTTTCTAAGTGCATTGTTGAGACTTCCTAAAAATGGATTCCAGCATTTTCCTGATGACTGATGTCGGGCTAACTGACCAGTAGTTCCCTGTTTTCCCTCTCCCTCTTCTCGAAGAGCAAATGTTACCTTTGCTAACTTCCAATCCGCTGGGACCATTCAATGATAATTCAGCTCCCTCCCAGTTGCTCTCACTAATTTCTTCAGGCCCTGACAAACTTAGCATTGACAGTTTAAATAGAAATTATTTAGAATTAAATGGCAGAAATGAGTAGAACAAAACAAAATAATTCTTGGTGTCTTATTGATGAGTTTCCCTCTTTAAAATGCTTCAGTCATTTAACTGTAGCTACAGAACTGTATTTGGAAGAACTGATTCTGAATCCTGGAGTCAAATCAGGGACGATTCCAATTTCCAAAGTTTTAATTATGTGCAATGTCTAATTTTGCAGAAAAATCACAGAAAATTGCCCTCGTGGTTTTTTTTGAGTGTATAGTTCACAGGATTTGATGTTCTCAAGCTATGTACTCATGCATAACATATACATGTGGGTGTTTTATAGCTAAATATAATTAACAGTCTTCAGAGTAAAAGACAACTCTCATGTGGGCAGTGCTGTTTTTGAAAGGAACCATTTTATAGGCACAGTATTTGAATAAAACCACATGTTCACAATGGAGGGTTTCCCACATCAGAGAAAAAGAATCTTGCCATTTCACCTCAGAGCAAATGTATTTCCTGCTGGCAAAGCTAGGAAGTGTCATTAACTTTAGAGGTTATGATCGGGAGAGTTTGTGCTCTACTTTCATAATTTGTCTCGTTAAACTGAAACATTTAGTTGCTCCCCACCTGCCTATTCAAAAAGATGCAGGTAAGTCATGATGTTTTTTTGAAGATAGTATACTGATGTGGACGATAATTGAGCACACAAGCAACTTAGATATGTGAGCTGAGGGGGATGCAGCCTGTGGATAATTAGGCCTTCTGGCCAGTTTCACCAAAGTTGGCTTGTTTTGTTGCCATGTACCAGTAGAACTGAACTTCTTGGGTATTAGGTCTTTGGATTTCAAAAAGATTTGGCCCTTGACTAAACTGTTTGGTCACAAAATTGGAGTATGGTGCTCAATTTTTTTCCAATTGCACCTAATTGCAGCACTGGCAGTCAGCAACAGCTTCCTTCCTGTCACTGCAGATCCTGCTTAAGAGGGACAAAATGCCTTTAAGAGCTGGAGACTAGCTGGAACACATGCTAGCCTTGCACAATGTTAGGCTCCCTGTTGAGCAGGCTAAAGCCAGCAGCGTGGGTTGTGCTCAGCTCCACGCGACAGGAAAATGAGGAGGCAACATAAAGTTTGTGTTCTGCTTACTTGAGTGGGAACAGGTTCGGGCAGATCTCAAATTGCGATCCCGGTGCCAGAAAATGGGTGTAGACTGATTTTTAGCCCATTGTTCCTGTTTTGGTACTCAATTTTACATTGCACAAATGATACATTTCCCCATCCTCTTTCTAAACTTACTCTTCTAACATACAAAATTTCTGTGTGGAAGGTAGTGCTAATCCTCACCTTGATCTCAGAGATCAGTATGCAGCTGCAGTATGTGGGAGCTGGCAGACGCCATTGTGATCCATGGCAAACATGTCTGCAGTAAGTGTCTACAGCTCAAGGAGCTTCGGCTCAGAGTCAGTTTTTTAAATATTCATTCATGGGATGTAGGCGACGCTGGCCAGGCCAGCATTTATTGCCCATTCCTAATTGCCCTTGAGAAGGTGGTGGTGAGCTGCCTTCTTGAACCGCTGCAGGCCATTTGGGGTAGGTATACCCACAGTGCTGTTAGGAAGGGAGTTTCAGGATTTTGACCCAGCGACAGTGAAGGAACGGCGATATAGTTCCAAGTCAGGATGGTGTGTGACTTGGAGGGGAACTTGCAGGTGGTGGTGTTCCCATGTATTTGCTGCCCTTGTCCTTCTAGTTGGTAGAGGTGGCGGGTTTGGAAGGTGCTGTCTAAAGAGCCTTGATGCATTGCTGCAGTGCATCTTGTAGATGGTACACACTGCTGCCACTGTGCGTCGGTGGTGGAGGGAGTGAATGTTTGTAGATGAGGTGCCAATCAAGTGGGCTGCTTTGTCCTGGATGGTGTCGAGCTTCTTGAGTGTTGTTGGAGCTGCACCCATCCAGGCAAGTGGAGAGTATCCCATCACACTCCTGACTTGTGACTTGTAGATGGTGGACAGGCTTTGGGGAGTCAGGAGGTGAGTTCCTCGCCACAGGATTCCTAGCCTCTGACCTGCTCTTGTAGCCACGGTATTTATATGGCTATTCCAGTTCATTTCTGGTCAATGGTAGCCTGTAGGATGTTGATAGTGGGGGATTCAGTGATGGTAATGCCATTGAATGTCAAGGGGAGATGGTTAGATTCTCTCTTGTTGGAGATGGTCATTGCCTGGCACTTGTGTGGCACGAATGTAACTTGCCACTTATCAGCCCAAGCCTGGATATTGTCCAGGTCTTGTTGCATTTCTACACGGACTGCTTCAGTATCTGAGGAGTCACGAATGGTGCTGAACATTGTGCAATCATCAGCGAATATCCCCACTTCTGACCTTATGATTGAAGGAAGGTCATTGATGAAGCAGCTGAAGATGGTTGGGCCTGGGACACTATCCTGAGGAACTCCTGCAGTGATATCCTGGAGCTGCGATGATTGACCTCCAACAACCACAACTATCTTCCTTTGCGCTAGGTTAGACTCCAGCCAGCGGAGGGTTTTCCCCCTGATTCCCATTGACCTCAGTTTTGCTATGGCTCCTTGATGCCATACTCAGTCAAATGCTGCCTTGATGTCAAGGGCAGTCACTCTCACCTCACCTCTTGAGTTCAGCTCTTTTGTCCATGTTTGAACCAAGGCTGTAATGAGGTCAGGAGCTGAGTGGCCCTGGCGGAACCCAAACTGAGCGTCACTGAGCAGGTTATTGCTAAGCAAGTGCCGCTTGATGGCTCTGTTGATTACACCTTCCATTACTTTACTGATGATTGAGAGTCGGCTGATGGGGCGGTAATTGGCCGGGTTGGACTTGTCCTGCTTTTTGTGTACAGGACATACCTGGGCAATTTTCCACATTGCAGGGTAGATGCCAGTGCTGTAGCTGTAACGGAACAACTTGGCTAGGGGCGCGGCAAGTTCTGGAGCATAGGTCTTCAGTACTATTGCCGGAATATTGTCAGGGCCCATAGCTTTTGCCGTATCCAGTGCCTTCAGTCGTTTCTTGATATCATGCGGAGTGAATCGAATTGGCTGAAGTCTGGCATCTGTGATGCTGGGGACTTCAGTAGGAGGCCAAGACGGCACTTCTGGCTGAAGATTGTTGCAAATGCTTCAGCCTTATCTTTCACACTGATGTGCTGGGCTCCCCCATCATTGAGGATGGGGATATTTGTGGAGCCAACTCCTCCAGTTAGTTGTTTAATTGTCCACCACCATTCACAGCTGGATGTGGCAGGACTGCAGAGCTTAGATCTGATCCGTTGGTTATGGGATCGCTTAACCCTGTCTCTCGCATGCTGCTTACGCAGTTTGGCACGCAGATAGTCCTGTGTTGTAGCTTCTCCAGGTTGACACCTCATTTTGAGGTATGCTGGTGCTGCTCCTGGCATGCCCTCCTGCACTCTTCATTGAACCAGGGTTGGTCTCCTGGCTTCATGGTAATGGTAGAGTGGGGGATATGCTGGGCCATGAGGTTACAGATTGTGGTTGAGTACAATTCTGCTGCTGCTGATGGCCCACAGCACCTCATGGATGCCCAGTTTTGCATTGCTAGATCTGTTCGAAATCTATCCCATTTAGCACAGTGATAGTGCCACACAACACGATGGACGGTATCCTCAATGTGAAGGCAGGGCTTCATCTCCACAAGGACTGTGCGGTGGTCACTCCTACCAATACAATCATGGACAGAAGCATCTGCAGCAGGCAGATTGGTTGGGATGAGGTCAAGTATGTTTTTCCCTCATGTTGGTTCCCCCACCACCTGCCGCAGGGACATTGTCTGTAAGGTATGATTCCGTGAGTATGACTATGTCAGGCTGTTGCTTGACAAGTCTGTGGGACAGCTCTCCCAACTTTGGCACAAGCCCCCAGATGTTAGTAAGGAGGACTTTGCAGGGTCGACAGGGCTGGGTTTGCCGTTGTCATTTCCGGTGCCTAGGTCGATGCCGGGTGGTCCGTCCAGTTTCATTCCTTTTTATTGACTTCATAGCAGTTAGGTACAACTGAGTGGCTTGCTGGGCCATTTCAGAGTTAACCACATTGCTGTGGGTCTGGAGTCACATGTAGGCCAGACCAGGTAAGGACAGCAGGTTTCCTTCCCTCAAGGACATTAGTGAACCAGATGGGTTTTTACAACAATCCACAATGTTTTCATGGCCATCATTAGACTTGCTTTAATTCCAGATTCTTTTATTAATTAAATTCAAATTCCACCTTCTGCTGTGATGGGATTCGAACCCATGTCCCCAGAGAAATACCCTGGGTCTCTGGGTTATTAGTCCAGTGACAATACCACTACGCCACCGCCTACCCTGAGCCGGAGGCCGAGCTACAGACTCTGTGATGCATCAGGGAGGGGGAAAGTTACCTGGACACTTTGTTCCAGAAGGCAGTCACAGCCCATAGGATAGGGTCGTCTGATTTGGTCAGTGGTCAGGGACAGGAGCGTGTGACTGTGAGTGAGGCAGGTAAGGGGATCGAGAAGGCAGAAGCGGAGGAGCCACAGCCCTTGCAATTGTCCAACAGGTTTTAGGTTGTTTCAGCTTGTATGGGTGAGAGTGAGGGTTGCAGGGCGGATGAGCAAACTGGCCATGAGACAATGGTAAAGGAAGCCATTCAAGCGGGGGTGTAAACATAAATGTAGTTGGAGTAGGAGCTAGTATAGTCAGAGGGATAGACACAGTTCTCTGCGGCCAAGAACGAGAGTCCAGAAGACAGTATAGCCTGCCCGGTGCCAAGGTACGGGACATCTGTTCTGGGCTAAAGAGAAACTTGCAATGGGAGGGGGAGGATCCCATTGTCATGGTCCACATGGGTACCAATGACATAGATAAGACTAGGAAAGAGGTTCTGCATAGGAAGTATGAACAAGTGGGGCTAAATTAAAAAGCAGAACCTCAAAGCCATGAAAAAAATGGCATAGGGTAAATAAGATTAGAGAATTAAATGCATGGCTCAAAGATTGGTGTGGGAGAAATGGGTTTTGATGCATGGAGCACTGGCACCAGTACTGGGGAAAGTGGGAGCTGTACCGTTGGGACGGTCTTCACCTGAACTGTGCTGGCGAGTTGTCTAACTAGGATGGTAGAGGGGGCTTTAAACTAAATAGTGGGGGTGAGAGATCAAGTGAGAGAAGATATGTTAAATTAAATAAAGAGGACAAGGTAAGACAGCAAGGTAAGCAATAAGGGGAATAATAATCAGAGTGTGCAGGAACGGACAGAATATACAAATTTAAGAGTGTGCAAGCAGCGAAGGCTAGAGGTTGCGTAAATAGTAAAAAGACAGAACCAAAGGCTCTATATTTTAATGCATGTAGCATTCGTAATAAAACAAATTAATTGATAGTTCAAATAGAAATAAATATGTATGATCTGATAGCCATTACAGAGACAGTGCTACAAGATGACAAAGACTGGGACCTGAATATTCAAGGGTACATGACATTTCAGAAGGACAGAAACTAGGAAAAGGCGGAGGGGTAGCTCTATTAATTAAGGATCATGTTGGTACAATAGAGAGAGGTGACCTTAGTTCTGAAAATCAAGATGTAGAATCAGTTTGGGTAGAGATAAGAAATAATAAAGGTAGGAAGTCACTTGTGGGAACAGTTTATAGGCCCCTAATAGTAACCACACTGTAGAACTGAATATACAGGAAGAAATAATGGGGGCCTATAAACTGTAAAGGTACAGAAATAATCATGGGTGATTTTAATCTACATATAGATTGGACAAATCAGATTGGCAAAGGTAGCCTGGATGATGAGTCCATCAAGTGTTTTCATGACAGTTTCTTAAAGCAGTATATTCTAGAGCCAACCAGAGATCAGGTTATTCTAGATCTGCTATGTGTAACGAGACAGGATTAATTAATGACCTCATAGTAAAGGAGCTCCTAGGTAGCAAAGATATATTCCAGTGAGAAAGAAAGACTCCAGGGGAAGCACGTACCATCCATGGCTAACTAAGGAAGTTAAAGACGGTATCAAATTGAAAGAAAAAGCATACAATTCAGCGAAGATTGGACAGAACATAAAAAACATCAAAGAATGACTAAGAATAATGAGAGAAATCAGAGTACGAGAGAAAGATAGCTAAAAATATAAAAAAGGATAGTAAGAGTTTCTACAGGTATTTAAAAAGGAAAAGAGTAAGTAAAGTGAGTGTTGGTCCTTTAGAGAGTGAGACTGGGAAGTTAATAATGGAAAATAAGGAAATGGCAGGGGAATTGAACAGAATTTTTGCATCTGTCTTCACTGCAGAGGATACAAATAACTCCCAGAAATAATTGTGATTCAAGAGTTGAAAGGGAGGGAGGAACTTAAAATAGTTATCATTACCAGGTAAAGTGTACTGAGAAATTTATTAGAATTAAAAGCTGACAAGTCCTCAGGTCCTGATGGACTTTATCCTAGGGCGCTAAAAGAAGTAGCTGCTGAGATAATGAATGCATTGATTTTAATTTTCCAAAATTCCCTAGATTCTGAAAAGGTCCCATTAGATTGGCAAATGGTCAATGTAACTCCACTATTCAAGAAAGGAGGGAGACAGAAAGCAAGAAACTACAGGCCAGTTAGCTTAACATCTGTCATAGGGAAAATGGTGCAATCTATTATTAAGGAGGTTCTGGCAGGTCATTTAGAAAATCAGAATGCATTCAAACAGAGCCAACATGGTTTTGTGAAAGGGAAATCATGTTTGACTAATTTATTAGAATTTTTTGAGGAAGTAACAAGCAACGTGGATAAAGAGGAACCTGTGGATGTAGTGTACTTGGATTTCCACAAGGCATTTGACAAAGTGCTGCATCAAAGGTTACTAAACAAAATAAGAGCCCATGGTACACAGGGTAACATATTGGCATGGATAATGGATTGGTTAGCTAACAGGAAACATATAAGATCCTAAGGGGACTTGAGAGGGTGGATGTGGAAAGGATGCTTCCCCTTGTGGGAGAGACTAAAACTAGGGGGCACAGTTTAAAAATAAGGGGTCTCCCATTTTGGACAGAGATGAGGAGAAATGTTTTCTCTCAGAGGGTCTATGGAACTCTCTTCCCCAGAGAGCGGTGCAGGCAAGGTCATTGAATGTTTTTAAGGCAGAGATGGACAGATTCTTGACAAACAAGGGAGTTAAAAGGTATCGTGGGTAGGCAGGAAAGTGGAGTTGAGTCCACAAACAGATCAGCCATGATCTTATGGAATGGCGGAGCAGGCTCAAGGGGTCGAATGGCTTACTCCTTTTCCTAGTTCATATGTTCATATGTTCAGTGAGCATCTGGCCCTAGGAGTTGAGGTCTTTTGCCTCATTGGAATGAGGATAAACAGTTCTTTGTCAATATCCTAGAATTATACTTAAGGTGGTATATTTTCATCAAGGAAAGGATGTTTCACAATTTGGAAACACGTCAGTTACATTTCTATGTTGATAGAAGTATCAAACATCGTAACATTAAAGCTGCATGACAAGAATGGGCATCCTTA
This sequence comes from Heterodontus francisci, assembly GCF_036365525.1. Lineage (NCBI taxonomy): Eukaryota > Metazoa > Chordata > Chondrichthyes > Heterodontiformes > Heterodontidae > Heterodontus > Heterodontus francisci. The sequence goes on along the minus strand of NC_090376.1, from coordinate 91,622,457 downwards.
CCTCTGTATTCACCCACTACCTTAACACCCAAGTTTTGGGAGGCATCTGGGGCACTGAGTTGAAATTGGGTCCCAACTTTTCATCTCTTAACAAAATATTTATGCATTAGGTGATGGAAAATATTGCTGTCCATTACCAACACTGGAAGGCAAATCCCATTAACGGCACGAAAGGATATTTATTCCATAAGAGCAGAGCCCACTCCTGAAGAAACCTTTCTGAGATAAATTTGTGAGGTTTTTCACACACTTTCACCAAGCATTACTGCATTGTTCTTGGTGTTCGAAACACATAATTTGGCATTGCTCTGCTTTTATCAGCCTTTAACACTTTCCCATGTGTCTTGCCTTCTCACGGGGGAGGGTGGGGGGTGAAATATCATTGTTCAGTTTACAGCTGGTTTATGCTTTATGGAATATATCAAAGTGAGGCAAAATTATAGATTATTCATCTTTACTTATCAATCGTTATTGTGCATCAAATGAAGATGCAGGAGTCAATTATGTGATCGAACATGCTAATCCAATCCAATCCATATTATCAAAAGGGCAGTCCAATGCTTGTTTCTCACTTAATGTGCACAGAGAGCCAACATGTGTCAAGATTATGATTTAAGACAATGAGGAATTGCAATTTCCCTTTAAAAGTTATTCATATAGATTTAAGGCATCTGTTGTCAGCATTTAACATGTTCAGCACCAAGAATGCACTGAACTCTTTCAGCACTGCACTAAAGGTCTCTTCAGTCATTTTACAGATTGCACAATGTGCCATTGCTAAATGTAGAACTCACTGTCCAGTTTTTTTTGCATTACTTTAGTTACATTTCTTGCTAGTTTCGGTTCAGGCCTAGTCTTCAAATCCCACCACGGCAGAAGATGGAATTTGAATTCAATTAATAAATTTGGAATTAAAAGCTAGTCTAATGATGGCCATGAAACCATTGTCAATTGTTGTATAAATGCATCTGGTTCACTAATGTCCTTTAGGCAAGGAAATCTGTTGTCCTTAATAAAAACAAGAAATGCTGGAAATACTCAGCAGGTCTGGCAGCATCTGTGGAGAGAGAAGCAGAGTTAATGTTTCAGGTCAGTGACCCTTCTTCAGAACTGTCCTTACCTGGTCTGGCCGACATGTGACTCCAGATCCACAACAATGTGGTTGATTATTAAATGCCCTCTGAAAAGGCCTAGCAAGACACTCAGAATCAAGGACAATTACGGATGGGCAATAAATGCTGGCCTAGCCAGTGACGCCTGTATTCCAGGAACGAATAAAAAAAAGTCTTTGCATTTTTGAGATTTTTCAGTAGCTCCTTGTTTTTTATCTGTGGCAAAGTAACAGCTGCAATTTAAGTTATCACAGCCACAACTCAGAAAATAGGTAGCCCCTTCAGCATAGTTCATTATTTGTTGGTTTTGGAGGGGGATCTGAGGCATGAGAGGAAGATACATTTACTCCTGACGTGGTCTTATTGCACCTGATCTTACCTGCTCACCTATGCATACAAACCAAGGTACACATACCAAACCACATGTGAGGGAGATATGCCTTTACTGCTTACCCTTCATAATAGAAATAGTCAGCACCTCTTTGAGCTAAGTTCCAGGATAATGTTGGCTCTGCCAATGGTTGCCAAGGTGACTGCAGCCTTGAACTTCTTTGCTACTGTATTCTTTCAAGCAACAGTAAGATAGAATATTACCAGATTTCACAGCCACGGAGGCACCAAGCAAGTGACAGATAGCTTGTTGATCAACAACAACTTACATTTCTATAGCACTTTTAAGGTAACAAAGTATCCCAAAGTGCTTCACAGAAGTGTTACCAAACAAAATTTGACATCATGGATCACATAAGGACCGGAATATTTCATCACCCAGCGAGTATGCAGAGGTGGAACCGGAAACAGATGGTGAAGACCCTCCCACTCCGACTTCCATTCGTGGGGCGATCACGCGCTGACTAACCAATTAATGGCCGTCAGGCGGATCGCTGACCATGCAGCTTCTGGAGGCTGGTCTTGAGGCAACAGCCGCATCGTCACCTGATGCAGAAGGAAGTGCTGGTGTCATGTTTAAAAGTCTGCCAGCACCCGAGCCCTGTATCAAACTGTGGCCAGCAGGAAGCCTGTAACCAGCGACCACCCTTTTCACTGGCAACCAGACCCCTTCAGCCTGAGACCACCCTCTTCAGCCAGTAACCAGCCCTCATCAGGCTGCAGCCAAGGAACCCCATCAGCTTGCATGTGCCCATGCCAGCTGAGTCTTGTTACTATAATGGGAACACCCTCTCAAGCTCCCCTCCAGTGAGCCCAGGCAGGAGAAATAACTCCTCAAAGGGGCCTCAACACCAAATAAACGGTTGCCCCACTCCTTCCTTGCAATGAAAGCGAAACGGTTCACTGCACAGTTGCGAAGTGCCGCAACACCAACAGCTGCCACCTCGTTGCTGCCTTTTTAAAGTTGTTGAGGCTCTGCCCACCCCTTGTCACCCGGGCGCTATGCGAAAAATTTAGAGGGGCCCGTAAAATCAGTTTCAATTCCCTCCTTAATCATCTAAGTGACCTTTTAATTGCTTGTTTGGGAAACACACATAGAGTCCCCATGCAACTTGCCATCCGCTGCTTGGGAAATTGGAACCCAGTGTGATTCTACCCTGCCACTCACCACCCCACCCCCCCCCCACCCCCACCTCCCCTCACCACCTCCACTGCCATCTGTTTTTCCCTGTAAAATCCTGGCAAAGACGATGTTAGGACAGGTGACCAAAAGTTTAGTCAAAGAAGTAAATTTTAAGGAATATCTTCAAGGAAGAGAGAGAGGTCGAGAGGCAGAAAGGCTTAAGGATGGAATTCCAGAGCCAGAGTTAACTCCACTTCCCTATAGAAAGTAGCCAGCAGTACAAGAGAACACTGCACTTTCATGTGGTCATACGAGTTCACACCCACAATTGCACAGCCTTCACAACAGAATGGGGTTACATTTCATGAACATACAGTTAGCCTATGGCCATAGACACATAATTAATCACACAAATACACGCTACCCTGGTAGTAGTTATCAGTCCTTCATGCTGTGCCACCATTATTCGTCCCAAGGTGCAAAGGGGATGGGCTGAAATAGGTCCACCTGCTCTGCCTCCTCCAGCAGTATGTCCCTGCTGCACTTCCTCTTATCAATGCTTTGAGCAGGTTGCAGCCCAGCCAATGGCATCTTAGCACAGGAGCCAACATTATTCAAAGAGAAGCAATTTTTTCAGCACAAAAACATCTGGATAAGATGTTGTGGGTAGAAATTGTAGTATAAGGGTCTGAAAGGGTTAATGTTGAAACAGTGTAAGGAATACCTCCCACAGTGATGATGTAAGAGATCATGTGTGAGAGAGATTTGGAGTGAGATGCAGCAAGGCTTCAGAGGAGTCACACAGACTGATGTGAAGCTGTACATAGTTAGAATGTAATAAGGGGTTAATGCTCAAAGCACTGAAGACTCAGTAATCTCTCTAAACTTGACTAAATATATTAAGGTGGCAGCGGTCAAACCAGACATACAACATGGTGATCAGTGGTGGGATGCTGAACAGTAGTGGTGCTTACCATACAACAACCCGAAGAAGAATTTGAAGAAATACTTTGAAGAAGGCTGACCTGAAAAAGCACCAAAACTGCAGAACTTGGGAAGAGGCTGTGAAAAAGCTCCAGAGCTGCTCCGTGGATGAATGAGGGATGGAGAGTCAGAGAATCGGCTTGTAGAGGCATTCAGGCTGCTCAACTGAGGCAGGTAGTCTGTGAAAAGAAATTCCAGACCAGTGATCGCAGGCTTCGAGTCGGAGAACCAGGCAATTTTTTCAGCACAAAAACATCTGCCTAGGATATAATATAAAACAAAAACAAGAAATGCTGGAAATACTCAGCAGGTCTGGCAGCATCTGTGCAGAGAGAAGCAGAGTTAACGTTTCAGGTCAGTGACCCTTCTTCAGAACTTCTGGATAAGATGTTGTGGGTAGAAATTGTAATATAAGGGTCTGAAAGGGTTAATGTTGAAACAGTGTAAGGAATATCTCCCACAGATTGGGGATCTGGTGAGCAACCCTTAAAGAGGGTAAAAACCTTGTTCCTAACGGCACTAGGCAGGCAGCACTGAGAAAATCAAAAATCCTTATCAAGGGCGCCATTACACGAGGCAACCACAAGTGACTGAAAAAAACAAAGAGGCTGCAAATACTCAATTCTCTAAGACAAGGAAGTAAAAAGAGTACAGCAAAAATGCTACAAAACTGCATTTAAAGAAAGAAAGAAATACAGGGCTGGATTCTATAAGCCTGCTGCCGAAGTTGGCAGCAGGTGGGAAAAATTGCGGCTTGCTCATGCTGACCGCAAGCCAGAGAGCTGCCACGATTCCAAGTGCGGTGGCTCATTTCAATAGCTGGGGTGGGCCATCCACAATCACGTGGAGGAGGCGGACTGTCCGTCCCCAGCAATGGCATCAGCTGCCTGTGCGCAGGCACTGGCACCATTTTTAAAGGGCTGTTAGCCCTACTGCCAAATTTAAGTATTTAAAGATAGATTAAATGAAATAAAATAAATACATCTCTTTTGGCCCTCTCCCACCGCCGCCCCCCCACATAACAATTAAATTAATTATTCGCCCTTTCCTCCCAAAACACTTACCTTTACCATCTGGCTTTCCCTCCCCAACTACACAAACTTTACACTATAATCCTTCCCACCATCCCCCATGTTAATTTGACCCTGTTACTGCACCCCACCCCCCCGCACTGAGAAGCTTACCTCCTCCCCCCCTCTCCACCAGTGTTGCACCTCGTTTCCCCGGATGGTGATCCGAAGGCGCAGCAGTGCCAGCCGCTGGGGTGAAATCACAGCAGAACATTAGGAGGCTATGGGATATTCATTACTTCAGGTATTGTAATTTATTGAAATATTTAAATTGCGGTCCCATCGTCTAGCAGCGGGGTGGGGAAGGGCGCCACGAGGCCTCACCGCCGCTGGCAATATTGGGCCAGGCCCTGCCGGCATCGAGGTTCATGGTGGGCTTCATCCGGGGCCATCTTATATTCGCTGGAGTTCAGAAGAGTGAGGGGGGATCTCGTAGAAACCTATAAAATTCTAACAGGACTTGACAGGGTAGATGCAGGAAGGATGTTCCCGATGGTGGGGGAGTCCAGTACCAGGGGTCATAGTCTAAGGATACGGGGTAAACCTTTCAGGACTGAGGTGAGGAGAAATTTCTTCACCCAGACAGTGGTGAGCCTGTGGAATTCGCTACCACAGAAAGCAGTTGAGGCCAAAACATTGTATGTTTTCAAGAAGGAGTTAAATATAGATCTTGGGTCTAAAGGAATCAAAGTGTATGGGGCGAAAGCGGGAACAGGTTACTGAGTTGGATGATCAGCCATGATCATAATGAATGGCGGAGCAGGCTCAAAGGGCCGAATGGCCTACTCCTGCTCCTATTTTCTATGCCTCTATCTTCATGCACCCCCCACCATGGATCCCGACCTTGAGGGCTCAATAGGAGCCAGCCCACAGAGTCTAGCAGAGAGATTTCAAAGGGAGAAACGGTGTTCATAGCAGGAGTCAGCATGGGGCTGAAAGTACAGGAAACTTCCAATACTGGAGGGGAAAATTTAACAAGAAAGTAACCTGCATAGAATGCCATGGTTCTTAAATTCACAATATCAGAGAGGTCTGGGCACATGGAAGGACCAAATCAAACTCAAAATTAGTCACTTGAGTGAAAAAGATTTCTCAGATACAAAATTGCTTTCAAATTAGACAGCCAGTCTGAAGCAGAGCAAGTTAACACATTGCTGTATTTCATTGGGGCAATAGCAGATAATGCTGTTGCAAGACATGGCATTAATGAAACATCAGGTAAATCTGATGAAGTTTTAAAAGCCTTTGATAGTTACTTCAACCTGAGGAGCAATAAGATTCTGGAAAGGGCAAGATTTAATAGAAGGGTCCAGAAACCAGGTGAAATAGTTGATTCTTTTATAAATGCTCTTTACCAACTAGCTGAAGGATGTGAATATGGAGTCCTAAAAGCAAAATTAGTAAGAGACCGCATTGTAGTAGGTATTGATGTATACCTATCAGATTTATTGCAGTCTAAAAGAAGACCTCACCCTGGTCAAAGCAATTCAGCAAGTGAGACAAGCAGAGGTCCAGAAGAACAACAGAGCAATCCTGAGAGGTGAAGAAAGACCTTGGTTCAGGAAACTTCTAGCCACTATACAGTTCCTTAATCACAGGCCTGTGAAAGAAGCACCAGAAAAGAAGGTACAATGGGGGTGGTGGGGGAGGGGGGGGGGGTTTGTGGGAGGTGAGGCAAGTGCAAGACACTACGAAACCGTGCCAGCACTGTGGCACCAAAAAAACCCACAGGCACAAACAGTTTCCTGAAAACAAAGCAGAATGCTTCCATTGTAAGAAAATAGGGAATTTTGAGAAAATGTGCCAAAGTAAAATATTTATTCCCACAAATTTGAAAAAAAAATCGGCAAGCACAGAGTTGTTAACGAAGTTGAAAAAAATCAAAAAACTTCCTTGGTGATATCAGTGATCCTAATCAGGCATTTTGTTCTGCAGTTATACATTTGACAGGAAACAAAGGGTAGTAATCGATTAAGGTTTTTACAAATAGAAAGCGGTTTCCAGTGGTGTTCCACAGGGCTCAGTGCAGGGACCCTTGTTGTTTGTGGTATGTATTAATGATTTGGACTTAAATGTAGGGAAATTTGCAGATGACACAATAATTGGTCGTGTAGTTAGTTGATAGTGAAGAGAATAGCCATAGACTCCAGAATGATATCAATGGTTTGGTTGAGTGGGCGGAAAAGTGGCAAATGGAACTCAATCCAGAGAAGTGTGAGGTAATGCATTTGGGGAGGGCAAACAAAACAAGGGAATACACAATAAATGGGTGGATATTGAGAGGGATAGAAGAAGTGAGAGACCTTGGAGTGCATGTCCACAGGTCCCTGAAGATTGCAAGACAGGTAGATAAAGTGGTGAAGAAAGCATATGGAATGTTTTCCTTTATTGGCTGAGGTATAGAATACAAAAGCAGGGATTTAATGCTGGAACTATATAAAAGGCTGGTTAGATCACAGCTGGAGTATCGAACACAGTTCTGAATTACAGGAAGAACTTAATTGCTCTGGAGAGAGTACAGACGAGATTTACAAGAATGTTGCCAGGGCTTGAAAGTAGCAGCTATGAGAAAAGATTGGATCGGCTAGGGTTGTTTTCCTTGGAACAGAAGAGGCTGAGGGGTGACTTAATTGAGGTGTACAAAATTATGTGGGGCCTAGATAGAGTAGACGGGAAAGACCTGTTTCCCCTAGCGGAGAGGTCAATTACCAGGGAGCACAGATTTCAGGCAATTGGTAGAAGGATTAGAGGGGACATGAGGAAAAACTTTTTCACCCAGAGGGTGGTGGGCATCTGGAATTCAATGCCAGGAATGGTGGTGGAGGCAGAAACCCGCAACTCATTTAAAAGGTACCTTGATATGCACCTGAAGTGCTGTAACCTGCAAGGCTACGGATCATGTGCTGGAATGTGGGATTAGATTGGGCGGCTAGTTTTTTCAGCCAGTGCAGGCACGGCGGGCTGAATGGCCTCCTTCTGTGCTGTAATTTTTCCATGGTTCTATGGATATATCACTAACTTTAAACTAGACATTGGAGCAAGTGTAATGGTCTTACCAGACAAACAGTGGTGGCTATCAAATGCATTACCTGCAACCAAGAGAAACTCAATTACATGGCCCAGGAGGGATAAAACTGAAAGTCAAGGGGAAAATACAGGCAACACTCCAGTCCAAGGGATCAGGAATTCTCTCTCTTATGTAGAAGAGCTTGTATTGACCTTCGTCTTCAAAGAAAAGTGGAAGAGGTTAAGCAACATGAATCCAGGAGTCACTTCCAAAAGGACTTCCCTAAATTATTTACTGGTCTGGGAAGACTGAAGACCGAGTCTAGTATTACATGATGCTAAACCAGTATGTCTTCTCACACCTGGGAATACACCACACCCACGAATGAAGCAAGTCCAACATCAGTTGGAAGAGATGACCAGGATGGGAGTCATTTCTCCTGTCAGTAAACCTACAGAGTGGTTTTTAGGAATGGTTCTGGTTCCTAAACCTAACAGTAATCTTTACATTTGTGTGGAATTAACTTAATAAGGCTGTGGTAAGAGAAGTTCACCTGATGTTGTCAGTGGACAATAGCTAGGTAAAGTTATCCAATCACTCCAGGTAGACATCTTGGAGAAAATACATCAGGGTCACTTGGGTATAACAAAATGTAGAGCACAGGGTCAGGCATACATGTGGTGGCCAGGAATATCGAAGCATATAGAAGAAATTATTTCAAATTGCCAGGTATGCACAGTACATAGACAGGAGCAGAGGGAACCCCTTATCTCAACCCAATTCCCAACCAGACCATGGGAACATCTGGCAATGGATCTATTCATGTTTAATGGAAAATCCTACCTAATTGTCATTGACTATTTTTCAAGGTGGATCAAGGTCAAATGTTTGTACACAATGACAATGGAGACAGTCATTCGAGTGTTACAAGAAATCTTTGCAACACATGGTACACCTGGCCAGATAGTTTCCAATAACAGACCACAATTTGCAAATTAATACTTTATGCACTTTGTGGAAAAGTGTGGAGTTGTATATCTTACAAGTTCACCTAGATAGCCACAATATAATGGAGAATCTGAGAGAGGAGTCAGAACTATTAAAGCACTGCTAAAGAAAAATGAAGATTTTCAAATGGCACTCCTGAACTACAGAACTACTCCATTTCTATACAGATTAGCACCTTCAGAACTGTTGATGGGAAGGAAGCTTAGAACACAACTTCCCATCCTACCCAAAAAAGTTACTTCCGGGCTAGAAGTCCAGGATTATCAGAGAGCTCAAGACAGAGAAAAGTCTTACTGAAAGCAACAAGCCTATCATTATAATAGGAAATACCGTATTAGGAACCTACCTAAGTTGACTGAAGGACAAAAGGTATGGGTACGAGACTAAGGCAGAGAAGGGGTAATCATCCTGAGAGATGAGAATCAACAGAGATCTTGTTTAATACATACTTCAGAAGGTACTATAAGAAGAAACAGGAGAAATCTTATTCCTATTCATCAAAGACGAACCAGATGTTGAACCTGAAATTCAGAAAGCACCAGATACTACAAACGTCGATGAAGGCTGTCCAAGTCATAAACAAGAGATCAGAGAAAGACTACTAATCTTCCACGTCTGACAACTACATGATCAGGGAGCGATGTAAAGCCTCCTGACAGATTGAATCTGTGATGTCAGAGACTTGGGGGGAGATGGGGTAGGTCTGTAAGAATTAATGTTGAGACAGTGTAAGGAATACCTCCCACCATGATGATGTAAGAGATCACATGTGAAAGAGACTTGGAGGGAGATGCAGCGTGGCTTCAGAGGAGTCACACAGACTGGTGTAAAGCTGTATATAGTTAGAATGTAATAAAAGGTTAATGTTCAAAGTACTGAAGACTCAGAAATGTCTCTAAGCTAGACTAACTAAGTATATTAAGGTGGCAGCAGGCAAACCAAACATACAACAGAAATGTCTTTGTCAAATATATATTGCGCATTTTCGTTTAAATATAGACATGAACCAGTAAGGAGATTAGTGGTTCAAGCATCTTAACCTTCCTAATTTTCTATTTACTTCCATGAAGAGTTTGGTGGAAAGCAATACTGTAAAATAACATTTTAGATTCTGTGTGGGTTCTTTGGCACGATGGACTAGATTTCAGTTGATGCACTGAAAGACCTTCAAAACCCTAACAGTTGGACAGTAGCAATGGTTGTACGCAAAGCGCCCCATTATTTTTTTAAAGAAATTGAAAAAGTTTACAAAGTGACATGCCAGTAAATGAAAACTGAAGGTCACATTCTGAGTATGTGTTGAAACGACTGTATTTTCCGATTGGCATTATTTTATCACTGGAAGTTTACACTCTTGTTAAAATAATCTGTTCATAAAGATTAGGCTGACATCTCATTTTCATGGTTCATTTTAAAATTTAATTACAAGTAACTACAGTTATCATGAAAATCTTTGTTCTCCTCCGTTCTATTTGTTTTAAAATGTCTACCAAAATGATCTTAAACGTTAACTATAATGTTAACAATGTTAACTGCCTGATTTTGAAGAGGGCAACTGTTGGTGAGACCATTTTTTATACAGCTGTTAGACTTACCAAGAACTGTCCAAAATACAAACAAAGTGTCCTCTGCAACACCTGAATTCCAAAACACTAAATGCATGGTGATATGATAAAAAAGCAAGTCTACTATTCCTGTGACTGATTGATATTTTCCACTCTAATTTAATTTTTTCCATTTTTTTATATTCCTAATTTCCCTCACCTTTTCATGCTCTGCCCGCTTTTGTGCTGTTGTTTTCTTTTGTTTCTATAAGATCATAAGAAGTAGGAGCAGGAGTAGGCTGTCCGGCCCCTCGAGCCTGCTCCGCCATTCAATAAGATCATGGCTGATCTTTTCGTGGACTCAGATCCACTTACCCGCGCTCCCACCGTATCCCTTAATTCCTTTATTATTCAAAAAGATATCTACCTTAGCTTTAAAAACGTTTACTGAAGAAGCATCAACTACTTCACTGGGCAAGGAATTCCATAGATTAACAACCCTCTAGGTGAAGAAGTTCTTTCTTAATTCAGTCCTAAATCTGCTCCCTCTAATGTTGAGGCTATGCCCTCTTGTCCTAGCTTCACCTGCCAGTGGAAACATACTCTCCACTTGTATCTTATCTATTCCCTTCATGATTTTATATGTTTCTATAAGATCCCCCCTCATTCTTCTGAATTCCAATGAATATAATCCCAATCTACTCAGTCTCTCCTCATAAGCCAACCCCCTCAACTCCGGAATCAACCTAGTGAACCTCCTCTGCACCCTCTCCAGTGCCAGTACATCCTTTCTCAAGTAAGGAGACCAAAACTGCACACAGTACTCCAGGTGCGGCCTCACCAGTACCTTATACAGCTGCAACATAACCTCTCTGCTTTTAAACTCAATCCCTTTAGCAATGAAGGACAAAATTCCATTTGCCTTCCTAATTACTTACTGTACCTGCAGACCAACCTTCTGCGATTCATGCACAAGGACACCCAGGTCCCTCTGCATAGCAGCATGCTGCAACTTTTTACCATTCAAGTAATAATCCTTTTTACTGTTACTCCTACCAAAATGAATGACTTCACATTTATTAACATTGTATTCCATCTGCCAGTCCTTTGCCCACTCACTCAATGTATCTATGTTCCTCTGCAAAGTTTCACAGTCATCTGCACACTTTGCTCTGCCACTCATCTTAGTGTCATCTGCAAACTTTGACACCCTACAAGTGGTCCCCAACTCCAAATCATCTATATAAATTGTAAATAATTGCGGACCCAACACCGATCCCTGAGGCACACCACTAGTGACTGATTGCCAACCAGAATAGCACTCATTTATCCCCACTCTCTGCTTCCTGTCAGTCAACCAATCCTCTATCCATGCTAATACTTTACCCCTAATGCCATGCCTCCTTATTTTATACAGCAGCCTCTTGTGCGGCACCTTGTCAAAGGCTTTTTGGAAATCTAGGTACACCACATCCACTGGGTCCCCATTGTCCACCTTGCTCGTAATGTCATCATAGAATTCCAAAAGATTTGTCAAGCATGACCTGCCCTTCATGAACCCATGCTGCGTCTGCCCAACGGGACAATTTCTATCGAGATGCCCTGCTATTTCTTCCTGGATAATAGATTCAAGCATCTTCCCCACTACAGAGGTTAAGCTAACCGGTCTATAATTCCCCATCCTTTGTCTACCTCCCTTTTTAAACAGTGGCATCACATCTGCTGTTTTCCAATCTGCTGGGACTACCCCAGAGTCCAGTGAATTTTGGAAAATTATCGCCAGTGCACCTGCTATCTCTCCCGCCATCTCTTTTAGTACCCTAGGATGCATTCCATCAGGGCCAGGAGACTTATCAATCCTTAGCTCCATTAGCTTGCCCAATACCACCTCTTCCGTAATAATGATTGTTTCCAGGTCCTCACCTACGTTCGTCTCTTTGTCAATTACTGGCATGTTATTAATGTCCTCCACTGTGAAGACCGATACAAAATACCTGTTCAATGCCTTGGCCATTTCATCATATCCCATAACTAAATTCCCCTTCTCATCCTCTAAAGGACCAACGTTTACTTTAGCCACTCTTTTTCGTTTTATATATTTATAGAAACTTTTGCTATCTGTCTTTATATTCTGTGCTAGTTTTTTCTCATGTTCTATCTTACTTTTCTTTATAGCCCTTTTTGTGGCTTTCTGTTGACCTTTAAAGTTTTCCCAATCTTCTAGTTTCATGCTGTTTTTGGCCACTTTGTATGCCTTCTCTTTCAATTTGATAGTCTCCCTTATTTCCTTAGACACCCATGGCAGATTACCCCTTTTCTTCCAGTCCTTCCTTTTCACTGGAATATACTTTTGCTGAGCACTTTGAAAAATTGCTTTGAAAGTCCTCCATTGCTCTTCAACTGTCCCACCATAAAATCTTTGTTTCCAGTCTACTCTAGCCAAGTCCTCCCTCATTCTATTGTAGTCCCCCTTGTTCAAGCGCAGGACCCTGGTATTGGATTTTATCTTCACACTCTCCATCTGTATTCTAAATTCAAAATTCAACCATACATACCTATGTTGCACTTTGCTTTGTTTGCTCTGCAACTATTAATATTTTCATCTACAATACTGATGGAACAGATTTCAATGCTGAATTTGCTGATTTTATCAGGTGTCATTGCAGTCCACTTCCCTTTCACAGCTTCAAATAATATTTATTCTGTTGTGCCAAATAACTCATGCAAAATCTAAAAAGTTAGGTAAAAATATTGAAACTAAGTATCAGGCTTGGGACAGCAGAAGCAGTACAGACTGTGACCAAGAGGCCGAAGGCCAGACCAAAATCAGGGCTCAAGCCTTATTAATGTAATGTATGAGCATGCCAAGTGTGTGATGAAGTCATTAAACATGTGATCTTACCATCTTGGTCTCTGTCTTTCTTTATAAGTTCCTCCCAAAATATAACAGATTTTACCAACAAAATTGGATTGTGCAAAAGTCTTTGCAGCACATGGCAGTCGAGACCATGATGAACATAATAAGCTCGCGCCCAGTGACCTACTTCTTAGGATGGTGAAGATTTTCAGCTAGATTGTATTGAGCCTCATTTGCTGAAAAAAGGTGTGTCTGCACTCAGATGAATGGATTCTGCAGGTTAGTGTCTGTTACGAGCTCACAGGACACCAGTCTGGTGTGGACTCTGTCTTTAATGAAACTGACTGTAATGGCTGCCCCCAGTCAGAGTGTCTCATGGTAGAGGTCACATGACTATAGCAGGCCAGGAGGCACATTAGCACCTTATTGCATTTCTATCCCAAACATTTCTATCCCTTTTCATACAAAAAAAAAGAAATTTGCATGCATCATCATTGACACTGTGAGTTGCCCACATTACCCACTATGTACACAACTGTTCTCATGCATTAGTAGTTTATCATTCTTGTCGGTCTCTGCACATGCATTGCACACCTAGTTATTAAATCGTGCCGGTCTCTTAATGGTGCGCATGCGCATTGCCGTTGGTTGTTCATCTGGTTGATTTTCCTTCTCCGGCAAGTGTCGTTCCCTTGTCACTTGTTGCCGCAGTAACTGTTGTTGTTCCATTCCCATTGTTGGGGTGCTGTGGACTGCTGGGGCTGAAGGTTGTTCTGTGGTCTATGTGGTTGGTGAGTTCTCATCTTCCTGATTGGCCGCCTGCCGTGAAGGGACAGCTTGTCCAGTTGTGCTTGTGTGCCTGTGTTTGTGACACTATCTCTGGTCCTTCACTGCCACCGTGTACGATTGAGGTGACAACTGCTCTTTGCAGGTCCCAAGTTGCCATTTGGGCTGACTCTTGTTGAGAGCGTTGAAGGGTTGTACCCTGACTTGCTCCCCAATGCTCAATTCTGGCAAGGGTTCAGCAGTTTTGTCAAAATGAAATTTGGCTTTCTGCCATTTCACCTTGATTTTGTCTGCCTGCTGTGCAGAATCCAAGCACTCCTTCCCCACAGCCTCCACCTTGGGCGCCTGAGCAGATGACTGCCAGATCTTCCTAGGCACCTGTATGACTCGCGTCACCTTGCGACTGGCAAAGGCATTCTCATTCCAGCGCCGGCACCCGCACCTGTCAGCCATCTCCTGGGTTTTCTCTTTTTGCATGCAGAGGTTTACCAGTCCAAGCTTTAGACTTGCTTCTGCTGAGATGAGTGGCTTTTGCTTGCTGTCTATGATTTGGAATTCCAGATCTTCATTCTTGTCATTGATTTGGACTCTCAGAGGAACTTGTCCTCTTGGCACTAATATGGCGCCATCATATAGCCTCAACCTTACTTCTGAGGGGTTCTTTTTTGGATCGCCATGTTGAGCCACTTTGCACAGGTCTGTGAATGTCAGTGCATGACGCACTGGTGTCTATCTGACACTTTATGTTGACTTGATAGTCACCTTCTGCAGTCATCATTCCAACAGTCACAAACCATTTGTCACCGATCGACCTGTCTGAACCAACCTGTTGTATGTTGTATCGTGATTTGTCAGAATCTTCGGCTGAAATCTCTCCAGTGGCCATTTGTACCTGCTTGTTGTGCTTCCTTCTAGCCAAACATTTGTGTGAAAAATGATTCAGCTTCTTGCAGTGAGAACACTGCTTTCCCTACACTGGACATGCCTTATTTTTTTATGCATGATGTCTTCTACAGTGCTTGCCCTTTATCCGTGATCTTTCTGCCCTTTCGGCCTAGAATGTCTATTATCATCATGCAAGACCTGTTCTGCCATGAATATGCTGTAGCTGTTGATTTACAACCTCAGTGCTTCTACACACGCCGATTGCTTTCCTGAGAGTCAGTTTCTCCTCTCTCAGTAGAGGTGCACTCACTGCGGGATCTCATGCCTAATACAATCATGTCTTTAATTAGATCATCTTTGAGTTGCGTAAGTTCACAGGATTCTGCAAGCTGTGTTAATGCAGTCACATATTGATCAATGGACTCTTTTTCACTTTGAGCCCTAATATTGAACACATACCATTCATAGGTTATGTTCATTTGGGGTTCAATGTGTGCTTTCAAGGCTTTCAAAATTTCTGCTGTCCGTTTCTTTTGTTCTTCGGAAAGATTTAGGGTGGAATACACTTTGTAACAGTCACTCTGCTACAGTGATAAAAGTATAGCTACTCGCAGCTGTTCTGCTTTGTTAATTAAATCTGTCGCAATTTCGTAATTTTGCCATTGCGAGTGGAAAAACTGCCAGTTCGGTTTCATATCACCTTTCATTTCTACTGGTGCAGGCAGAGGAAAACATGCAGCCATTATCTTACCCTGTGCTTGCAACTGTTGCTTTGTTCCTTTTCTGTGGCGTTCAGCAGCTTTTAGCAGTTGTGACCATTCCTGTGGCTTTTGTTCCGTAGCTGTGCTTTTCAACAGCTTTTCACCACCCAGTCTTAGATCCACTCTGACACCATGTTACAAGCTCACAGGACACCAGTCTGGTGTGAATTCTGTCTTTAATGAAACTGCTTATCATGGCTGCCCCCAGTCAGAGTGTCTCAATGTAGAGGTCACATGACTACCGCAAGCCAGGAGGCACATTAGTACCGTATTGCATTTCTATCCCAAACAGTGTCCATCTGATTCAACTACCAACTACACTGGGTTTGGTGAGTTTGTTCTGATTAGGCTGACTTAGTTTCTGTATCACAGTGTTTACTGAGTCAGTGTTAAATTTGAACATGGGACAAAATGGCTGCATCAATGGGATATATCACCAGCTAGGAATATATGATAGAGTTCAAGAACCATTCAATTCATATATTGAAAGAATGGGCATGTTCTTCAGAACTAATAATATATTGGAACTTGAACGTGAAAGTGAAGAGGCTCAAACTGAGAATAAGGCAATTCTTGAGTGCAAAAAAGCAATCTTGCTAATGGAGATTGGCCTGGAAGTGTATGGCACATTAACAAACTTTCTTGCTCCCAACAAGGCAAAAAATGTGCCATTCAAAATAATTATCACCAAGTTGGAGGAACTTTTTAATCCTAAGCCTCTAGAGATAGCGGAAAGCTACAAATTTGGAACCTGAAACCAGAGAAGTAGCAAAACAGTTGACAAGTACATTGTGGCACTCAAGAATTTATCATTACATCGCAACTTAGACTATGCATTACAAGACAGATTCGTGTGTGGATGGAAGAATCCAGTCGAAGTTACTAAACACATAAAATGTTTATGTTTGAGCTAGCGTATAGGATTGCTTCTACCATGGCATCAAAGAACGCTTGGAAATTTTATCTTATATGAGTGACTAGTACAGCTTCTGTCCACTGTCACAAGGCTTCTGCCAAGTCTAAAGCAAGGATACCTGACCAGAAGAGTGCTGTCGATAAAACTCGTGTGACTTGTTATCACCATAATGGCAACCACAATGCACAGGCATGTCAGTACAGAAATGCCAAATGCTTTAATTGCCAAAAGAAAGAACATATTGCAGCTGCTTGCTGAGCAAAGGACAAAGCAGGAAAGAGAGCTCATTCCAGTGGTAATGGAAAACAGCAATGTCATAAGGGTGGAGTTCACAATCTTGAAGTGAATCCAGAGTGCTTAAGTGAAGAGGAGCTCGGGCTATACAGCACTTATGCCACTAGCAATCACTCATATGACAGAGAGTTTTGTACAACAGTGTTAGTAAATCAACAGTACATCAGCATGGCAAATCATTTGGGCAAAAGTAGCCTAGTTGAGGAGTTCATAGAATGTTTTCAGGATAGTTTCTTAGAACAGCAGGTTCTGGAGCCAACCAGAGAGCAGGCTATACTAGACCTGGTATTGTGCAATGCGATAGGATTAATAGATGACCTTATAATGAAGGCGCCCCTAGGTAGCAGCGATCATAATATTATTGAAATTTACTTTCAATTTGAGGGAGAGTAAAATGGATCCAAGACTAGTATTTTAAACTTAAATAAGGGCAATTATGAGGGCATGAAAGCAGAGCTAGCTAAAGTGAACTGGCAAATTAGGTTAAGGGATAGGTCAATAGAGATGCAGTGGCAGACATTTAAGGGGGTATTTCAGAATCCACAGAATAGATACATTCCAACGAGAAAGGAAAAATTCCAAGGGGAGGATCCACTATCCATGCTTAACTAAAAAGTTAAAGATAGTGGGCTGAATTTTATGAGTACGCTGCAGTTCGCGGTGGTGCACTCTAAAAGCGGCGTGCATCCGCGCGGATGTGTGTCCCTGAGCCCCCACGATATTACGCAAGGAGGCTCATTTAAATAGAGGGGGCGGAGAGGCCATCCCCGATAAGGTAAGGGGATGGCCGCCGTGTCCCTGGAAACGGCGTCTGGCGCCACCGTGCAGGCACCAGCGTGCTGGCACCGCACCATTTTTAAAGGGCTTTACACCCTTAACACACATTTAAATTTTTAAAGATTGACTGCACTAAATATGTTTTTAATAAATAATTAGGAGATGGAGGCCCTTCCTCAAACCCCCACAATGGTCATTTCATTGACCGAAATGACAATCCATTGATTTTACAAAGACCGGAACTTTTCCCCCAAACCTCCAATCTTTTGCCCTTCAACCCCTTCCCACCATCCCCACATACAATTAAAATTGATTTCCCCACTCTCCATCCCTCCTGCCCTGAAAATTCTAATGCTCCCCCTCCCCACCAGGTTCTCGCCCATGACCTTTTCATGTAACTGCTCTGTGCCCCTGACCTCTTTCGGTCTCTCTAAAGGGGAAGCTATCACCTTCACCCCCGCCAGATCATTACCCAGCAGCAGGTTGGCACCATCCACAGGTAAGCTAAGGACAATCCTCATGGTTACCGGTCCTGAAACAAGGTCGCACTCTAGGTGCACCCTGTATAAAGGTATGGGCACTTTCCTCCGACACCATTTACCAACACTCTAGCATTCAATACACTCTCTGGGGGAAAGGTCATGCCTTTTCCCAGCAGAAGGGATTCAGCGGCCCCTGTATCCCTAAGTATGACTATGGGCTTACTCACCTCACTCAAGGGGTATGGAGTCACTTTTCCTTGGGATACAAAATCCTGGTAACTCTCAGGGATTTTGTTAAGTTGTCCCGCACTCTCAGTGATAGGTTTACTGAGTTTTATTGCGGTAGTTAAAGCCACAGCCTGGTTGTCTGTGCTTTCTATCAGGATCCCTTTTCCTGCACTGGTGGTGACTAGGGAAGGGGTTCCCTTGGGACAAGAGCTTGTAAATAAGTGTATAATCATTAATCAGGGCTACTGCTTGCCTGGCTCTTGGAACCTCGTGTTCTGTCACATGGTTTCTTATGGGAAGGGGAAGCAAGTTTTTGAATTCCTCGAGGAGGATCACCTCTCTGAGATTTTCATAGGTGGACTCTATCTTAAGTGCCCATATCCATCAGTTGAAAGCAAGTTGCTTAACCCTTTCGAACTCGATGTAAGTTTGTTCAGGCTGCTTTCAGAGAGTTCGGAATTTTTGTCTTCTCATAGTCTGATGATCTGTCATCAGGCAACAGTGAATAAACCTCATGGGCTTTTCTTGTTAGTTTGCTTTGCAATAATAGTATCCAACTCTCTACTGGCCACTTCAACTGTTTGGCAAGTGGATTAAAGAAAATGATCATTAAACAAAACACAATGGCGTAACAACACGGTTATAGTTAACATGGAATCCACATACAGAAGTTTTGTTTATTGACTTGGTCTAGATGGTGATCTAGAGTCATTGGTTAGTGAATATACCATTTGTCAAAACTGCAGGAATAAGCAGCCAAAAACTCCTTTACACCCGTGGTTGTGGTTGGCCTGACCATTTCAAATAGTCTATGTAGATCACATGATCCCAGCAAGGGATAATCCAAAACTTAAGTAAGACCTACTTGATAGTGAGCTTTTGCCAGTGTGAACCAGTTCTGACCTCAGTGTATGAAGTACCAGTTTCAGAAAAAGGAACAGGATCTTCTGTAAATTCCGAACTGAAACCAGACAGTGCAAAATCTGACTTGACATCAAAACATGTGAGAAGATCAGGAAGACTTTGTAAACCAGTTGTTATACTTGATTTATAAATATCGTTTAAAGAAAAAGAGTCAGTTGTTATTTTGCCAAGTGGTTTATTTAAAAAAAAATTCTAAAAGGGGGAAGCAGTGAAATGTACTCGTATGATATGAGCATGCCCAGTGCATGATGATGTCATTAACCATGTGGTCTGGCCATCTGGGTGTCTGTAGTTCTTTACAAGTTCCTCCCAATGTATAACAATTAACATATTATGCTGTCTGTTACCTCTCCACAGTCAGCTCGCACAGTTGAGGAGTATTAATGTCAGACTGCTTGCGTCTCCAGCAGCAGGCAGAATCCAAGTCCCAGGATGGGGCTTGGAACAGACAATGGTGGGGGAGAATAAACAAAATTACTGTGGTGTGGGGAGAGTGCTCCTGCTCCTCACAGCTCATGGATAGGTTTCTATAAAAGTTTGCATTAAAAAAATCATATTTTTAGTTGGTGGCTTCAGCAACAGCTGAAGAATCCTGAGTGGGAAAGGCCCAACACCTGCCCTGCTCATTGCTGCCCAGTTTCAATGAGAGGGCCGAAGACATTAAGTTCCATACGTATGTAAGTGAAGGGCCTTGTTGGCCACCAGCAAAATGGCCCAACCGAATTTCAGGTCCGACATATTTCAGGCATCATTGGGGTGCAAGACATTGGTCCCTGAAATTGAGCTTCCTTGCAACAGTTTTACATCCGTTAAATGTGCTAACCAGGTCCAATTTCTACCCCTTGTCATCCAGCAACTCTTCATGGAACTGAGCTGAAAACCAGAAAGGGTCAGAGCAAGGGAAACTATCAACCGAAGACAGCGCTACCAAGACTTCATTTCGATTTCACTGATTTCTACAGTCCTCAGTATGTCACTACATGGTTAGAACTCAAAGGAAATTATGTGGAAAAAATGTTTAAAAAAGTATACTTTCCAATGGGGAAAAACATCTATGAGTGGTTGCTGAAATTGATGTGCTAATTGGAGGTCTTACTGGGTTATTTGTCAAGCTCAATGAACTTTACCTTTCTTTGCAAGGTAAGAACTCTAACATCTTCATTGTGCGTGGCAAAGTATAGAGCTTTGCCGAAAACCTTTGCTACGGAGTAGTGTGTGCTGCAAGCTAATATAGCTATGTTCTCAACATTGTCCCCTGACATTATAAACTGTGAAATATCCATCCTAGAAATTAAAATGTAATCCTGCAACATTTGTCTCAGCATTGCACATAACTCAGCAAATATTTTTTTTCCATTAAGGGGGACAAATGAATTGCAGAATTTTGTCTGGGTTCAAAATGAGATTTTAGAGAACTTGGGAGTAAAATTCTGATTACTGTGAATCTAGAAGAGAATTTGATCAATGTTGCTGGTGACCCTGTTTTGAGAGACAATTTTAAAGTTATGATTATGAGTAGTTTTGGTTTTCAATTTGAAAAGAGTTCCTGGAATTATCCCAAAAAGCCATCAAAATATTCTTTTACTTTGTCACACCGTATCTGTGTGAAGTGGATTTTGCTTCTCTTACTCTCATCAAAAACAACTATATTATTCACTTGAATATAGAGATTGATTTACAGTTGAAATTCTCCAAACTCAAACCAAGGTTCCACAAATTGTGCGTTAGCAGCAAACCCTACTCAGTGAGACAAAAGTAAGTCAACAACTGCTCCTTTGTGTTCTAGTTTATTTAGTAGTATGGTTCGGTACCATGCTGTTAATGTTGCTGTCTATCTTAACAATATTTTTTTTGGCTAAGTAAATAAAATCCTCTTGTCCTTTGCAAAAATATGTTTCTTAAAAAGAGTGCAGCATGCATAGGACAGGAATCTCCAAAGAGGGCACTCAGCAAAATGTTTGGGAGCTTCCACCATAAGTGATCAATGGCAGAAAGTTTGCAGTGGGAATGGGAGAGGAAGTCGAAGCAGTGATAGCCAAATCATTTATAGAGGTAGAATAAAATGTTAAGAAAAACAGTTATCCAACCTATATTTGGCTCCGCCAATGTAGAAGAGATCACTGTTAGCATCAAATACAGTAAAATAATTTGGAAGCAATATATGAAAATTGTTTCTCACATGGGTGTCTGAACAATGGTTTGAAAAGAGATGAATGGACCTCTTTTGCAACTAGTGCCATTGCATGGAAAAGTATCACAAAAAGATATGGGATGATAGATGAGTCAATGAGGGTATCCTACTGGCAACAGTTCCTCAGGAAAGCAGAAAGAATGGGACATTGTGCTTAATAATGGGATCCTGTTGTAGATTGTACAAATGGTGAGGGTGTAATGGTCCAATGAAAAGGAGGATAAGCAGGACTCTGTCTCTATTGTGGGAGGAGAAAGAGGGTGTGCGAATGGAGGTGAATGAAATGAGGTTGATGCGATCAACCAAGAACACCTGATTCCATGCTCTCAAACTCAGAACAATCTTTTGGGTGGCACTGAGCAGAAACTTCGCTAACTTCCACATAAAATATCCATTGAATTCCCCAAGTCATCTGCTCAGAATCATAGAATGATACAGCACAGGAGGCCATTCAGACCATCATGCCTGTGCCAGCTGTTTGATAGAGCTCTCCATTAATTCCACTCTACTGCTCTTTTCCTGTAGCCCTGCAATTTTTTTCCCTTTAAGTATTTATTCCATTCTCTTTAGAATGTTACTAATGAATCTACATTCCAGATCACAACAAATCAAAAAGTGTCACCTCTGGTTCTTTTGCCAATCACCTTAAATCTGTATCCTTTGGTAACCGAACCTTCTGCCACAGGAAACAGTTTCAGATTTTGAACACCTCTAACCTCTGCTCTAAGAAGAACAATCCCAACTTCTCCAGTCCCTCATCCCTGGCAGCACTAAAGTAAATTTCTCCTGTGCCCTCTCCAAGGGTTTGACACCCTTCCTAAAGAGTAATGCCCAGAATTGAACACAATATTCCAGCTGAGGTCTAACCAGGGGTTTGAAAAGCTTTGGCATAACTTTCTTGCTTTTATACTCCTCTTTGAAGATTTCTAGTGGATTCATCATGCATGTTCTTATCTAATGCTGATTGCTTTTCATTACATATTTCAAGGCAATTCTTTATTCGCCTTCAATGTGCAACATAATGTTTTACCAGACTGCAGTTCTCAGGGTTATCAGGGTTCCGAAGAAGGGTCACTGACCCGAAACGTTAACTCTGCTTCTCTTTCCACAGATGCTGCCAGACCTGCTGAGTGGTTCCAGCATTTCTTGTTTTTATTTCAGATTTCCAGCATCCGCAGTATTTTGCTTTTATTTCAGGGTTATCATTGTCTTGTTTTATAAATTGGCATTACAATCTTTCTTCTCCAATTCTCAGGCACTATTCTTGTTTCCAATATACTTTAAAGATACCCACCAGGATATGTTTGACGTGTTTGGTTACTTCATAAAGTACCCCACTGCAAAGCTTTTCAAGCCCTTTATCTTTATGAGTCACTAAAGTGCACCCTAGAGGGTCACAAATAGGGCTGGATTTGTGCTGGAGGTGGGGCTCTCGGCAATGGGCCGAAAAGGCAGGGGAACCTCCACCTTCCACCCCGCTGCCCCTGCCATTACCCATCACAATACTCCATGCCCCCGGTCTCTGACCCTCCTCAGGCGGCCTCACAAAATCCTGGCCATAAGGTTTAAATCCAAGTGCCTATTAACTTGCGCATGTCCTAAATTGCTGATACTAACAGATGTTGGTGCTCTGATTTAAAATGTAACCGAGTTAAGAATAGCCTCTTATAAATCTCCAGGCCCACACAATTCAACCAGGACCAAGCTTGGGGGAGGGGGGAAGCACAAATTGAACTGATGCAAAATCCTGCAGATCCTGGAAATCTGAAATAAAAACAGAAAATACTGGAAACAGCCAGAAGGTCAGGCAGCATCTATGGAGAGGAGAAATGATCTATCATCAGAACTGGTGTTTTCATTACAAACAGAACGGAGTTGTCAGGGCCCGAATACCATTGCTGAAGGCTGCATGTGGCTCGTGGGTCATTATTAGGACATCCCTGCCCTTGTGTGTGCCATTCACCCAGGCTAGTATATTGCTCTCTTTTAATGCCTTCAGCCTGTCCATCAACTCATTGTTTGTCATTTTTATTATTCTTAATATTTCCTTGTTTTGTTCTGGAAATTCTACCAACTGTATTTGAAGGGCAGCTTGTAGTTTCATTTGTGAACACAGACACAAAGGGGGGAACTTTATAGGACCTGCAAGGTTGGCATTCATGACTGGCAGGGTGATTTAATAAGGCAGGAGTCCAAATTCCTTTTTCCTGATGGCAGGTTGGGAATCAGAAATTAAGTCAGCAGCATCTTTGTGGCGGGTCGGTCTTCACACTGTCCCGTGATGGGTTCCAACTTTAAATACATTTTCATGCAATAAGTACTCATTTGCTCATAATTAATTGCAAGTAAGTCCTACCTTCCAAATTAACCGAGGGGTCTATGGGAATCTTGTGGCACCCGTTTCACGATCATTTCAAGATTGTTTTCAACAGTTGTGTTTGTGCAGTTGTGCTTGAGGTCAGAGGTTTAGTTAGTTGAACTTAGCGGCACAAGGAAGGGCAACAGGAGATAATAGCAGTTTGGTTGGAGGCATGGGAACAGTAAGGGCGAAACAGGGGTGCGGGGGTGGGGTTTGGGTTCGGGTGAACAGAGGAGTGGCAGAGGGATTCATGGCAGGACAGAGGGAGGGGTCAGGTGAACGGAGGTGTGTAGTGGGAAGGGACTGGCATCCTGGGTGTGGTGTTGCAAGGGGAGGGTGTTCAGTCAGTCAAGTTAAGGGAAATGAGGGGCATAAATGGAGTGGTCAGTAGTGTCCACACCAGGGTCCTCTGGGTCAAACTCAGGGTGTTGGCTGGCAGAGGGAATGTTCACAGTCACAGGGGAGTTCAATTCAGCAGTGGGGGCAGGTCCAGTCTGAGGTTGGGGCAATCAAAAGTCTCGTCGGGCGAGTCAGGGATCTAACAAGTACTCTAAAGATAATGCACTGTCTGCCTTATGAACTTAGTTATGTTGTTAATATAACCTGGTTCTCATATACCAATTTTCATGGAACCTCGGGAGCAGGTGTGGAGGATGCTGCTAAGGAGGGCTCTTGCCGCTCAACAACTGAGTCCGCAGTGCCAGCAACAGGCATCATCGTGCACAAATGGGAGCATCAGCTGGGCCTGCATGTGTAACCATGTCCCCCAGACTCTCATGTACAAAACTGGACACTAACGTGAACATTCATGAAAATTTGATCACTGAAACTCTACATTGTGACTTCCACATTAAATGCATTGTCTGTATCTCCTCTGTAACCATCAAAGTGTGCCAACCATGAGGCTTTCCATTGCATTTAGTTCCCCCACTAAGCTAGTCCAAATAAAATGAAGATAATACATATGGGTAATTTAAAACAGATATAAAACTGATATTATGAAAAATTTACATTTGACAAATATAGTTGAAGGACACTCGTGCCACCGTCGTGCTCTCAATAACTCTTATGTTTACACGTACGATCACTACGTCTAGGGGTGAAGGACAAGAAATACTGCTCGGGAAAAAAAGATACTTGACTAAGGTTATGGAGCTAGCCAAGAATGTTGTGGCCGTGATGCAGAGCGTTCCTATTTGTCCAGGGGGCTGTTTTATATCCCAGACATACCTTCTGCATTGTTAAATGATGGCGGCTTTCACCAATGAAAAGTTTCCAGCAACGCATGATCGCATGTTTCTCCCGTGCTCGTTGCTAGTCAGTCATATTTAAATTTTAATTGCCTGGGAACCGGCTCCCGACACAAAAGCAAAATTGCTGCCCTCTTCTGCTTCCGTCGTAGTGAATGGCATGCCACTAATAAAATAGCGCCCGAAGAGATCATTTATATCTATGTTCACAAAGAGAACCTCGGCTGATTTAACAGAGGTTGTGTAGGATGAACACTTTCCATTTGCCTAATTTTAGCAGTTTCTTACAAAATTCAATGTTAAATATTAAATGGCTCAATTGTCACAAGCTTTGTTTTAGAATTTAAAGTGAACCTTGCTAAAATGGTGAAGATTGCATCACACAAAAGAAAAACAAAGCACAAGATGGTAGGTCACAGAGTGGGAAAGATCACAATCTGTCTTTTTGAAGTAAGAGGACATGGTTTTCTTTACACAGTTTAAGGTTATTTTTTTTAAGTGTCTAGGTCGTGTGTGTGAGTAATGAGGCACAGTACAGGACAAAAGTATGTAAAGTCTCCTGATTTCAGTAAAATGCATTGCAGCTGAGGGAAGTAAAGCTATAAGCAAAACAGCTTACTGAGCTTCAATGTAGCAATGAACAAGAATAGACCCATACCTGAACCAAGCTCAATGTTTGACTGAACTGCATCAGAGGTGCATTTTTATTTCAAAAAGTTTTCCTTGGCTTCAGCAAAGTTTACATCATCCAAGGCCTGTTATATCAAATCTGCGGCAGAAGATTTTCCAATTAATGGGAATAAAGTGGGTTTAACTACAGAAAAAACGGGTAGAGATTGGTTACATCAAATAGATACCTGGTCATTTAGTGCACATTCCAATTTTCTGGTCAAGTTTTGTAATGGCACCAGAATGCTCACCAGTCTGCAGTTAGGCCCTAGCATTTTTGAGTGTATCGTGCACAGTCATGTATGTCCCAAACAAAATGAGCATCCAGGGTTGCTAGGATGTGCTTTTTATGGAAATATATTTAAAGAATCTTACGCTATGATTTCACAACATTTTGAACTTTTTTTATTTTTTTTTTAACGTTCAATCCTGCTTCTACTTAGGAGGCTTTGTGCCAAGCATTCTGTCATAGGCATTTTTTGTAAAACTAAAGTATTGGGACTGGATTTTCCAATGGGGATTCTTCTTTACTTATCTCAAGCAGATCAGGCTACACCAGAGGCAGAGTGAGCCCACCAGCCTGTAGCCCACTGACCCATATTTATAGGCAGAAGTGCACCCAGTTGGCAATTACATGTAGAATTGGTTACACATGCTCTGGGTCAGCAATCAGTTATATGTGCAGCTGTGTCATCTACTGCAAGG
The DNA here is from genome assembly GCF_036365525.1 of Heterodontus francisci. Lineage (NCBI taxonomy): Eukaryota > Metazoa > Chordata > Chondrichthyes > Heterodontiformes > Heterodontidae > Heterodontus > Heterodontus francisci. The sequence goes on along the minus strand of NC_090376.1, from coordinate 91,596,135 downwards.
ATAGTTGCAGCTACCATGTGCCATATAGCTGGCACTGCCATTGGTAATAGTAATCAGCTATGTACTGAAGTCCTTTTCTTCCCCTTCCTTTGAGACATGCTGCAATGCTGTCTTTTAGGGAAGATTCCTCTGGAATTACACCTAGGGCCACACTCATCATTATCACTTCATGCTGTACTACCTCTACTTTGCCAGCTGTGAGACAGAGATTTGGCCACAAGACTTGGTCTGCTGCCTCCACATATAGGGCTGAGGTTTAACTCTCAAAAATGCGTGGGTTGGGGTCATGTCAGAGGTTAAAATGCAAGAAATCTGAAGCAAGAACACAACCCATCTTGAACCTGCCCAGCTCTGGTTGTAATAGAAGTGGGACAAGAGGTGGGTAACCCACTCACTCGGGGGAAGTGGATTAGTCATCTAAATATTATAATGAGGCGGTGTGCCTTCATTTTAACATTCTATTTTTCACCACAGGTGGCTGGGTTTTCAAGGCCGTGGGAAACTTGGAAGCTTAAAGGAGGCAAGAAATGCTGAATGCATGCAATAAGTGCCTTTACAGCACTGCTTGTGAGCCAGGAGGAACAGGAGTGCTTCCTCCAGGCCAAACAATCTACCCAGTAAACATCAACCCCACAGTTTGTCTGCATTTCCTCCCCCCATCATCAGATCCCCCAACCACCATCTACTCATCCCTGACCACCATCCCGACCACCCCCTCCCCACCCCTGCAGATCTCCCTCACTCCCCAATATACCTAACTTGTCTCATAGGCTACAGCCTTGTGAAGCAGGCTTCCCACCCGATAGGCCTCCAGCCTGTCAATCAAGCTGCTTGTGAGCATGCACCCCACTTAAAGGCACGCCGCTGTTAAATTCTGCAAGAGATTCAGGAAACACGTGTTTGCATGTTTCCTGAGCTCACAGCAACACCCCTCCCTGCCACTGTCCCATCCCATCCCATACAGAACTCACATCCAGATTAAGATCTAGGCCGTAATCACAGTATTTTGCCAAACATTTTCTTACGCAAACAACGCCTGAAAAGGCTGAAATATAATTTAAAAGTATTAGTGTCTTTTGTAAGTCAACACTTTTAACCGCTGCAAACTGCAGCCATTTATCTTTAAATGACGATCTTTTTAAATGTATTCATCATTTTGTACGCAGCTGTTTAATTCCCCACCACCCTCATCTGGGAAGCTGATAATATCAGGCCCAATATAAGCCAGGAACTCACCTACACTATGTACAGGACAGAGACTTATCTGAAAGGAATAATGGAGGATTTGAGTTACATCACCAGAAACTGGGGTGAATTTCTGCAATGGTTGTCCTATGTAACTTTGGCAGAAGAGCCATGGAGCCACCAGAAAAATGGCATTTTTACTAATTCCATTCACTTTGGCAAAAACCAACTTTATTGCCAATCAACCCTGCACTCACCTACCGACATTCGCTCCCAGTCCAGTAAGGTCTTGATTTTAAAATTCTCATTCTTGTGTTCAAATCCCTCCATAGCCTTGTCCCACCCTATCTCTAACCTCCTCCAGCCCTACAATCCTCCAAGAACTCTGTGTTCCTCTCATTAGAACAAAAGAAATAGGAGGAGGAGTTGGCCATTCGGCCCCTTGAGCCTGCTCCACCATTAAATAAGATCATGGCTGATCTTAACTCGCCTTTACTCCACTTTCCTGCCTGCCCCACACCACCAGCCCACCCCATAACCCTTGACTCCCCTGTAGATCAAAAATCTGTCTAACTCAGTCTTGAATATATTCAATGATCCAGCCTCCACTGCTCATTAGGGAAGAGAATTCCAAACACTAACAACTCTCTAAGAGAAGAAATTCCTTCTCATCTCCATCTTAAATGAGAGACCCCTTAATTTGAAACTGTGCCGCTAGTTCTAGATTGCCCCATGAGGGGAAAGATCCTCTCAGCATCTACCCTGTCGAGCCCGCTCAGAATTTTAAATGTTTCAATAAGATCACCTTCCAATCTTCTAAACTCCAATGAGTATAGGCCCAACCTGCTCAAACTTTCCTCATAGGACAAAGCCCATATCCCAGGAATCAGCCCAATCAATCTTCTATGAATAGCTTCCAATGCACGTATGTCCCTCCTTAAATAAGGTGACCAAAACTGTACACAATACTGTAGGTGCAGTCTCACCAATGCCCTGTACAGTTGTAGCAAGACTTCTCTCCTTTTGTACTCCATCCCACTTGCATTTCTGGCCTCTTCTGTGCATGCCCAAATTCCTTTGCCCCACCACTGCTGTTCGTGCCTTCAGCTGTCTTGGCACTAAGCTCTAGAAGTGCCTTCTTAAACCCTTCTACCATTTCACCTTTTTTCTCTTTTAAGATGCTCCTTAAAACCTAAATTTTTGGGGCCAAACTTGTGGTCACTTGTCCTAATCTCTCCTTATTTAACTCAGTGTCAATATTTTTGTCTGATTATGTTCCTGTCAACTATCTTGAGAAGTTGATGTATTGTATACATTAAATTGCCTCCTTTACACTCTGACGAAATAACAACACTGTGCTACTTCCTCTGATGTTATCAGAACTTACAATTTAAGTAAAAAACATATTGGGCTGAATCGCTCTTTAAACTCGGCAGGGTGCACACATTTACCGGCCACCGCAGAGTCCCCATGATATTTCGCGTGGGGGATCATTAGCATCACTGCGACAAGCCATCCGCCCCCCCCCCCCCCCAATATATTACGTGGGGAGAGGCGGGACATTCAGGGCAGTGAGATACATTTTGACAGTTGTGCAGCAGGTGCTGGGACCCCATTTAAAGTGCCCCAGCACCTGCTTCCTGACAGTTGTCAAAGAATATTACCTTACTGCTGAAGAGTGGGGCTGCTGTCAATCTGGCAGCAAAGCAAAAAGTGCTGGGGTAACTCAGCAGGTCAGGCAGCATCTGTGGAGAGAGAAGCAGAGTTAACTTGACCAAGTTCACAAACCTGAGAGTTAACTCTGCTTCTCTCTCCACAGATGCTGCCTGACCTGCTGAGTTACCCCAGCACTTTTTGCTTTGCTGCCACATACTTACCCTGATGTGTCCCAGTGTCCTGTGAAGGGTAACATTCCTTCTTGTAGGCATGCCACACCTGGGTGAATAATCTTAATTTTGCACATTCCAGGACGTGAGACTTAAATAGACCATAAAAGGCAAATAAACAACAGAAATAAAACCATCATTGAAGAATAATTACCTACTATGAGCATCTAATCATCTGACTCTGAAAAGTCACAGCATTTGGAATCTGTATTCATTTCTCTGCTACTGTTATGTGAAAACACATGCATGAGTGCAGTCTATGAACATTACAACCTATGGTTCTCCGGCAATGGTGCCGAAACCGATGGCCCTCTGGGCCTGGCTGTGAGAGTCCGTCCTGAAGGGAAATGCTCACTGGCCCTCTGGTGCAGGGCATTGGTGACCTCCCAGATGTAGCAGTGCACTGCTGACTTTGAGACCCCACAAAGGTCTCCGGAGGGCCCCTGAAAAGCTGCATAGGCATCAAGCTTGAGAACCACTGCCACTATGAGGACTAAAGGCATAGGATGCCCACCAAAGCCCATGGGCTGCAAGTCATCTTTGAGCAGGGCACAGAGACATGTCACCACCCTCTCTACCTGCGCAATTGTCTCTGACACTGGTGCTCTGACATCTGATGGCATGTCATGTGGGGCCTGTAGATGCATGGTGACCATAATGGCGAGCTCCCCTTGGGGGCTGCTGCTCACGGCCGGGGGCCTGTACATGGATCGCACCTGCCCGTTGATTTTGCCTCTGGCGCATACGGATCCTCAGGAGCAGAGGATCACACAATGTAGGATGAGCCAAACCTATTTCCATGTGATAAATAAAGTTGAACCATGCATGTATTCGAAGGTTCCTAACAGGGCCGGGATTATTGCTGTTGGGTACATCAGCTGCTTTCATGGATCAACTATGTGGCGTGCCATGGCATTGTCCAACTTGGCCAACACACAGAGTGGCATAGCATGACCACATCAAGATCCTACCAACTGAATCAATTGCCCCCACCATCCATAAAACCTTCATGCTCCTACCCTTTCTGGCACCCTCCCCACACACAGGATGCCTAGAGTGCCATTGCTCCTTCACAAACACAAACAAACACAGAGCGTACACTGTTTATGGAGAGAGGGTACACAGTACCTCCCTTCATGCCGGCCGAGCTTTCCATCCAGTAATCCCAGTTCCCCCTCCTCCCTTTATGAATGCAAAGTGCGACCCCTGTAATACCCCCCTCCCTCCTCCCATCCAGTATGCAGAGTGTGACCCCTATAATTCCACCTCCCTCCTCCCTTTATGAATGCAGAGTGAGACCCCTGAAAATGGAACTGACCATCCGTCGAGAAACCTTCTGCCTCTGTGGACCCGCCAGCTCTTAAAATCGTGAACTGGGCGGCACGTGACAGCCGCCCGTTCAAAGTAAAATCAGGAAGTATCCATGGAGAGGCGGCGGGCTGCATAATCTGCAGAGGTAAGTACCGTTTAACATATTCTAATTGAGGTGCTGCCACCATGTGGCGGGTGGGCCGCAACAAGGTCCCCTTGCTGCCGGTAATTTGCGGCGGGCCCTTCTCAACGTCACAGGTCAAGGCAGGCCTCTCCCCGCAGAAATTTACCGGCCCCCGCACCGCAACATGCGGCATCGAGAGGCCGGTAAAATTCAGCCCATTAAAAATAAACAGGATAGAAAATAAAATCGCACCTTCATATTGTGATAGACTGGGAATGTTCCCTGATCTGTGACAGGTTAACTGATTTCAATCTGGTTGGCAGTGGGATGAAGACTTGACATTGGCATTCCCCAAGTTAGGTAGGGGGTTGGGAGGGCGGGGTGGTGGGGGGGGGGGGGGGAGCGGGGGGGGAGCGGGGGTTGGTGCATGTGGAATGGAACAGAAAACAACCTGGGTTCTTGCTTCTGATTTCTATCCACTGATCACATTCATCTGGGTTGCTCTGCATAGTCAAAAGGTTCATTGACACGTCCCTAAAACACAAGACAGGTTTTGGAAGGAGGCCAAAGCTCCACGTGGGATCTGCACTGGGATCGTATCCAGCGGTGCTCTCAATACTGAAAGGAGAGAGAACCTGCATTTTTATAGCATTTTGTTACAACCTCATGGCATCCAAAAGTGCCTCACAGTCAATTAAGTAACTTTTAAGTGTAGTCACTGTTAAAATATAGAGAAACATGACAGTCAAATTGCACACAGCAGGATCCCACAAACAGAAGTGAGATAAGTGACCAGATAATCGGCTTTAGTGATGTGGTTGAGAAAAAAATGTTGTCCAGGACACTGGGAGAACTTCCCTGCTCTTCGAAAAGGACTGTAGGATCTTTTACATCCACCTGTAGGAGCAGATGTGCCTCAGTTTAATATCTCATCCAAAAGGAGGCACCTCTAAAAATGCAGCAGTCCCTTAGTTTTAGCTTTAGGTAATGTCCCAGAGTAGGACTTGAACCCCCAACCTTCTAAAAGTGCTACCTCTAAGGTAAGGCGGACTCCTTAGATTGATCCTGAAGTTTGCGGGTCAGTGCGAGGGCACTTCATTTATATATAAGATATGGCTGCAATGTCAGAAAAAAATGCTGTGGTTTCATTAGGCGGGGAAAGGTAGGATCCCATAATATCAACTCATATTTATGCAATGTATCAACAATTTTTATCATGAGGTTTTCCTTCTTATCCATGCATTCCTTCACCTTCTCATCACCTTGCCATTAATGCCCTTGAAGTTGCACTGTACACTTGCCAGCATTTCACTGACCAAGCACCAGGAGACCCAGGGCAATCCTGTAACAGCACTTTCTGTGTCCAGTATTTGCATGCTGCACATTTTTGCCTTCTCATTAACTACAAAGAGTATCTTCACAGATGAGGGTAGGGAGACCCTTTTCTGTGACTCTCATATAATCAAAGTATGCTTCTGCCTCTTTCGGAGAAAGTAGCACCTAACAAGAGGTGGGTGTTTGTAACCAGGAGGATGTACCAAGCTTGTATTTGACAACAGTTGAGAAGTGTATGCTCAATTCAGGGACAGGACTTAAAAGGGGGAGGTAGGAGATGGAGAAACAGGAGGAAGATCCAAGCTCACATTTTGTACACTTAACCATTCTTTACACTTTATCCTATTTACTCACAGATGCACCAACATAAATGCTCACATACATCAGCAATTACAGCTGGTTGGCAAAGGTTGCTGCCAATAAGTTGTTCAGAGGACATGCACCTAACACTGTTCTTCTTTCTGTGCGTGCATTTGTGAGCGTTGTGGTGTGAGGAGATGTGGTCTTCTAGAAGATAAGTTGCATAGGCATGCAAATATCAGGAATTATGATTTATTGAAAAGGACAGAGAAGTGGGAGGAATGCAAATAGTAAGGGTCCTTGGAGATTTTAATTAGAATTATCCTGATATAGGGTCAGGCAAAGGTACCTGTGCTGCTGACTAGTCCGCTTGCTTAGGCTCCTCAGCCTTGACCTGCAGCTGCTTTTCCGAGGTTATTATGTAGCTGCTCTGTGTGGATGCCTTGTTAATTGCCAAGTTAGGGGGAATGGAGGAGACCACAATGATCCCAGAGATTTTGGCTGGGTTATACTGCAAGATGCCCCCTGACCTTGTCAAGGCAGTCGATGTGCTACTTCTGATGCCCATGGAGTGCATGACAATGCATTTGGTGGAGGCATGCTCTTTATATCTGTACTTGGACAGAGTGTAGGAATGCTACACAAGGGTCATAAGCCAAGGCAGAAGCAGTTATTCTTGGTCAACCAGGTTTCAAACCTGTACTTACTGGCTATTAACAAATAATGACAGCACAGTGGACTGATATAAACTATGGGCATAAGGACTGTTGCCAGCGAATTGGGCATTTACCTGATGTATTCAGTCCAAATAGTGACACACACAATGTTTTAAAATTGAAAAATTGTTGGGTTTCAGTGGTGCAATGGGTTGGCACATTATTCATTTAACTCTGTGCCCTGAGTTCAATTCAGCTCAATGATGGGCATAAATTTTTCTCTCTGCATAAAATAAGTTTTAAACAGTTCTTAATAATTGCAGGTTCACAGCACAAAACTGAACAATTTGGAACTAAATTGTCAATCTCATTCACAGAAATAAGATGGCTGGTAGGTGGCGACCCTGCTGGTAGTGGAACCAGACCTTCTCGGGCGAGTCATTGAGTCATTCAGCCAAGGATCAATAAGGCATGGAAAATGGAGGAAATATTAGAAGACAGTGGAGAAAACAAATTTAAGGATTGCTTTCCCAGTAATTGAACTATCAACATGGACTTCCCATATTAATCATATTGGTGTCCATGCAACATCTGGCAAAAGACACAAAATGGAACAAAGGCATGAACACCAATATCATTGCATATAATATAAAACATGATTATATGTGTGTGTGATTCATAGATTGTAATTACTTCTAACAATTAGATGATGGTTGTAAACCACTCAAGCACCTCTCACTGTTATAGAATCATAGAAAGTTTAAGGCACAGAAAGAGGCCACTTGGCCCATTGTGTCTGTGATCCAGCGGCATAACAGGTTAGGGCCACAGTAAGCTTCAGGACCACAGGCATAGGGTGACCACCAAAACCCATTGGTGGCAAATCGTCATTGAGCAGTGCACACAAGTCTGTGATGGACTCTCTGGACAGCCGCAGTCTTCTCCGGCAGTTCCACTCAGACTTCTGCAGGTATGTCAGATGAGTTCTATATTCTTGCTGCTGTATCTGTGCTGTTCATTGCATTCTTGGCTGCTGCTGCTCACGTCCGGGAGACTCCTCTTGTGCTACGGCGGATTCACCTCAGCACAGCATGGGTCCAAGAAAACAGGGTGGATCATACTATCTCTATCCTCCTTGGACATTCAGCTTCCTTCAAAAGTTAAGTTTTTGCAAGGAAATGTTGGAATTTTGGTTACGGGAAGCCTACATTAGCTCCATGGTATGGATTGATGTTGGACCGGCAATATTTCCAAAGGTGCGAGCCATCATGAGCAAACCAACAACGTTTCAGTGCTCTGCACTGGCCTTCTGAAAGAAAACCACCTCTACATTTGCTGAGCCCCTCTCCCTTTCACAGACATACCACTTGCAGAGTTCTCCCAACACTCCCCCACAGACAATGCAATTGCCAAGTTCTTCCAACCACATCCCCCACAGACAATGCAGTTGCCAAGTTCTCCCAACTCCCCCCTCACAGACAATGTAGTTGCTAAGTTCTTCCAACCAACCACTTCCCCTAGATAACAGTGGTAAAGTAAATTACCCTTTTGAGTCACTGAGGACTCTCACCTTGGTGCCGCCAGCTTTTTAAAGATGTGAATCTGAAGGCACGTGAGTGCCACATGCCCAACACAAGATTGCAAGCTCCTGGTAAGATCGTTGTTAATTAGATCCAGCTGTATGCTAAAGAGTGTTCAATATAGGTAAATGCCAATACATCACAGCATTCTTCCAGAAACACTCAGGGAGATAATATTCCTTGCCTCCTGAACATCATTGGCAGCAATAATATAAATGGAATATCAGATTAACAATGCCTGCCATGGCTCCACCAGAGTGACCATCGAGCAGGCCATTGGGCTGCTAAAAATGCAGTTTCACTGTCTCAATAGATCTGGTGGAGCTCTACAGTATGCCCCACAGAAGGTTGAGCACCTCATTGTGGTCTGCTGCATTCTACATAACATAGCACTGTAGGAACTAAAGGGTTAACCTCTGCTATGTTTTATCTGTTGGATGAATCTATATAAGTTATGGTCTGATAAAACTCACATGAGATGCTATGTTTTAAATTAGAATGATTTTAAGTGATGTTGCAGTTATGCTCGGGAATAGTTATACTTTGTGTATATATATATATTATATATATATTTATTTCAATGTATTTGATTAGAATTAAGTTATGGACTTTATGTTTAGAATCATGTTGTTAAATGTGAAATGTATATTGGTATACTGTAGTGGGGAGATGGTGGGAGATGGTGTTTACTGTAACAACAATAGCAGAAGTAGCGTTGCTATGAGACCGGGTGCCCATTCTGCATTTCAACTAAGACAGACTCAGTCACAGTAAGGGATAGACTTGTAGGCCTCCCAAAGGATGATAATGCAAATAAAGATATTCAGAGATCATTCAAGTACTAGAATATTGGTGGGGCCAGAAAACATTCCCCATTGTGACAATGACCTGGGCCATCAAGCTGTCTGCAGAGACAATGTACAGAGGGTAGGGTCATATCTGCTGTAATCTGATTACTATAAAGTAATCAAGAAGGGACAATGTACAGAAGATGAGGTCATAACTGACCAATCAAAGGGTTACGGTGGACAATAACCTAATATGGAAGGAAGGAACCCTCGGAGGGGGCCATAAATGGCAGGTGCTGGGACAAATCAGGGTACACCGATTCAAGAAGAAACCAACCTACTGTCAACAGAACATCTCAAGAAAGAAAACTGCATCACAGCAGCTTGGAAGGCAAGGACAAGGACACCCTATATCCCGCTGTATAACTACTGCCATTGGTTAAGTATTGCTTGTATATTCTTGGTGTATATACTAAACAAACTCTCAACCTCGATTAAGAAGCCAGAGTTTGTGCCTTATGGGTCAAAAGCTAGTCAACATCCCACCTAAACACGCAAAAATCTTACAGCACTACAGAGGGAGTCATTGCAAGAGGAAGACGTGGGAATATGAAACCTCCTCTGACAAAGAGGACACAGTGGGCATTCAAGGCCAAGCAGCCATGAAAGATCCTAGTAGAGTGATGGAAGGCAGACATAGGATCATAGGAAATAGGAGCAGGAGTAGGCCATTTGGCCCATTGAGCCTGCTCTGCCATTCAAACAGACCATGGCTGATCATCTACCTCTACGCCATTTTTCCCCATTACCCCCATATCCCTTGATGTCATTAGTATCCAGAAATCTATCGATTCCTGTCTTGAACATGCTCAATAATTGAGCATCCACAGCCCTTTGGGGTAGAGAATTCCACAGATTTCCCACCCTCTGAGTAAAGAAATTCCTCCTCATCTCAGTCTTAACTGGCCTGCCCCTTATTCTGAGACTGTGTTCCCTAGTTCTAGACTCAACAGCCAGAGGAAACACCCTATCCGCATCTACCCTGTCATGCCCGAAGAATGTTGTAAGTTTCAATGAGATCACCTCTCATTCTTCGAAACTCTAGAAAATACAGGTCCAGTTTCTGCAATCTCTCCATAAAAGACAACCCCTCCATCCCAGGGATTAGTCTGGTGAACTTCTGTTGCAGTTCCTCTATGGCAAGTATATCCTTCCTTAGATAAGGAGACCAAAATTGTACACAATACTCCAGGTGCAGTTTCACCAAGGGTTTATACAATTGCAGCAATACATCTTTATTCCTGTACTCAAATGCCCTTGCAATGAAGGCCAACATACAATTTGCCTTCTTAATTGCTTGCTGCACCTGCATGCTAACTTTTAGTGACTCATGAACAAGGATACCCAGGTCTCTTTGGACATCAACACTTCCCAACCTCTCACCGTTTAAGAAATACTCTGCCTTTCTGTTTTTTCTACCAAAGTGGATAGCTTCACACTTATTCACATTATATTCCATCTACCATGTTCTTGCCCATTCACTTAGGCTGTCCAAATTCCCTTGAAGCCTCCTTGCATCCTCCTCACAATTTACATTTCCCTCCTAGTTTTGTGGCATCGGCAAATTTGGAAATATTGCAATTGGTCCCCATAGCCAAAATATTTATATAGATTGTAAACAGTTGTGGCCCAAGCATTGATCCTTGCGGTATCCTACTAGTAACAGCCTGCCTTCCTAAGAATGACTACTCTCTGATTTCTGTCTGTTAACCAATTTTCAATCCATTGCAGTATATTATCCCCAATCCCATGTGCTCTAATTTTGTTTACTAACCTGTGTGGGACCTTATCAAAGTCCTTCTGAAAATCCAAATACACCACATCCATTGGTTCTCCTTTATATACGCAACAAGTAATATCCTCAAAAAACTCCAACAGTCAAACAGGCTTTCCCTTTCACAAATCCATGTTGACTCTGCTCAATCATATCTTTATTTTCCAAGTGTTCAGTTATCTCATCCTTTATAATAGATTATAACATTTTCCCTACTACTGGCGTCAAACTAGCAAGTCTGTAGTACCCCACGTCTCTCTCCCTCCTTTCTGAAAGTGCGGTTACATTTGCTACTTTGCAGTCTGCAGGAACCCTGCCAGAATCTATAGAATTTTGAAAGATAACCACCAATGCATCCATTATTTCTGTAGCCACCTCCTTCTATACTCTGGGATGTAGCTCATCTAGTCCAGGGGATTTATCAACTTTAAATCCAATTAATTTTTTGTATACTACCTCATTATTGATACTGATTACTTTCAGTTCCTCAGTTTTGGATCCCTCTTATTTCTGTGTCTTCCTCTGTGAAGACAGACACAAAGTAATTGTTTAGCCTCTCCGTCCCTTCCTCATTCTCCACCACAAACTCTCCTGTCTCCGCCTGCAATGGACCCACATTTGTCCTTGCTAATCGTTTCCTTTTCACATACCTAAATAAGCTGTTACAGCCTGGCTTTACGTTTCTAGCTAGCTTGCATTCATAATCTCTTCTCCCTTTCTTTATCAGTTTCTTGGAACTCCTTTACTGGACTCTAAATTGTTCCCAATCCTCGGGCTTACCACTTTTTCTGGCAACCTTATAAGCCACTTCCTTTGACCGAATGCAATCTTTAATTTCCTTTGTTAGCAATGGTTGATTCACCTTTCCTAGTGGGTTTTTGTGTCTTAGAGGAATGTATGTTTGTTGTAAACCATATAACACTTCTTTAAATACTAGCTGTTGCCTGTCTACTGTCAAATCTTTTTCATGTATTTTCCCAATCCACCATAGCCAAATTGCCCCTCATACCTTCACAGTTTGTTCAGATTTAAGACCCTAGCTTCAAAATGAATTATATCTCTTTAGCGCGCAAGGGAGGCAAGGCAAAGCCTTGTAATGGAGCGTTTCCAAAATCACGGCAGAAGGTGGAATTTGAATTCAATTAATAAATCTGGAATTAAAAGATAGTCTAATGATGGCCATGAAACCATTGTCGATTGTTGTAAAAACCCATCTGGTTCACTAATGTCCTTTAGGGAAGGAAATCTGCTGTCCTTACCTGGTCTGGCCTACAAGTGACTCCAGACCCACAGCAATGTGATTCACTCTTAAGTGCCCTCTGAAATGACCAAGCAAGCCACTCAGTTGTATCTAACTGCTACGAAGTCAATAAGGAATGAAACCAGACGGACCACCCGGCATCAACCTAGGCACCGGAAATGACAACGGCAAACCCAGCCCTGTTGACCCTGCAATGTCCTCCTTACTAAAATCTGGGGGCTTGTGCCAAAGTTGGGAGAGCAGTCCCACAGACCATTCAAGCAACAGCTTGACATAGTCATACTCACCAAATCAAACCCGTCAGACAATGTCCCAGACACCGCCATCAACATCCCCAGGTATGTCCTGTCCCACCAGCAGGACAGACCCAGCAGAGGTGGCAGCATAGTTGTATGCAATCAGGAGGGAGTTGCTCTGGGGGTCCTCAACATCGACTCCAGGCCCCATGAAGTCTCATGGCATCAGGTTAAACGTGGGCAAGGAAACCTCCTGATGATTATAGCCTACCTCCCCCCACTCAGCTGATGAATCAGTACTCCTCCATGTTGAACACCATTTGGAGGATGCACTAAGGGTGGCAAGGGCACAAAATGTACTCTGGCTGGGGGCATTCAATGGTCATCACCAAGAGTGGCTCAGCAGCACCACTACTGACCAAGCTGGCCGCGTCCTAAAATACATAGCTGCTAGACTGGGTCTGCGGCAGGTGGTGAGGGAACCAACAAGAGGGAAAAATATACTTGACCTTGTCCTCACCAATATTCCTGCTGCAGATGCATCTGCCCATGACAATATTGGTAGGAGTGACCACCGCACAGTCCTTGTGGAGACAAAGTTCTGTCTTTGAGGATACCCTCCGTCATGTTGTATGGCACTACCACCATGCTAAATGGGATAGATTTCGAACAGATCTAGCAATGCAAAACTGGGCATCCATGAGGCACTGTGGACCATCAGCTGCAGCAGATTTGCATTCAACAACAATCTGTAACCTCATGGCCCGGCATATCCCTCACACTATCATTACCATCAAGCCAGGAGACCAACCCTGGTTAAATGAAGAGTGCAGGAGTGCATGCCAGGAGCAGCACCAGGCATACCTCAAAATGAGGTGTCAACCTGGTGAAGCTACAACACAGGACTACTTGTATGCCAAACAGCATAAGCAGCATGCGATAGACAGAGCACAACAATCCCATAACCAACGGATCAGATCTAAGCTCTGCAGTCCTGCTACATCCAGTCATGAATGCTGGTGGACAATTGAACAACTAACTGGAGGAGCCCAGCACATCAGTGCAAAAGATAAGGCAGAAGCATTTGCAACAGTCTTCAGCCAGAATTGTCAAGTGGATGATCCATCTTGGCCTCCTCCTGAGGTCCCCAGCATCACAGATGCCAATCTTCAGCTGATTCGATTCACTCCACACGATATCAAGAAATGACTGAAGGCACTGGATACTGCAAAGGCTTTGGGCCCTGTCAACATTTCGGCGATAGTACTGAAGACCTGTGCTCTCGAACTTGCCGGGCCCCTAGCCAAGCTGTTCCAGTACAGCTACAACACTGGCATCTACCCGGCAATGTGGTAAATTACCCAGGTACATCCTGTACACAAAAAGCAGGACATGTCCAACCCAACCAATTACCGCCCCATCAGTCTACTCTCAATCAGCAGTAAAGTGATGGAAGGGGTCATTGACAGTGCTATCAAGCGACACTTGCTAATCAATAACCTGCTCAGTGATGCTCAGTTTGGGTTCCGCCAGGGCCACTCAGCTCCTGACCTCATTACAACTTTGGTTCAAACATGGACAAAAGAGCTGAACTCAAGAAGTGAGGTGAGAGTGACTGCCCTTGACATCAAGGCAGCATTTGACCGAGTATGGCATCAAGGAGCCCTCGCAAAACTGACGTCAATGGGAATCGGGGGGAAACCCTCCGCTAGTTGGAGTCATACCTCATGCAAAGGAAGATGGTTGTGGTTGTTGGAGGTAAATCATCTCAGCTCCAGGACACCACTGCAGGAGTTCCTCAGGGTAGTGTCCTAGGCCCAACCATCTTCATCTGCTTCATCAATGACCTTCCTTCAGTCAAAAGGTCAGAAGTGGGGATGTTCATTGATGATTGCACAATGTTCAGCACCATTCGCAACTCCTCAGATACTGAAGCAGTCTATATACAAAAGCTGCAAGACCTGGACAATATTCAGGCTTGGGCTGATAAGTGGCAAGTAACATTCGTGCCACATAAGTGCCAGGCAATGACCAAGAGAGAATCTAACCATCTCCCCTTGACATTCAATGGCATTATGATTACTGAATCCCCCACTGTCAACATCCTGGGGGTTACCATTGACCAGAAACTGAATTGGAGTAGCCATATAGATACCGTGGCTACCAGAGCAGGTCAGGGGCTCGGAATCCTGTGGCGAGTAACTCACCTCCTTACTCCTCAAAGCCTGTCCACCATCTACAAGGCACATGTCAGGAGTGTGATGGAATTCTCTCTACTTGCCTGAATGGGTGCAGCTCCAACAACATTCAAGAAGCTCGACACCATCCAGGAAAAGCAACCCACTTGATTGTCATACCATTCACCACCTTCAACGTTCACTCCCTCCACCACCAATGCACAGTGGCAGTAGCGTGTACCATCTACAAGATGCACTGCAGCAATGCACCAAGTCTCCTTATACAGCACCTTGAAAACCCGCGACCTCTACCACCTAGAAGGCAGTAGATGCATGGGAACACCACCACCTGCAAGTTCCCGTCCAAACCACACACCATCCTGACTTGGAACTATATCACCGTTCCTTCAATGTCGCTGGGTCAAAATCCTGGAACTCCCTTCCTCACAGCACTGTGGGTGTACCTACCCCACATGGACTGCAGCGGTTCCAGAAGGCAGCTCACCACCACCTTCTGAAGGGCAATTAGGGATGGGCAATAAATGCTGGCCTAGCCAGCAATGCCCACATCCCATGAATGAATAAAAAAAACTTCTGACCAAAACTCACCCTGATGCATGTGCTACGATCAGGTGAGGAGGGGTCAAAACCTTCAGCTCTTGTCCCTCTCCTTGTTTGACCACAACAGGCTTTATTTCTTTTAGTCAGTGGTTATGCTTATCAATTCAGTGAGTATTTAACTCTTTATGTGCTATGATCATAAGGGAACAAATCAGACAGGTTTTCTTGAATTTTTAATCGAGAAAGTTTTATTGCACTTAAAAACAAAACGCAATCTCTGTAAAATAATAAACTATGCTTCAACTTCCACACACACACACACACACACGAGAATCACACACACACACACGAGAATCACACACACACACACGAGAATCACACACACACGAGAATCACACACACACGAGAATCACACACACACACACACACACAAATAGGTTACAGAGTGGAGAAGAATAGATTGGTTGGATCAGAGTCCATAGCAAATACAAAAAGTGTATACAATCTGTGGAATCTGGTCACTCAGTTGTCTTCCGGATGAACTAAGTGGTCTTGAGGGTTCCGGCTTGTAGATGTGGCCAGCTCGTGCAAGGTTTTCTTGGAGACAGTGATGCAGTTAGTTTTCTTCACGGGGTTGCTGTCTGCAGAAATGATAGGCTTGGATGGTAGAGCCAGCAGGCAGGGTTTGAACTTGCAAGATGGCCTAGAGAGAGAGAGAGAGAAAGAGGGACCCCCCCACCCCTCCACTTGGATACTTTACTGGTCAGTCTCAGGTGCTTGTCTGCCTGCAGACAGAAAGAGCAACTAGTCTCACACAAATTGTGGGGCTATCACATGATGGCCCAGTGTATTCTCTCTTTTGCAACTCAATTAGATCATGTCTCAGAATTTCAATCTCTCTCAGGTTCCCATTGTTTCGGAGATTACCCTTTGAGTAGTCCATCTCCATTAATGTTAATGTTCCAAGATTGCCTTTAAATTACTAGTTAATAAAAGCAGGGCAGGTAGTCCATTCAAAATTCTGAGGCCATTGTTCTGGTTAGAGATTTACCAGACCTACATCTCCACTGCGATACATTGGAATGTAGGGTATTTTGATGCAATTTGTGGTGGCCTTTTTAGTTGCTAGCACTCTTCCTTTATCAATTCCTTTGTCCCCCATTTTTTTAAAGTTTAATTCAGGTTTCCAATTGATGGATTAAAAAACCATCATTCGGCTTCACACATGTTCATGACACATGTAGTGTCATGTTTTCTGCCTCCGTACTATCTTGCCTTCCAGCATGAATGGCAACATCTAATTCAGCCAGTGCAAATGTGACATCATTCGAGTAATGAAACAATCATGCTCATTGGTATGTTAATGATATCAGTGTCACTTTGCCAATGTACTAAGGTGTTTGAGTGGATTGCAGTAGTCACACTCACACCTTGGTGGAATGCAGTGATCCCTCAATGAAGGCTGAGGATTTG
This sequence comes from Heterodontus francisci, assembly GCF_036365525.1. Taxonomy (NCBI): domain Eukaryota; kingdom Metazoa; phylum Chordata; class Chondrichthyes; order Heterodontiformes; family Heterodontidae; genus Heterodontus; species Heterodontus francisci. Next base: position 91,579,428 of record NC_090376.1, on the reverse strand, counting down.
CACCAATGAACTTTTAATTACATTAAACATGAGATATCTATTTCACCCGTGAATACCCATATGTGTCAAGGTGTCCTTTTTATACATTTGCGAGTGCTCCTGCATGATACATCCCCTGCTTCTGCAGCTAGACTGGAGACAGGCTGCTGATCATGATGCCCCTTGACTTGGGATGACTTCAGCAGCCATTCTTTGGGTGCCTGAGGCCTGGAGGGCCCCAGCTGCCTGAAGGATTCCTGCACTAGTGCAGGAGTGCACTCAGGCATCGTGGCTGCTGGAGCTTATCTCACTGGTGGAGGGGATGAGAATCCGGTGTGCTCGAATTGCCCTGAGGGGAGACCTCAGATGTGGAGCGCATGCTCTCCTCCCCCCTCTCAAGGCTCCTTGGAGCCCCCCTGCTCACTGGAGAAGGACGAGGAGCTGGAACATTCTCTGCCCTCCTGGTCCTTCTCGCGCCCTGGCATTGCTGAGTGGACCTCATGGCTAAGCCAGGTCATGGTGCATCTGTGGAATCTGGATGAAGCCCTGCGCTCATATGCCTGGGACATGGCCTCAGTCGTGGCATGGATGGACTCCTCCATTGTCTGCTCAAGGCTAAACATTTCCACAAGACATCGCCTTACCTCTCCCTGCAACTTCAGCATGCCCTGTGCTGCCAAAACCAGAGGCTTGTCATCAGCCTGGGGCTCACTTGGGCCTGGCCACCCACAGTCCTCTGACTTTCAGAGGCCTCGAGTGTTTCAGCCTCAGGCAGCTGCTTGTGTGCACGTGTTGTGCTCTCACCAGATTGTGACCCTGATTGTAAATCCAAGCGGATTCCCACCAAAGTGAAAGTATCTGCGCTGATGGAAGATGTAGGAGAGGTATGGGATGGTGCATCCTCTGAGTGTTCCTCATCCTCAGAGGTTGTCGTCAGTCTCTCGGGATCCTGCGAATAGCGACCTGAATAATACAATGAAAACAACATGTGTGGTTAGACTACCCATTAAGGACAGCATGCCAGAACTAATTCAGCATGACTATTGCATTTTTATCTGATTGGCAATAATCACTCTCTTGCGCTGGGACTCCAAGTTCCACGTCTGAGATAGATCTATTTAGCTCCCAGCTGGTTGCAGTGCCTCCTCTTTGGCTTGACTTAAAGGATGCAGGTCGGGCACTCTGCCAGCGGTCCTGGCCGTCTTCCTCCTGTTACGGGCCCTCTTCTCCTTAAAGAATAGCGAGGCAGATCTTGAACATTGCCAAACTTCAACATCATGGTTCTACTAACATGGGCGCTTCATCAACACAAGGGGGATGCTTTGTCTGGCAGACTGACTCAACCTGTCATGGGTCTAACTTGCTCTGAGGTATTAATGAGGGAAACTTGATTCACATATGCAGCCAATCATCTGCCAGCAGTCTGCTATGAACTCCCTGCCTTTGAAATGGCAGTGGCACCCATGTGGCATACCATGTAGTGACAACCAGATCATACCAATCAATTTTGGAACATGCTACCTAGCTTTGCTGAACGCAATAGGTCATTGACCATCTTCCTACACTGGACCCAGTTTTGTCGGGTGACCCTCCGGCTACTGACCTCCTCTGCAATCTCTGTCCAGACTTGCTTGGTCAGGCAGGAGGACCTCTTCTTGCCATTGCTGGGCGGCACAGTGGCGCAGTGGTTAGCACTGCAGCCTCACAGCTCCAGCGATCCGGGTTCAATTCTGGGTACTGCCTGTGTGGAGTTTGCAAGTTCTCCCTGTGTCTGTGTGGGTTTTTGCCGGGTGCTCCGGTTTCCTCCCACATGCCAAAGACTTGCAGGTTGATAGGTAAATTGGCCATTATAAATTGCCCCTAGTATAGGTAGGCGGTAGGGGAATATAGAGACAGGTGGGGATGTGGTAGGAATGTGGGATTAGTGTAGGATTAGTATAAATGGGTGGTTGATGGTTGGCACCGACTCAGTGGGCCGAAGGGCCTGTTTCAGTGCTGTATCACTAAATAAAATAAAATAAATAAAAAGGACCTCCTGCCATTCCCTTGCAGCCTGGAGGAGAATAAGCAGGGACGCACCACTGAACCATGGGGCCACCCTTGCTTTGACCTCTGACATGATCAGAAGGATGCCCAGCAGGGTGGTTTGCTGAGTTTTAACTTTTTGGAACAGCACGGATGTGTTGCTTCAGTGCGCTTCTATAGAATGCAGGGAGGCAGTGAATGCAGGGCTGGAAGGCTTTTAAAGATGGCGCCAGCACCTGGTCCTACATCAGTTGACGCCATGAATGTCGTCTCCATTTCTGCCCCTGCCACATGATTGGGGGAGACGGCCACCTCCATTATGCAAAATGGCTGACTGCCACATAATCGCAGCAGCACAGCCGATCACGGGGCAAGTGGGAGCTCCGCCATTTTGCGTACTGGCGTGATCAGAAAATTCAATCCAACATCTTGCCCTTCACATAATTTTCATGAAGTTACTGCATTTGCATTAATTATCCATTAAACTCATCACAGAAAGTTAAGTTGAGTAATTAATAGCATTTGTCTGTCTTTGGCCTCCTTGTCTCGAGAGACAATGGGTAAGTGCCTGGAGGTGGTCAGTGGTTTGTGAAGCAGTGCCTGGAGTGGCTATAAAGGCCAATTCTAGAGTGACAGACTCTTCCACAGGTGCTGCAGATAAAATTGGTTGTCGGGGCTGTTACACAGTTGGCTCTCTCCTTGCGCTTCTGTCTTTTTTCCTGCCAACTGCTAAGTCTCTTCGACTCGCCTCGCTTTAGCCCCGCCTTTATGGTTGCCCGCCAGCTCTGGCGATCGCTGGCAACTGACTCCCACGACTTGTGATCAATGTCACAGGACTTCATGTCGCGTTTGCAGAAGACTTTAAAGCGGAGACAAGGACAGCCGGTGGGTCTGATACCAGTGACGAGCTCGCTGTACAATGTGTCCTTGGGGATCCTGCCATCTTCCATGCGGCTCACATGGCCAAGCCATCTCAGGCGCCGCTAGCTTAGTAGGGTGTATAAGCTGGGGATGTTGGCCGCCGCGAGGACTTCTGTGTCAAGGATTCTCCGGAGGCAGCGAAGATGGAATGAATTGAGACGTCGCTCTTGGCTGACGTACATTGTCCAGGCCTCGCTGCCATAGAGCAAGATACTGAGGACACAGGCTTGATACACTTGGACTTTTGTGTTCCGTGTCAGTGCGCCATTTTCCCCACACTCTCTTGGCAGGTTTGGACATAGCAGAGGAAGCCTGTCCCATGCATAAGTATCCATTTAATGACATGATAATTGTTAATGACTGCTAATCAACCGCTCTCTCCCAGGAAGTGAACAATTAAGCGGGGAGTTTAATTTCTTCAGGAAGTGAATTGTTGGATATTTTTCAAATGACAAAATGTAAAATATTTTATTACTTGTCTTTCTCTCTCTCTTTTCTATCAATCCAATCTTTCTTTCCCTCACTAATTCTCCTTCTATATCTGATTTGACATTGAATTCACCCATTCTAATTCACAACCTCAATCCTTAAATCCTATTAAGGAGATATAGTTTGTCCTGTTCCAGATGCCCTGTTGCACTCGCTGTGTTATTATCAGCCTGCACTTCCAGCATCCTTGTGGGCAAACAGCTTAGAGCTGAAGGGTGCAGGAACAAGTCTAACTAACAGTGCACACCATGAAATTCCACATTCCAGTAAATTCTGGGCCATTAAATTCTGAAATATCAATTATATGAAAGAGAATATGAAGGACCATGTGCTTCCAAATTTACAAAGTCCATTTAATATCAACGTCCCTCTAGTTCCTTTGCCAATTAGTTTAAATCTGTGTCCTCTGGTTCATGACCTTCCTACCAGTTTCTCCATATCTACTGTATTCTATCAAAATCCTGGATAGTTTCAAACTGCCCTCTCTGCTCATTGGAGAAAAAGTCCAGCCTCTTTAGTCTCTCCATATAATCGAAGTTCCTCAACCCTGGTATTATTCTCGTAAATCTCCTCTGCATCCTCTGCAAGGTCTTGACATCCTTCCTAAAATGTGGTGCCAGAATTGGACACAATACTCTAGTTGAGGCCTAAACTGTAATTTCTAAAGGTTTAGTATATAATTTCTTTTTGTACACTATGCTTCCATTTATAAAGCCAAGGATCCCATATACTTTTTAAAACAGTCTTCTCAACTTGTCTTGTGACCTTCAAAGATTTGTGTATGTGAACCCCCCCAAAGTCTCTCTCTTCCTGAACTTTAGGAATGACAACTCTGATTTGACATATTCCTGGAGATCATGTGACATTTGATCACATGGCATTCAATTACATTGATACCACTTATGTGAGGATTAATCAAATGACATTTGATCATGTGACGTTTGTTCACTGTTTGCAAATATTATTGCATTTATCGTCGTTGACTGTCCCAGCCCCAAATAAAATATTGGACTTTTTGTTTTAGTGAGATGAATAAATTAATTTATAAAAAAAGAACACAAAAAGAACGATTTAAGGCTAAGTCACGTTTAAATAAAAACTAAGTCTGTGATGTTTCTGCAGTATTGACAACAATTAGAACACAAGATATAACACTGATTCAACAAAAGCAACGGCATAAGTAATTTCAAACTAAAGTTTTTGGACAATTTTATGACTTTTTAACAATACAGACAAAGTTATAAAAATATTAAATGAAACTAAAACCAGGCCTAATCAATTTACTGAAACACAGCTTCAGGCAGGTAAGGCTCATTCCTTAGAGAGAAGCAGCAAAACTGCCCTACTTCCAGAACAAAACATATTAAACAACAGGACGCAACGTAGGCCAACATGAACTGTCCCTCCCCCAGTTTGTGTGTTTCTCGCTCATTTCCTCCCAGTTTCTGTTTTTTACTCCCTTCCTCTTTCCCCAGTTGTGTTACTCTCTCTCCCTCAGTTTGTTTATTTTACATAAATAAAAACAGGAAGTGCTGGAAATACTCAGCAGGTCTGGCAGCATCTGTGGAGAGAGAAACAGAATTAACGTTTCACGTCTATGACCTTTCATCAGAACTGGCAAAGGTTAGAAATGTAATAGGCTTTAAGCAAGTGAAAAGTCGGGGGTGGGGGGGGAGGTGGGAAGAAGAACAAAAGGGAAGGTGTGTGATAAGGCAGAGGGCAAGAGAGATTAAATGACAAAGATATCATGGAACAAAGGCAAAGGGAGTGCTAATAGTTGTATGAAAAGACTAAGCATTAGTCCAGAGAGAGTGTTAATGGCAGGATAATGAACAGCTCTGTACAAATGCAAAACCCGGAAAAACAAATTTCAACAGGTACATGGTTAAAAAATAAAATAGAATAAAATGAACTAAAATAAATAAGGCTGTCATGTTCTGAAATTATTGAACTCAATGTTGAGTCCAGAAGCCTCATCGGAAGATGAGATGCTGTTCCTCAAGCATCCGTTGAGGTTCACTGGAACACTGCAGCAGGCCAAGGACAGAAATGTTGGCATAGGAGCAGGGTGGTGAATTAAAATGGCCAGCAACCGGAAGCTCGGGGTCACGATTGCGGACTGAGTGGAGGTGTTCCACAAAGGGGTCACCCAATCTGCTTTTGGTCTCCCCAATGTGAGCAGCGAATACAGTATACTAAATTGAAAGAAGTACAAGTAAATCGCTATTTCACCTAGAAGGAGTGTTTGGGGCTTTGGATGGTGAGAAGAGAGAATGTAAAAGGGCCGTTATTACACTTTCTGCGATTGCATGGGAAGATGCCGTAGGAAGGGGACAAGGTGTTGGGGGTGATGGAAGAGTGGACCAGGATGTTGCAGAGGGAACGATCCCTTTGGAATGCTGACAGAGGAGTGGAGGGGAAGATGTGTTTGGTGGTGGCATCACACTGGAGGTGGCAGAAATGATGGAGGATGATCCTTTGGATGTGGAGGTTGGTGGGGTGGAAAGTGAGGACAAGGGGAACCCCATCGCAGTTCTGGGAGGGCGGGGCAGGGGTGAGGGCAGAAGTGCGGGAAATAGGTCAGACACGGTTGAAGCCCATGTCAAACACAGTGGGGGGGAGTCCTCGGTTGAGGAAAAAGGAAGACATATCAGAAGTGCCGTTGTGGAAGGTTGCATCATCAGAATAGATGCATTGGAGATGGAGAAACCGGGAGAATGGCATGGAGTCCTTACAGGAACCAGGGTGTGAGGACATGTAATCGAGGTAGCTGTGGGAGTTGGTGGCTTATAATGATTATTAATGGACAGTCTATCCCCAGAGATGGAGACAGAGAAGTTGAGGAAAGGAAGGGAAGTGTAGGAGATGGACCATGTAAAGTTGAGAGAAGGATGGAAACTGGAAGCAAAGTTGATGAAGTTTTCCAGTTCAGAGCAAGAGCAGGAAATGGCATTAACATAGAAACATAGAAATTAGGAGCAGGAGTAGGCCATTCGGCTCTTCGAGCCTGCTCTGCCATTCATTATGATCATGGCTGATCATCCAACTCAGTAACCTGTTCCCGCTTTCGCCCCATACCTTTTGATCCCTTTAGACCCAAGAGCTATATCTAACTCTTTCTTGAAAACATACAATGTTTTGGCCTCAACTGCTTTCTGTGGTAGCGAATTCCACAGGCTCACCACTCTCTGGGTGAAGAAATTTCTCCTCATCTCATTGACACAGTCATCAATGTACCAGAAAAAGAGTTGGGGAGAGGGCCTGAGTAAGACTGGAACAAGTCATGTTCGACATACCCCACAAAAAGACAGGCATAACTAGGACCCATGCGGGTACCCATAGCAACACCTTTTATTTGGAGGATGTGAGTAGAGTTGAAGGAGAAGTTGTTCAATGTGAGTACAAGTTCAACCAGGCAGAGGAGTGTGGTGGTAATGGATGGGGATTGGATGAGCCTCTGTTCAAGAAGCGGAGAGCCCTTTTCACTGAGAACTGTCTGCGTGACATAGGCTGTCTTAATTTCTCTGCTCCCCTCACTCACGAACCTGTCTTCCTCTGAACTTGCTGAACTCCATTCTCTCAGGTCTAACCTGACATTGTGATCAAACCTGCTGACAAGGGTGCTGCTGTTGTTTTCTGGAGTACTAATCTCTACCTTGCTGAGGCTGAGTGCCAGTTATCAGACACTTCTTCCTACCTTCCCCTGGACCATGACCCCACCACTGAACATCAAGCCACTGTCTCCAGGACTGTCAGTGACCTCATCTCCTCTGGCGATCTTCGCACTACAGCTTCCAACCTCACAATTCTGCAACCCTGGACAGCCCGCTTCTATCTCTTTCCCAAAATCCACAAACAGAACTGTCCTGCTAGACCCATCGTTTTAGCCTGCTCCTGCTTTACTGAATCCAACAAGGTCAATCCGTAACCTTTCTTCACTCCCACTTCTCATAGAGTGTGCATTATCCCACAATGAACAATTGTCTACATAATGTTCAATCTGTATACTATCTTCAGTATGCTGTACAGAATCTCATTTAAAATATCTGACAAATAACATCCCATATCCACTGCCTCCATAAAGAGCCAGTGTCTGGACAGCTACAGTACTTTTAACAACCCTTTTTATTTTTCCAGCTGCCCAAGCTAAAAGGACATTTCCCCTTTTCACCCATAAGAAATACGCATTTCTCCAGATTTAATTTTTTCAATACTTTGTTTGTTCTTAAAACATTCTCAACTTTAGGGTGTTTCATCACATTACTTATCTGCAGTACATCAAAGCTAGCATCTGGTCTAGTCTGAGTGCCCAACCAGTTCAAATGGAAAATCAAGCTTCACAATTGCTTTGGATGTAACATTATCACTCTGTGATGACCTGACACAATTAACTGGGATGGGAGTAACATTCTCTGAACAGGATTGTTGATCAAAAGTTATTCCAGACCCACTCTGCTTAATATATAAAGCAATATATTTACAATTCCCACAAGCCTGACTCTCAATTTTAAATTCCACTCTACTGTTATTAATAGCACATTTCTCAAATTCCACAGTACCACCCCATAAGAAATCATCAACATGAATCATGAAGATTCCTGAAAGTTTTCCTTTATGAAACCAATAAAACATTGCAGGATCTGCTTTTAGTTGAACACAACTTATTTTCAGCAAAAGAGATCTGACCAAAAAATATCCTGGAAGCACCATTCAGGCCATAGACAAATTTGTTCAGTTTCCATAGTTTTCCTTCTGCTTCTGCTGCCTCTTTGGGTGGTTTCAAAAACGCTTCTCTCTGAAAAGTATCACGCTGCAGAAACGTAGCTTTTACATCGATTGATCTACACTCCCATGAACTTGTGGCCAAAAGAGCTAAAAAGATTTTCAAGATTACTTTTCAAGCTGTGGGAGTGTCCACTCGAACATCACCCAGTCACTCTTCAAAACCCCTAGCAACTAGTCTCATTTTAGCCTTATCAATCCCATCTGCAAGGATTTTTTTCAGTACAAATCCATCGATGTGACACAGCAGCCACCAAAACTTCATAATCATGAGGACTTCTGCTTCTAGCTCCATTGTGAGACTGTTCTGTGGGCTTTATTTTGTTGTGTAATCTATTCAAGCTATGGCCTCAACTCGCGCTTGTATATCTGTCGGGATATCTACTACGAGGTTGCCCTCTTGCACTATTGGTGGTTCTTTCTCCGGTACGTGATCAGTTTCTGATGCAAAAGCCATTTCTGGACCCACTATCAGTACTTGCACTGTGCTTTTTTTATTCTCCACTCTTTCACCCCATTCTGCCAGTCCATGAACCTCACTTCTTGGCCATCATCCTGAACATTCAACCAATATTTACACACTTGCCAGTAGTTTTTCCTGCATGTCCCACAATTGTTGCAACCTTCCATTCATTAGACCCCTCTGTAATATATGTCATCCCAGTACCCACTCTGGGCATTTGGCCTTTGGATGTGATAGCTCTGTCCTGGGTGTCATGATCACTATCATTACTAACATCGAGCCCTTGATCTACTGCATTCTGTTCCTCAGGACTGTCATCACAAAACACATGAGCCTTTGAGGTACAAGGTGTCTCGTTTACTTCTATCAGCAGCTCAGGATCCAAAATTTTGCAATTAATTGTTGGGAATGAATCTTAAAAATTTGATTGCCATGTTTGATAAGTACTGTCTTACCATCATGACCTATTTCTTTACCACGGCCATTCCATTCCCTATGACCCTCTCTTTTATAATACACCAAATCTCCTGAATTAAATTCTGTCTGAGATGGTCTTATATGATGCCTCAGTGCTCTCTGAATTTTCTTCATGACCTCAGCCTTGATGAAAGCCCATCCCTCTGCATGTAAAACATTGAAATGTGCAGAAAAAATTGAACTAATTGTAGCCTCTTCTACAGCAGGAGAACTATGGCACAGCACAGAAGGCAATTTGCCCATAGACTAATTGATAAGGACTATACCCTCCCACCAACTGGAGTGAATTCTTCACATGAACAGCCAATGTGGCAGTGATCAACTTGCAGTCTGGTTGATCGGTTAAAATGTTATGCAGCATTTCATCAACCATCACATGACTCCATTTACAAAGTCCATTGCATTCAGCTGTGGTATTCATGACCATGATGTTCATTTTTTCACACTTGTCCATGAATCCATCATTGGCAAATTCCCCTCCATTATAGTCAAATTCCACTGGTGTCCCAAGTCAGGTCACTATCCATTTTTCCATGATTTTGTCTATAATAACCCTTTTCCCCTGACTAAATATGATTGTAGAAAGACTAAATCTGGTCAGTAGGTCTACAAAATGTAGAATGAAAACATTTCTGTCTTTTGCTCCATACCTTTAGATCCATGGCAACGACCTTGTTAAAGTCACATGCCAATGGAAGGCTTACAACAGAAAATGGCAGTGTCCTCTGATTCTTTTTACAGATTTCAAAGTTCTTACTAATCTCTTCCATTAGTCTTGTTTACTCTTCATCAACCACACCTGCATCTTTTAGCAGGGTTTTTAACCTTTGACAAGTAGAGTGAGAAAATTCTCTGTGCAACTTTAAGACAATGTGTTTTTTCTCTCTGATTCTTATCAGCTGATGCCATTAATACTTGTCTAGCACTCTGGTGAGAAACATCAGGTTTTGTTAAGGGGATAAAATAATGTCCTGACTGGGTAAGCTGCAGATTCATTGACTTTCCAAAAACAATTGCCTTATCATGCTCCATGTCAAGTTTAATTAGTGCCTTTTTCATAGAAGGTTTACTTAACAGCATTTGCATATCACTAGACACCACATCAGTACTTAGCAAATTGCTTACCCCAGCTATTTTACATGGAGTTACAGCTTTCTTTAGTGACCTCAGTGTGTTGTCATCACCAAACCTAAAACAAGTACTACTTTTATCTTCCTTAACTTTGAATCAATCCTCACTACACAGTGAACCAAAGTAACATTTTAACCAATCTGTCCTATATACTGTCGAAGTGCAAGCACTATCGGGCACTGAACAGTTAAAGGAGTCCATGACGAACACATTCAATACAGGACTAAAACTCCTTGTGACCAGTGTAATTTGTTTGAATTCATCATTATCGTCATCCGCCTCCTCATAATTCTCTGTGTCATGTGTCATTTCAAGGACCTTACCTCAACTTTAGGCAGTTCATTCCATAATGATACATTGAATCACACCTGAAGCACCTATTAACTGCTCCTTAGGCATTCCTGGGATTCACATGCTTACTATTGCTGTTCTGTCTTCAGCTGCAATAGCCAGATCTGCTAAAGGTACTTTCATCCTCATTCTGCCTGTCTTTAACCCTTCCATTGTATTGATACCTATATCCAGTATCTGGACCATTTCAAAATGTGGCAATCATTGAGTCCTCTATTGTTTGTGTCACAAAGCTGCAGGAAATGACTGTGACTCTAGGAATTTTTCAAGGTAATAGACATCTGATCCAACAGAGTCTTCCTCTCCCAGAACAGAACACCAGTTAGAATAAAGAACCTATCCATATGAGACACCTGAGCACAATCCAGCAATTTAAATGCCAGTACTGATCCAAGGATCACAAATTGAATTTTATCAATTTTTTATACAGCCTGTTAAAGTCCATGATATATTCCTCTGTGGAATGACCATCTGTTTTCCAAAATCTATCAAAGTCTGAGCATATATCATAGGTATTTAAGAGATCAGCTTTCTTGTAAATTTCATCCAGGAACTCTAATAGAAGGTGCAAACCTTCATCACTATCCAACTGATGGGCATCCAGCTCACAAAATACTTTGCTTCTGCTAGGAATTGTCAATGCTAAGGCCTTGTTTCCTCTTAGATAGGGGTGTAGCCCGTGTCTGCATATCCACTTCATTTTTCCACTTGTTATATGGTTCAGACTCTGAGAACATTGGAGGGTAATCATAACCTGACAATTTACACTTGCTTTCTGCCATTTTTCACAATGGATACTAGGATTGCAGTTTGCTATCTGAATTTCTTTTTCATAGCTTCCAACTTTCACCTTTAGGCAACCATCCTCTGCTACCATGTTGGGTACAAGACTGGGTGACCACTTTGCGGAACATCTCCGCTCAGTCCGCAAGCAGGACCCTGAGCTTCCGGTTGCTTGTCATTTCAACACTCCCCCCTGCTCTCATGCTCACATCTCTGTCCTGGGATTGCTGCAGTGTTCCGGTGAACATCAACGCAAGCTCGAGGAACAGCATCTCATCTACCGATTAGGCACACTACAGCCTGCCGGACTGAACATTGAGTTCAATAATTTCAGAGCATGACAGCCCCCCATTTTACTTTCATTTTTAGTTATTTTTTCTTTTTTTTTTCTTTTTTTCTGACATTCTTTTTTACATTTTTTACAATTTTTTTTTGCATTTATTTCATTTCATCTTAGTTTGTTCAGTTTGCTTACCCACTGTTTTTTTCAGGTTGTTTTTCTTCAGGTTTGCACTTGCTGCTGTTCAATATTCAGTGTATTCACACCTAATCTGTACTAATGCTTTGTCTTTCAACACACCATTAACATATTGTTTGCCTTTGCTCCGTGACCTTTTGGTCAACAATGTGGCCTGGTCCATTCTACACCTCCTTTGTTATCTCTTGCCCCACCCCCACCTCACTTGTTTATAATCTGTGACTTTTCTAATATTTGTCAGTTCCGAAGAAGGGTCACTGACCCGAAACGTTAACTCTGCTTCTCTTTTCACAGATGCTGCCAGACCTGCTGAGTGTTTCCAGCATTTCTTGTTTTTATTATGGTGAAAGATAGAGTCGGAGCCAATCTTAACACACTTTTATATTTATTTACAGAGTTACACATTACAAGCATGCACCTCCTAACCCAACAACCAGTTTTAGTCTGTCTATTTATCAGAGCTGAAGTGAATCCCCAGTTAATACCCACCAGCTGTGTACAGTTAAACACAATTAATATTTAATTTACACTGTGAAACTAAACCTGGAGGAGTGTCGATGCCTTCAGGAAGGAACTAATGGAGGAATTTGGAAAAAGAAAGAAATAAGAGCAGGAAGAACAATTAAGGGAAAAGAGAGCAATACCTGTTGCAAATATAGTCTAAAAAAATTAAAAAGAAAACTGAAGGGTAATAAATATGCTTTTCCTCTTCCCCTGCTGAAAAGTTTTGTCCTGGACTGTGCTTTAATTTATTAATTTATTTTTCCCTTCAATCATAAAGATACGGATTCATGCTGGAATATTCTTCTGCACATATGGCTACTTTCTCATACTTCCTCGAAGTGGCCATTGTTCCTGCCTAAACCCATATGCCAGCTTTGGTTCTGAGTCAGAAAGCTGTGGGTTTAAGCCTCACTTGATGTTGACATTTTCGTACCCTACTGAAGAAGTGCTGCACTTTAGAAGTGCCTATTACAGAGGAAGCAATAGGCCAAAGCCCTTTCTGCCCTTTCAGGTGGACATGGCACAATTTAAAGATGAGCAGGGGGTTTATCAGGATGTGTTTTGGCCAAGATCACCAAAAGCAGCTTAACTGCTCACTTATCTTAATGTTGTCTGCACTTGAATGCTACATTTTCCTAATAGTGACAAAAAGTATTTCGATGTTTTCGATTGGGATCTCCTGAGGTCATAAAAGGTGCTACATAAATTCATGTTCTTTTTTCTTTCGTTAAGAATATCTGTTGGATGAGTATTCTATGATGAAGTAGATCATCGCCACATCCAGTTCTTCTCTCACACAATGGGCTCGATTCTATAGGCCCGCCGCCAAATCGACAGTGGGCGAGAAAATAGTGGCCCGCACAATCAGGCCGCACATCACAGAGCTGCCGCGGTCCTAAGCACGGTGGCTCATTCATATAACCGGGTTGGCCGCGCCCCCAATGACATGGAGGGGCCGGACTGACCAACGCCACAAATGGTGTCAGCTGATGAGTCAGTAGGTGCTGGCGCCATATTTAAATGGCAACCAGCCCTGCAGACAGACAGAATTGAATTAAAAACTTTGGTGCTGGAGCTGAGAAGCCAGCACAGGAGCTGTTTATCCACCTCTGCAAACCAAGACCCCAGCAAGGCACAGGAGATGGCAGAGGAGCGAGGAAGGGTGGCCCATGGTTCAGTGATGCCTCCCTGCTCACTCTCCTCCAGGAATCTCCCTCCAAACGGATATCGTTTTATACAGCTCCATCATAACCTCCCTGTTCTTATTTTCTATGCCTAGGCTAATAAATGCAAGTATCCCATATGCCTTCCTAACCACCTTATCAACCTGTGCTGCTGCCTTCAGTGATCTATGGATAAGTACACCAAGGTCCCCCTGACCTTCTGTACTTCCAAGGGTCCTACCATCCATTGTATATTCCCTTGCCTTGTTAGTCCTCCCAAAATGCATCACCTCACACTTCTCAGGACTAAATTCCATTTGCCACTGCTCCGCCCATCTTACCAGCCCATCTATATCGTCCTGTAATCTAAGGCTTTCCTCCTCACTATTTACTATTTTAGTGTTTCCATGGGTGTCACCAGCAGCGCTTATCTTTGCTCTGTCATCAGATTCTCTCTCTGCTCACTCATGCAGACCAGCAATGTGTTTTGCTGTTGCTAACCTGGATGAACCCTTTTCCAACATAGGGGAAGGTCCTGAATGGCTTTGCACCAATTCTGTATGCACCAGATTTATACATGGGTAGTCACTAAAATCATATTGGTGACTTTGGAGTTATTGCACAGCGTAAATCTCAAACAAGCACAGTTGGCCATTGTTACCAAGTTCTGCTACTGTATAAACAGCAAGAGAACTGGCACATTTGTGCAGAACCACTTTCAGTGGAAGCAAATCTATAATATAAATAGAATATGAATAAGGGCTGCTCTAAAATAACCCTGCAGTGGGACTTCGAACAATATGAATGGTGCTTACAAAAGTCTTCATTTGAAGAGTAAGGAAGGTTATAAAAATCCTTTAAAAACCAAATGAGGTTGAAAATCTATTTGTGTGAAATTTACTGGAAGGTTTATTTGGAATGCCTATAGAAAACATGATAAAGCATAAAAATGTTTTGTCTATTTCGTTCTTCAGACAAAAAGTAAGACTCAAGTGAGTCAGTCAACAACTCCCCCTCCCCTTCCCAGTCTAATCACATTTTAGTCCCAGAAATGTTCAACACTTCAGGATCAAGGGAGCAATTTGAGAACCGTTGATTTTAATTGACCAGATCTTACAGGAAAATTAATGCTGTATAAGCAATGTATACCGTTATTAATGTGTAAATTGGCCAGCAGGTTCAGGGGATGAAGAGATATACTGTGAGTTGTGAATCTTGCAGCTGAAGTGTCAGGAACTATCTGAACGAAAGTCAATTCTACATAATTGATCTGTAAATACTTTGCCAATTTGACGATCAGCCAGACAACTGATGATACTTTAGAAACGTAAGTGTTTTGGCAAAAAGTGAATAGACAGTTCTCCAAAAAGACATGTGTGATTGGAAAAAAACATTGTATGAGAGACAATCAATTTTAAAGTATGTTTAAAATCTAACAGTGGCTACCCCATAGGTTCACTTAGTAAATATACTACCCAATGTGGAACTCCACAGTACTTGCCAGAAGGGTGCATATGAATTAGAAGCAGGAGTAGGTCTCTCAGCCCCTCGAGGCTGCTCCGCCATTCAATAGGATCATGGCTGAATGGCTGATCTGATTGTAAGCACAACCGCTGTTAAAAAGGAATAAACTGTGTTGCAGTCAAATAAGAAGAAGGGGCAAGAGGGGAGCCTGAGACCCCCTCCTCACCTGGCCGTAACAGTCTGGAATTGTAACCCAACGACAAACGAGAAATTGGAAGTGGGAAATCAAATTGATCCCTATCAAAACATTTTTTATAAACTTCAGTGCAGGTTTTCTTGTGGTTTTTGCTGCTAGAGTACTAATATGTCCACAATCGAGGCCAGTACCTTCCCAAGCCAGGGTGAAGTAACTTGGGACAGGTTAAAGGCCCTACCTATTGAAGAGTTGAGGAATGTAGCTGGGCAATTGGGGATTATTTTCCATGCAAAAGCTAAGAAATCTGAAATCCTAAGACTTGTGGCCAACCATTTTTCACTTGAACCTGAAGATTTAGAATCTGATGAAGGGTTGCGAACCTGAAATGTTAACTCTGTTTATCTCTCCACAGATGCTGCCTGACCTGCTGAATATTTCTGGCACTTTCTGTTCTCAATTCAGAAACAGGGTTAAAGTCAGAAACAGACAGGATAACGTTAGCAAAGATACAAGTTGAACAAGGAGACTGGAGTTGGAATTCCAGCGAGAGAAAGAGCAGAGTATCAAGAAAGGCCTCAGCTCGTCAGTTTTCCCACTATTTAATTGGAGGAAATTTTTGCGCAATCAGTACTGAAGAGTGCAAACCATAGATGAGATATATAATTTAATTCAATTAAATTAACAGGAAAATAATTTTAAAATTGTATTAGTTGCAAAATTAGTTAGATATGACAAAATAGATTTCAAAGGGTTGATATTAATAGAGTCTACTTGGAGCTGAGAGGCACCAGCTGGAGTATCTCAGGGCCTATAAGTATTCCCCTTTAGACATTCTGTGCTTTCTATTTAACATTGATATACATGTTGATGTCAGCTACAAGAGAAGTGTGGGGAACAGAGTATACCCCTTTATCTTACTTTTGTAGATCTCACTAAGGCATTCAATACCTTCAGCAGAGCAGGGCTCTACAAGATTTTGGGAAAAATTGACTGTCCACTGAAGCTCCTCATTCTTATGCATTCTTTCCATGACAACATGCACTGCACTGTACAGTTTGATGGCTCTACTTCCAACAGTTTCAGAGTGAAGAATGGAGTGAAGCATGGTTGTGTCCTAGCCCCCACTCTGTTTGGCATCTTCTCCTCCATGCTCCTGACCTTTGCCTTCCCTGCAGATATGAAAGGAGTCTACTTGCACACCAGGTCAGACGGTAAACTCTACAATGTATCAAGGTTGAAAGCGAAGACAAAAACACATCACGTCCTGATCAGAGAACTGCTGTATGCTGATGATGCTGTGCTAGTCACTCACACGGAAACTCAGCTACAAAAACTCATGAACTGTCATTCCCACGCCTGTAACTTGTTCTCCTTGACTGTAAGGGCTGAATCTTCTATGCCCACCGCTGATGTCGGCAGCAGGCAATGAGAACGGTGGCCTGCCCGCATGGACTGCATGTCACGGAGCCACTGCAATTCTCTGTGCGGCGGCTCATTTAATAGCCGGGCAGGCCATCTCCCTGATCACATGGAGAGGGCTGGCCGTCTGTCCTCAGCAATGGTGTCAGCTGCCTGTGCGCAGATGCTGATGCCATTTTTAAAGGGCTTTGAGCCCTGCTGGTGAATTTAAATATTCAAAGCTCAAGAAAATAAAAATAAATAAAGACATTTCTTCTGCCCTCTCCCACCTCCCCAATAACAATAATTAATTTAATTAATTATTTGCCCTTTCTCCCCCCCAAAACACTTAGGAACATACAAATTAAGAGCAGGAATAGGCCACTCGATCCCTCGAGCCTGCTCCGCCATTCAATAAGTTCATGGCTGAACTGTTTACTCCACATTCCCACCTACCCCCGATAACCTTCCACTCCCTTGATTATCAAGAATCTATCTATCTCTGCCCTAAAAATATTCAAAGACTCTGCTTCCACTGCCTTTTGAGGAAGAGAGTTCCAAAGACTCACAAACCTCTGAGAGAAATAAATTCTCCTCATCTCTGTCTTCAATGGGTGACCCCTTATTTTTAAACAGTGACCCCCTAGTTCCAGATTCTCCCACAAGGGGAAACATCCTTTCCACATCCACCCTGTCAAGACCCCTCAGGATCTTATATGTTTCAATCAAGTGGCCTCTTACTCTTCTAAATTCCAGCGGATACAAGCCTAGCCTGTCCAATCTTTCCTCATAAGACAGCCCACCCATTCCAGGTATTAGTCTAGTAAACCTTCTCTGTACTGCCTCCAACGCATTTACATCCTTCCTTAAATAAGGTGACCAGTACTGTACATAGTACTCCAGATGTGGTCTCACCAATGCCCTGTATAGCTGAAGCATAACCTTACTACTTTTGTATTTAATTCTCCTTGCGATAAACGATACCATTCTATTAGCTTTCCTAAATACGTGCTCTACCTGCATACTAGCGTTTTGTGATTCAGGACACCCAGATCCCTCTGCATCTCAGAGCTCCGCTGTCTCTCACTATTTAGATAATATGCTTCTTTTTTATTCTTCCTGCCAAAGTGGACAATTTCCCACTTTCCCACATTATGCTCCATTTGCCAGGTCTTTTCCCACTCACCAAACCTATCTATATCCCTTTGTAGCCTCCTTATGTCCTCTTCACAAGTTGCTTTCCTGCCTATCTTTGTGTCATCAGCAAATTTAGCAACTATACCTTCGGCCCCTTCATCTAAGTCATTTATCTGACCTTCCCCCGCACCCCCCCCTCCCAACCCCTCTGGCCAAACTGTATAAACCTTAACCTCAAACCCTTCCCACCATTGCCTACACCAATGATGTTACTTTGACCCCATTCCCCCATCGCCCACCCACCCCCCCACCCCCCCCACCTGTCCGCACTGATAAACTTACCTCGTCCCCCCTGCCGACCAGCGTGGCACCTTGTTTCCCTGGACTGGGATCTGAAGGCACAGGAGTGCCGGACTGAACATTGAGTTCAATCATTTCAGAGCATGACGGGCCTCCCATTTTACTTTTATCTTTAGTTATTTTTTATTTTTTCTTCTTTTTTTGTTTATTTTATTTTAGTTTGTTCAGTTTGTTTCTACTGTGCCTAACCACTTTTTTTCGTGTTTGTGCTTGTGGCTGTTCAGTTTTCAGTCTATTAACACCCTATCTGTACTAATGCTTTGTCTTTCAGCACACCATTAACACATTGTTTGCCTTTGCTCCATGACCTTCGGGTCAGCTATTCTGTGGCCTTGTCCTATCAATATCTTCTCTTTTGTTATCTCTTGCCCCACCCCCGCTTTGCTTGCTTAAAATCTTTTACATTTCTTATATCTGCCAGTTCTGAAGAAGGGTCACTGACCTGAAACGTTAACTCTGCTTCTCTCTCCACAGATGCTTCCAGACCTGCTGAGTTTTTCCAGCACTTTCTGTTTTTATTGCAGATTTCCAGCATCCGCAGTATTTTGCGTCTATTTTACAGTTTACAAAGGATCTGTTAGAATCTCCTATATTCAGCCGGACGCTAGCAGTGGATTGAATGTGTTGAAGGTCTGGGTTTCACATATGCTGGTCACCATGCCTAGAGCCTAATATGATGTTTTGAAGCCGTTAATCCAAAGGACTAATGGACTAACAACTCCATTACCTCCGAACTGATAGAAGAGTGCAAAAGGACCACTTGACAAAAACATTAAGCAAAAGATCCATTGTCAATGACACCAGACAATGACCTCAATCTCTTCACAGGACCCTACCAGCTTCAGCTGGTGAAGTGAAGGAGGGTTTAGCCTCAATGAAGAGAAGGTGGCTGGCGGAGATGGGATCCCCTGGAATTTCTTCAAAAACTGGATCTCAATTGGTCTAGTTGTCTTATCTTTAGTTGAATTCACCGCACAACATTTCCTATTTGAGAGCGCACGCAAAAGAAATTATTCCAAGGTGTCTACTGGGTCAGTTCTATAACTGGCCAAAAGCCGATAAAAGCTAAATAAAAACTTGAGTAAAAGTACTGTTGAAAAAAAATACATTGACCCAGAAATTTCTGGAAAAATTATGGCGAGTTCACTGCTCCCGCCAAAAATTAGCAATTTGTGGCAAAGATATGCCATGTGTTCCGATTCACCACAAAGTGTTGGATGATTTGCGTTGTTCCACCGTCAGCCTTGCCCAAACCAGAGAAATAACCATCTCACTGTGACCTTCAATTGTATGCCATGAAATTACTGGATTTTCACCATTTCTATGAATTACTCTCATTGCAGACATTTAGGACTAGTAATTCATGTTATAAAGATCCTCTTAAGGACGTGGTTAATGGTCCTGACATGCCACTCAACCTTGGAATCCCAGAAAGGGAACAATGAAACTGTGGAGGCTCATTGCTACAGGTAGGAAATTGTTCCTAGAGGTTTTTTTAAAATGTTACTCTTGCTTTTGCTTTCTGTTGTTTTTCTCTCTGTCTCTTAATCCAATTTCTTTATTTCCTGCTCTTGATTTCTCTTTCTGTACCTAATTTGACTCGAATTCACCTTAAATCCTTCTCGTCACCCCCTCTTTTATTCTCTATCCTTAAATTTCATTGATTAGGGTGATGGACCATTTTACCGGACATTCAGGATGTCCCATTGACACGTTGCACTGTTATCAGCTCGCACTTCCACCAACATGCTGCACAAAAATAATACAACCTGGAGGATGAAATAAAATCAAATTCAGGGCCAATACTTCGGTAAGATTAAAAGAGTAGCAGCAAGTCTGTGATTAGGCTGTAAAGCAGGATGGTGCAGCATGGAAAAATCACAAGACTTAATACATTCATATTTTTATGAACACATTTTGATAAGTAAGGCATTATGGAGTTCAGCTTTAAAAATAGTGCACAGCACAAGTCAGTTAATGGATAACTCGGTTACAAGAGCATTCCAATAAGGGAAACATTTTGCTCAGACACAGATTCATTCTTAATACATTCTGATGGAAATCTGCTGGTTTGTAGGAATAGTTTAGACTGGAACAATTGCATCATCAGCATGACTCAGACTGCACTGTAACTGATCCATGACTGGCTTAGCAGACATAAGTATTTTAAACAAACGAATACTTTTGTACAAAGGTCTGCTATTGCTACAAATTGACCCTTATCTTAAGAAGTTAGTGTATTTCTTTCACAGCATTCTGTTGTCTAAGAAAGACTTGGTTGAGGTATTAAAGTCTTGGCTCAATGATAATATTTTCATCTCTGAGTGAGAAGATTGTGGGTTCAAAGTCCACTCCAGAGACTAAAGCACATCATTTAGACTGGTACTTCTGTACAGTACTGAGGGAGTGCTGCATTGCCAGAGGTGGTGTCCAGGGCATCACGGCAGTCCATCTGTTTTCCAACAGTTGCGGTGCCACCCTGGAAAAGTGGCAGTGGCTCCACGGAGCATGAACCTGCTGTCTTATCTCAGGATGACAGCATTTGTGCTCCGACCCTGCCTCTCCACCAGTGCCTCGCTGTCAGGCCAGACGGCTGGAGCCCAGGCTGAAATGGTGCAGTCTGAAGCAGGGCCTGTAGACCCAAAGGTGCCCAAGGTCACCCTCCAAAGCCATCTACAGTCTCCTCAATTGAAGGTCTTCAACTTTCACCACCCATGTGGCAGCCACTGGGGAAACACCTCGTAGAAGCACTAGAATAGACAGAGACACAGGGAAGACAGGAAATAGAGGAATGCACAAGGGGATTAGTTTATTTTTATATACATTATGTAATGATTGAATTTATAAAATTGGATTAGAACATGCATTTTCTGGTGGTTTTTATTTTTGTGTTGTTGGAAAAAGGATGATGATCCATCAGAAGAGGTCAGTGATAGAGGAAAAGTAAGGAGTGTGGGACTTTTGATGAATGGGTCTGGTTAAGGTTACTGGTATCACTCATCAATTATTTCATCATGTAGAGCCCAGGCAGAACGGGTGGCTATATTGCGCCCTCCCTTTCTCTTCATGTTGCACTTCTTCCTCCCCCTCCTCTTCCTCCTGCTCCTGCTTCTCAGCTTCTCGCCTGATAGGTGATGGCAAGGGTTGTTCCCTCACAATGGCGAGGTTGTGCAGTATGCAGCAGACCACCAAAAATCTTGATATCCTCTGGGGAGTTTGCACATGAGCTGACCTGCCCCTCTCTCCTGGCTGCAGCCCACCTGTGCTCAGAGACTGCCCCTCTTCAACAAGTTGAGCTAACAATGACTTGGTAGACATGGAGACTCCAGACTGAAACTCAGGATAGTGGAAATGAAAAAACATCACTTGATCAAGATGACATAGAGATGAGCAACATCCAAACCCATTGTCTAACAATGGCCACACCATCAAACACCATTAATGAAAACACAATGGGATAGAAACTTGGGTGACCTGACTGAAATCAAGTCTCTGATAAGGAGGTTTTAATAAGGAACATTTTCTGTGTAAAGTGGAAAGCCAGAAGCTAGAAGGGAGGCCCATCCCAACAAGAAGAAGGATTCTGCCAGAATACCATCTTAAAAGAGGTGGAGATGGAAGGTGACCTTGAACCACCCAATCTGAGATATTGTAACAGGATTTTGCCATTGAACTGTGACTGAGATTTAACCAAAGAAGTCAGTAGCAAACCATCCATCCGCCTGAAACTTTCCAAAGTTTGATGTCAATGAACCAGAAAAAAGGAAAAACAGGCCTGTATCATTTTAAATCTTCCTCCCGGGGAAACAAACAAGGTTTCACAGCAAACCTTTTTTGAGATCATCAGACCTAAATGCATGCTATCTTTTAATCTCTAACTTTTCTTGTGTTTGTGTGAAAAGTGGAAATCATCCCTGCACTTCCCACCTGTCCGTAACAATGGCACCTTTCTGGATGAGACAGGAGTTAGTGGAGAAGATACTTAAGGCAGCATCTTGCCATCATCCAGGATGGCCTCGGTAGTGCCGGGTGCTTCTGGCCGTACGGCACTGGTGCTCATGATCCTGAGGACCATCTGCTTGAGGGCACTGAAGGAATAGCCTTCCACCATCATCTGCTTCTCCTGCCTGTTGTAAGTGACCTTTACCTGCAAGAGAGAGGGGAGAATGTCAGTAACTGTGGGGCAATTGCCGCAATTTTCCAGCCCCCACCCAACATCAGGTTTCGTGGTGGGGGTGGGGGGTGAGGGGCTAGAAAATGCCTTCGGGAGAGGGCTGCCATGTACCCTGACGCTGGGAGGGCCCGGCCCAATATTACTGGCGACGGCAAGGCTTTGTGGCGGCACCCCACCCCACTGCTCGGCAATGGGAGCCCAATTTGAATATATAAATAAATCAAAATGATTGATTTAATTATGGTCATGTCGCCGCTAATGTCCCGCTGCGATCTTCGGCCTGGCAGCCGGCACTCCCACGCCTTCGGATCCCCATCCAGGGAAACGAGGCACAACACTGATGGGGAGAGGGCGGAGGTAAGTTTATCAGTGCAGGTGGGGGGGGGAACAGAGTCAAATTAACATCATGGGCATAGGGGATGCTGGGAAGGGTTGTAGTTGAAAGTTTGCGCAGTTCGACGGGGGAAGATCAGATGGTAAAGGTAAGTGTTTCAGGGGGAAAGGGAAAATTATTAATTTAATCGTTATTGGGGGTGGGAGGGGGCAAAAAAGATGTATTTATTTATTTTAATTCAATTTACCTTTAAGTATTTAAATTACCCGATAAGGCTGACAACCCTTTAAAAATGGCGCCAGCGCCTGCAAACAGGCAGCTGACACCATTGCCGGTGAAGCATAGCCCACCCGCTCCCCGTGATCGGGGGTGGGGGTGGCCCGCCACAGGGTTGCAAATAAGCCGCCTCACGGAAGATTGCGATGGCTGTATGGCATGTGGCCCGCATGGGCAGGCCATCATTTTTTAAAATCGCCGCTGAAATTGGCGGCAACATTATCAAATCCAGCCCTGTAGGTCAGTGTATTTGGGTGATGTGTCTACCAGTGCTGAATAACTGAAGGTATGTGGAGGCAGAGAGGGGTGGGTTTGAGGTTGGAAGCATTGGGAGGTGTGTGTATGTGATATAGTGTAAGGATGTTAGTGATGAATCCTGCATGTCAAGGAGGGCTGCTAGGTGAGTGATGAGGGTGCTGCATTGAGCAGTGTGGGTGGTGGGTGAGGGATGTCACGTGCAGATGCATTCACTCATCTTGACCACCCAAGTAATGTCATTAAACTTTTTGCAGCACTGCTGCCAGGTTCGTGGTGCCACACTCTGGGCATTGACTACCCTCACCTCCTGCTCCCATTCCCTTCAGAGGTTTAGTCTGAGAGCTTCATGCCCCTCACCGGAAACATGGCTTCCTTTATGGCCTTGACCTCTTGACACAGTGTGTCTAGGACAGCGTCATTAAATTGGGGAGCTTTCTCCTTCCCCTGCTGTGCCATAATTTGTCCCAGAAAGGCAAAAAAATGAGTATCCAGCAGCCTACAGTGCATTGCTGTAACTTCCCTTCATAGGGACTGTGTCTTCTAAAAGGGAAGGCTGCCTGGAGCATGTGGTTTCTTCACAACGCTACTCAGCCCCTGGAGTGTGCAGAGGATGCCCGCACTGAAATGCAGACCAGAGCTCATGGGAGCCGCTGGTGGCCATGCACCAGTCGTAGAAAGGAGGGCGAATTTTGTGTCTTGCCCACCTTGTTTCCAATGGTGAGGGCGCATTGAAAATAATAGCCCTGTGTCCAAAAATCGGGGCAAAAGAATTTGACATCCCAATAATTTAAGAGCCACAGTCACCTTGACAGCAACAGGAAATGCTGTCCTTGCCCTGCTTTGAAGTTGCAGTTGTGGCTGCGGTGGCTGGCAGATTTCAGTATGACCTCTATGGTGAAGCAAAGACATCTCATGCATTTGTCCTTGCTGAAGTTCAAGTAAGAGAATTGCTCTCTAAAGATCCTCAGTAGATATTGTTTCCTGCTGAGAGTCATTCTCCCCTCCTTTTCCTCTTTCTTCTAGCAGATTCTCCTACTCTTTGTGGCCTCTCTTCATTCACCCAATCATGTTCAATTCCTACAGGAAGCCCTACAAGGCCATCCATGACTGGAAGCAGCTTGTTTCCGCACAAGCTTTTAAATGAACAGGAAAGTGCTTCAGCACCAGCCACACCACTTTGTGTCGACAAATTAACTTTAGCCTATTATAGGAAAACTCCAAAAACGCATACAATTGCAACAGCAGCCAGAAGAAATAATCCAGCAATTAACCTGTAAGTAGTTCACAATCCCTTTAAATAGCGCTGGTGGAGGAATATAGGAACAGGAGTAGGCCATTTAGCCCCTTGAGCTGTTCCGTCATTCAATGAGATCATCGCTGATCTACAATCAAACTCCATATACCCGCCTTTTCCACATATCCCTTCATACCTTTGGCTAACAAAAACCTATCAATCTCAGATTTAAAATTTACAAATAATCAGCATCCATCACTGTTTGTGAAACAGAGTTCTAAACTTCTGCAACCCTTTGCACGTGGAAGTCTTTCCTGATTTAACTCCTGAAAGGTCTAGCTCTAATTTTTAGATTATGTACCATACCAGCAGAAACAGTTTCTCTCTGTCTACCCTATCCGTTCCCATTAATATTGTAAAAACTTCAATCAAATCGCTTCTGAACCTTCTAAATTTGGGGAATATAACCCTAGTTTGTGTAATTTCAACATCCTGGGGGTTACCATTGACCAGAAACTGAACTTGAGTAGTCATATAAATATCATGGCTACAAGAGCAGGTCAGAGGCTAGGAATCCTGCGGCGAGTAACTCACCTCCTGACTCCCCAAAGCCTGTCCGCCATCTACAAGGCACAAGTCAGGAGTGTGATGAAATACTCTCCACTTGCCTGGATGGGTGCAGCTCCAACAACACTCAAGAAGCTCAACATCATTCAGGACAAAGCAGCCCGCTTGATTGGCACCCCATCCACAAACATTCACTCCCTCCACCACCGATGCACAGTGGCAGCAGTGTGTACCATCTACAAGATGCATTGCAACAACGCGCCAAGGCTCTTTAGACAGCACCTTCCAAACCCGCAACCTGTACCACCTTGAAGGACAAGGGCAGCAGATGCAGGTGGTGATGTTCCCATGCAAGTTCCCCTCCAAGCCACACACCATCCTGACTTGGAACTGTATCGCCGTTCCTTCACTGTCGCTGGGTCAAAATCCTGGAACTCCCTTCCTAACAGCACTGTGGGTGAACCTACCCAACATGGACTGCAGCGGTTCAAGAAGGCAGCTCACCACCACCTTCTGAAGGGCAATTAGGGATGGGCAATAAATGCTGGCCTAGCTAGCGGCGCCCACATCCCATGAATGAATTAAAAAAATTAAGTCCTGGAGTCCAGGTATCATTCTAGTAAATCTAGTCTGCACTCCCTCCAAGGTCAACATATCCTTTCTAAGGAGTGGTGCCCAGAATTGCTCACAGTACTCCAGATGTGGTCTAACCAGGACTTTGTATAGCCGTGGAATAACCTCTATCCCCTTAATTCTATTCCTCTAGTTACAAAGGCCAGCATTCCATTAACCTTTTGATTGTTTTCTGTACCTGTTCATGACATTTTAATATTTTAATGATCGATGTACCTGGATCCCCAATCCTCTTTGGACCTCTGCTGTTTCTAGCTTTTCATCATTTAATAGTACCCTGTTCTATCCTTTTTGAGTTCAAAGTGGTTGACCTCACATTTGCCTACATTGAAATCCATTTACCACAGTTTTGCCCATTCACTTAATCTATTAATATCTTTTTAATGTTATCCTTCCATCTATATTGCTTACAATGCCATGTATCTTTTTGTCATCGCAAAATTGGATATATGGCTTTCTATCCTATCACCTAAGTCATTAATAAATACTGTGAATGGTTGAGGTCCCAACACAGACCTTTGTGGGTACCACTTGTTACATCCTGCCAATTAGAGTAATTACCATTACCTCTACTCTCTGTTCCCACTCAGCCAATTTCCTAAGCAGGTAAATTATTTGCCCTCAGCTCCATGAAATTTAACTGTAGCTAACAGTCTCTTATGAGGGACTTTATCAAATGCCTTTTGTCCATATAAATAACATCCATAGACATTTCCTTGTCCACTACTTTAGTCACCCCTTCAAAAAATTCCACCAGATTCGTCAGGCTTTACCTGCTCTTTACAAATCCATGCTGGTTCTCTCTGATCAGCTGAAAATTTTCAAGGTGTTCAGTCACTCTATCCTTGATTACAGTCTCTAGCAATTTCCTAACAACAGAAGTTAAGCTAACGGGTCTATAATTCCCAGGTTTCCCTCTTGTCACCTTTCTTAATTAGCAGAGTGGCCACGCACAATTTTCCAATCTAAAGAACGGTTCCTGAGTTGAATGAACTTTGGAATTTATAGTTAGGGCATCTGCAATTTTCTCACCTACTTCCTTTAAAACCCTGAGATGGAAACCATCTGGTTTTCTTCATTTCTGTTATTTTGCTTACATTAATTTTTGTGATTCCTTGTCCCTGACCCAATATTAGTTTCCTTGGGATAGTTGGCCTGCTGACTTCTTCCTCTACTATAAATACTGACACAAAGTAATTTGTCAGCATGTACAGCTTACAATATCACCATCATCAGTTTCCAAGGGGCCGACATTCCTCCTGACCACCTTTTTCTTGCGAATATAATTGTAGTTTTTTTGTGTTGATTTTGATATCCCTTGCAAGTTGTCCATGATTATCTTTTTTGGCAAGTAGAGCTCATGCCTCTTAAGGGTATAAACTAGTTCTGTATCACATTAAATTCTTCTTTGAAACACCTCCTACTGATAATCTGTCATTTTACCAATTAACAGATTTTCCCTGTTTACTGTGGACAGTCTCTGCCTCATCCCATTGAAGTCAGCCTTACCTAAATATAGAATCTTAGCAGCTGTTTCATGTTTCTTCCTTTCAAACACTACCTTGAACTCGATCATATTGTCAGTGCTATTAGATAAACGTTCATGCACCGTTAGGCTGTTAAATAAACCTGGCTCATTACTCACTACTAGATCTAATATTGCCTGCCCCCTTGTTGCTTCTAGGGCATATCGCTGCAGAAAACTATCAGGGATATACTTAACGGCTGGGATTTTATAAATACTGTGGCATTTCCAATGGCAGAACTGGAAGAGGTCGGCATTTTCGCTTCTGCCCTTTTTACCGTTTCGCACACAATTTTACATGTAAATTAAAGGTACGGTGACGGGCACGGGAGAAACGTGCAATTATACAGCGGGGACAGACTTTCATTGGTGAAGCCCGCCATCACTCTCAGAAGCACCATGATACGCACATCTTAAAATGTTTCTGTGTTGCAAGACTCAAGCAAGGATCATCAGCCTTCACTTGTCTCTGCTGATCGCAGCGACTTGGAACCGAGGAACTAAAGTTAAGCAGCTTTTAATGAATTTTCATTTTTCACCTTACCACCAGCCCCCACCCCACCACCCCCCCCAACCCCCACATAATTTGTTGGCTTCCTGCATAAAGCACAGATGTCAGGCACATGGCAGCGTCCAGCCCCATGGTTCAGTGATGCCTCCCTGCAGGTTCTCCTCCAGACCATCAGGGCAAGGCGGGATCTCCTCTTCCCTGCTAATGGCATCAGAAGACCCTCCCGCCTGACCATGGCAGCCTGGATGGAGGTGGCAGAGGAGTTGTCGAATTGTGGGGTGACACGATGTACACGGGTGAGGTGTCGCAAACATCTAAATGACCTGCACAGATCAGCGAGAGTAAGTACTTTCACTGAAGTTCAATTAATTCTGTCACCTTGGCTCCATGCTGAGTCTGGCCAGGCAAGACATGCATTAGAATGTCTCATCAGCCCTGGTGACAGATACCAAATGAATTTGCAGAACCGTGACATCTGTCTTTTGCTTGTATTTGAAACGATGGTGTGAAAGCCACTCCAGAATGATTAATGTTAATGCATCATTTGACATGTCATTAAATCTGCACTGTATCCTACAGGATAAATCCACCCATAACCAGAGGGAGTGGGCAAAGACAGATGGAGGATTGCCTGATAGAAGAGCCCTTTCAGCAGCTGAGGAGGAGGCAACACAGATCGCCAGAGAGGAGTGAACGAGATCTGTGGCTGTGGACGAGGCAGGATCCTCAAGGTGTAAGGATGAAATGTTCAATACAGTCGAGCAGCCATATGTGAATGCAGCAGGAACATGAATGAAAATGTCCAAACCCCAAATGACTGTCCAAAGTGAAACCAAAAACAA
Organism: Heterodontus francisci; assembly: GCF_036365525.1. Lineage (NCBI taxonomy): Eukaryota > Metazoa > Chordata > Chondrichthyes > Heterodontiformes > Heterodontidae > Heterodontus > Heterodontus francisci. The sequence continues at coordinate 91,550,973 of NC_090376.1, read as the reverse complement.
TCTCAAAAGTCAAGTCTCCTGACCCCTATAAATCTTGACCTGTCACTTCTCAGTAAACAATTCCCCTTAGTCCAAAAAGCCCCTGCTGGATATTTATCTGAAGACATGTGACTTTCAGTAAGGGTTGTTTACAAACCAAGTCCCCTCAATGTTCTTTCAATGACCCCAATGAAAAAACATCCATGGAATCCTTTTCAGTTTTCCAAAATAAAACAATGTCCATAATGCTAAAATACATGAGCCCTCAAAAAAAATACATAACAAAAAATATAGAAGCACCATTGTAATACCTCCATCCTTGGAGGAATGAAATGGAATTTTCAAATGCATTTATTAATAAAAAGTGTGGGGAAAAAAACAGGATGAAAAATATTTTACAATACATTTTCACACGCATACTCATTCACTCTTTACGTGTAGCTATTACAGTTCTGCTTTGTACCATCTTTGCACTCAGATAACTCAAAGCAAAGTTAAATCCTAGACAAAGCATCCGCAATTACATTTTTTCCCGCAATGTGGATAATCTTTAAGTAATGTTGCAATAGTAAACTCCATCGGAACAGTCTGGCATTCTGTTTTTTTTATTTTTCCACAAAGTTGAGGCAGTTATGTTCAGTATATACCAGTGTCTCTCTGTAGTCATGGTGGACATAGTCCTCAAAATGCTTAAGAGCCAGCAATAAGTCTAGTGTTTCTTTTTCCACTGTTTCAATTTAGGTTTTTGGAAAGGTATCCCACTGGCTTTTCTATGCCTGATTCCTCATCTTGTAACAGGACTGCACCAACCCCCAGGTCACGTGCATCAATTGCTACGTTGAAGGGCTTAGTGAAATTTGGAGCAGCCAATATTGGTTCATTAATCAAAATGGCCTTCAGCCTCTCAAAATATGCTTGGCTGTCCCCTGACCACACTACCTTGGTTTTCTTTTTTTGTAGCAAATCTATCAGTGGAGCAGCTATAGTACTAAAATTTGGTACAAACTTGCGGTAGAAACCACACATCCCGAAGAACCTCATGATTTCTCGCTTAGCCCTAGGGGTGGGGAACTCCGCCAAAGCATGTACTTTCGCTGTTCTTGGTAATACTTGTCCTTGCCCTACTATATGTCTGAGGTAGGTTACTCTGGCTTTTGCAAATTCACTTTTGGCAAAGTTTATCACTAAATCAGCCAATTGTAATTTTCTAAACAAAGCTTCTAGTTGTTCCAAGTGGTCCTTCCAACTGTCACTGTATACCAGAACATTATCAAGGTGAACCACACAGTTGGGAACACTGGCTACCACTTGGTTCATTAGTCTCTGAAAAGTGGTTGGGGCATGTTTTAGCTAGAATAACATCAGCTGGCATTGAAAAAGACCATCTGGTGTGACAAAGGCCGATATTTCTTTAGCTTGGGGTATTAAAGGAGCCTGCCACTATCCCTTTAATAAATCTATTTTTGAAGAAACTTGGCACTGCCACTGTCTTCCAAGCAAGGAATTGGGTAGGCGTCTGCCTGTGTTACTGCATTAACCTTTCTGTAGTCTATGCAGGATCTAGTTGATCCATCAGGTTTAGGTAATAACATGACAGGGGAACTCCAGCTGCTTTGATTGGGTTCAATTGAGCGGTTTTCCAGTGTCATGGAACCGTATTTATTTTCTCCTCGGATCAAAACAGTGTGCCTTTAAGGCTCTGTTTGAAACAGTGTGCCTTTAAGACAAAGAGAGAAGCTGTTGGATTTCTGAGGCACAGTGTGCCAGCTGCACTTGTTACTTAGGCCACAGCAGGAGAGCGAGAGTTCAGATGGTATAATGTTTCAATTTAACTGTTTGTAAAACTGGCAAAAACTGGTCTGAACCAGACACACAAGCAAGGCATGCTATGAAAGAAAAGAGTTGGTCTATTCTCTCTCAGCAGAAATTCTACAAGGAGCTACAGGCCAAGTTAATTGCCTAAGGAGAAAAAAAGCATTTTTTTTGAAGAGACCATTTGTATTGCTCAAGGTAGCCAAACTGCTTTTCTTTACTTCCAAGGAAGGAAGTATTTGCTTCAAGGTTGAATCTCTCTTGACTGATTGTATTTTCTGGAATTCGCTGGTGGTCTTGTGGCCTGCTGCAGCCTAAGTGTTTTGAATGCCTATCTATTGAAGGACTATTTCATCAAATCCGTGTGGAGACTTTGAGAAGCATTTGATTATTTTCACATGAGAATACCTCACCCATCAGGAATGTAACCCACAAAGACTTACTTATTTATTCTTAAGAAACAGCTTTTTTTTTAAAACACCACTTTTAAAACCAGTTAACTGTTATTTTTGAGTGTATGTGTGTGAATGGGAGGGTTAGATTAAAATAAAAAGTTATAAGGACTTTAGACATAGGTTTATCTTAATAGTGTTTAAGATTTAGTTTTTTTAATAAATAATATGTTGTTATCTAAAGGTACATCTTTGGTCTGTTTTATTTTGGGGGTACAAGAGTGTTTACTTTGGCTGTTTTCCGGTTGGGTGGGAAATCTTTAATAATATGCTGTGGCCTGTGGTTTGATGGGACTAAAATGACAGTGCATTGCTCCTGCCTCAGTCATAACACCAGCATGTATTGGATTTCTGCTTTTACCTGGGTTGTTTCTCTGCACTTAAGTAATAAAGATGCTGTTTTATAGGAAAGGGTTCTCCTACATCCACAACATGTGTCGCTAAAGTTGTACATCCTGGCTTGTCCCTACAGACTACTTTAAATGCCGTGAGTAGCCTTGTTAGGTCTTCTCGTTGTTCTGCATCCAAATAGGAAAGCATAATGTCCAATCTCCCTAACAATTCGGTATTAGCTAAGCAGATAGTTGGAGGTTCAATTTGAGAATTGTCTAAGTCTCCTTCTGCCTCATCCTCACTATCCCTTTCATCCTTCACTGTTGCTACTACCTGACATACTTGTGCTTGCTTATCCTCCTCCTGGTGATGATATTGTTTCAACATATTGATGTGACACAGCCGATTCTTTTGCCGGTGATCTGGGGTGTCAATCAAATAATTTACTTTGCCATAATAAAAGCAAAATACTGCGGATGCTGGAAATCTGAAATAAAAACAAGAAATGCTGGAACCACTCAGCAGGTCTGGCAGCATCTGTGAAAAGAGAAGCAGAGTTAACGTTTCGGGTCAGTGACCCTTCATCGGATGAAGGGTCACTGACCCGAAACGTTAACTCTGCTTCTCTTTTCACAGATGCTGCCAGACCTGCTGAGTGGTTCCAGCATTTCTTGAATTTACTTTGCCAATTCTTTTGACCACTTTATATGGACCACTGAACTGTGCTTTCAGCGGTTCACCCTGTAAAGGCAGTAATATTAACACCTCATCCCCTAGTTGAAATGTTTGGGTCTAGGCATGCTTGTCTGTCCATTTCTTCATGGCTGTTTGGGAAGCTTTAAGGTATTCCTGAGCCACTTTGCAAGCTCTCGTGAGCCGTTCCTGGAATACGGATACATAATCTAACACAGAAGATTCTGCCCTCTGTTCTAAAAACCAATCCTTAATTAGTTTTAGAGGACCTCTTATATCATGTCCATAAAACTAATTCAAAAGCAGTAGACTCATTAGGTGAATCCCTCGTGGCAAACAAAATAAATTCTAGCCCTTTATCCCAATTATGGGGATATTCATTACAGTATACCCTGATCAAAGCCCCTTGTGTCTTTGGGTGGTATGCTGAAGACTTCAACTATGTTATAGCCAAATTGCCCATAGCTTCCTGAAAATTTTTAGACAAAAAATTGGAACCTTGATCCAACTGAATCTCAATTGGTAATCCATATCTAGTGAAGAACAGGGTTAACTTCTCTACCACTACCTTAGCAGAAATTGTTCTCAAAGGAATGGCCTCTGGGAACCGAGTAGCCATATCCACGACAGTGAATATATATTGGTGTCCCACTTTTGTTTTCGGTAAGGGTCCTACACAGTCTACCGACACCCTGCTGAATGGTTCCCCAAAAACTGGTATTGGAATTAGAGGTGTCGGTTTTATGGCAGATTGCAGTTTTCCCACAATCTGGCACGTATGACATGTTTTACAAAACTGTACCACATCCTTGGAAAGACCTGGCCAGTAAAAATGTCTACCTATATGTGATTGGGTCTTCCGGATCCCCACATGTCCCGCTATATATATTTCATGGGCTATCCTTTATATTTCCTGCCGATACTTGGGCGGTGTCACTATCTGGTGAACAACCACTCATTCTTCGTCTGCAGTTCTGTGAGGAGATCACCACATCCTCATCAGGATCCCATTTTTTCATTTAGTAGCCTTCTGGAACTCCCTTTGCCTCAGCTTCAGTTAGAGCTGATTGTGCCACTTTATTTAACTCTGGATTGGCTATCAGCTTGCTGAGCCTTGATCAAAGATTTATTGAGTATTTCCTTTGGATTATCTAAATCCCCAAAGAAAGTTTCAGATAGCCAAATATCTGTCTGTGGTGCCAATTTTACCTCCAGCAATGGAACCTTGTTTAATCATTGCTCGGGTTACTACACATGAAGGATAAATTCCTGGAACCTTTTCCTGCATCTGTTCTGTCTCTTTGACTTCATTTGGTCTTTCTGTGACTACTGGGGAAGCTACTGCCTTTGCTCCAGCCAAATCTTCACCTGGAGTAGCCAACTCTGTCTAAAGGCAAACTATGGACAACTCCTACAGTTACCATTCCAGACATTAGGTCACACTCTAGGTGTACCCAATACAAAGGTACGGGTATATACTCTCCTCCAATACCATTCACTAAAACTTTGGCATTCAGTGCGCTCTCTGGCAGAAAAGTCATGCCTTTCCTCAGCAAAAGAGTTTGGGTGGCTCCTGTATCCCTAAGTATAACTTTAGGTTTACCTGCCTCACTTGAGGGATAACAAGACAAGAATTCCCTCTAACTCTCAGGTATCTTGTTCACATCCCCTGCACTCACAGCGGTTTTTGTACTTGGCCTTACAGCTGCAGTCAGAGCTACAGCCTGATCTGCTGTGCTCTTGGTCAGGGCCCCTTTCTCCACATTGGCTTTGTGTACCCCAATATGTCCTATGGGTTTACCCTGCAACTTCCAGCATTCTATACAACGGTGTCCCACCTTGTGGCAACGGTAACACTTAGGCTTTCGGACCTCACTTCCACCCTCAGCATCTTCCTTTCTGGCCTGAGGAGGAGATCCCATGGTGTTACCAGCTGTCCCTTCTTGTCCCTGGCTACTTGCCTTCCTTTCACCCTGCTAACTTGTTTCCTTCTTTGGTTTGTGAGGGTGATGGACAAAGGGTTTAGGCTTGTAAACAAGCTCATAATCATCAGCGATTTCTGCTGCCTGTCTGGCTGTTGAAACTTTCTGGTTCTCTTCATGGGTTCTTACGAATGGAGGGAGTGAATTTTTAAATTCTTCCAGGAGAACTAGTTCCCTAAGGTTCTCATACATGGGCTCTACCTTTAGTGCCTTCATCCAACGATCAAAATGAATTTGCTTTGCCCTCTCAAATTCTATATAAGTCTGCCCAGGTTGTCTCCAGAGGTTCCGAAATTTCTGCCTGTCTGCTTCAGGGACCAACTCATGGCCTTTTTTGCCATCTCATAATCTGCAGAAGCCTCCTCAGAAAGCATGGCATAAACTTCATGAGCTCTGCCCATCAACCTGCTTTGCATAAGCAGTGTCCAGCTTTCCTTTGGCCACTTCATCTGTTTGGCTATCTTTTCAAAAGAAATGAAAAATGCCTCTACGTCCCTTTCCTCAAATTTCGGGAGAGCTTGCGCAAATTTAAACAACTCTCCACTGGTTCCTGGGCTGGAGACAGTCTTTCTTCACCTGAATTTTAATCGGGGTCAATGGCATATTTGTTTCTTGTTCCAACCTTCTAATCTGGTATTCCCTTTCTCTCTCCTTTTCCTTGCTTTCTCTTGCCCTTTCTCTCTCCTGCCACTCTGCTTGCTCCCTTTGAAATGTTCTCTCTTTTGGCCTTTCCTCAAGTTCAAGCTGCCTCATTTGCAACTGAATTTTAGCTAATTCAACTGCTCTACCATGCTTCTTCCAGTTGCAAATGCTGTGCTATTACTTCAATTATGTCTGCTTTCTTAGCTCCTGGTTTTAACTCTAATGCCAACAGGTCTGTCAAATCCTATCGTCTAACCTTGGTAACATTTCTCAAATCATTCAGGAATACATCCCCCTTCCCCAGAAAGGTTGCAGCAACTAACAAAGACATTCCGGTAGGGTAGACTTTATTGCACAAGAAACCTGGTGATTTTTTTCTTTTCTCTTTTCAAATATTATCATCACACTTACAATTGCACGTTGTCGGCATTGGGTTATCCCGGACAAGCACCCAATTATATGTTACGACCAAGGCGGGAGGGGTGCACTGTCTTTTTTTGTTCCACATCTCCACAGGTCACAACATATATTTAAATGTTTACCCAGTTACCAATATGGTCAATCATAGACTCTACTCTTTATTTAATTTTTTATTTAGAGATACAGCACTGAAACAGGCCCTTCGGCTCACCGAGTCTGTGCCGACCATCAACCACCCATTTATACTAATCCTGCACTAATCCCACATTCCTACCACATCCCACATTCCCCTACCACCTACCGATACTAGGGGCAATTTATAATGGCCAATTTACCTATCAACCTGCAAGTCTTTGGCTGTGGGAGGAAACTGGAGCACCCGACGAAAACCCACACAGACACAGGGAGAACTTGCAAACTCTGCACAGTCAGTACCCAGAATTGAACCCGGGTCGCTGGAGCTGTGAGGCTGCGGTGCTAACCACTGCGCCACTGTGCCGCCCATCTTTTTTTTTAACAGTGTCAAACCGGACGACCCACAGATATTAACATTGTCAGACTGGACATCCCACAGATATTAATTTTATTAATTTATCCCAGAATACTTTGGCCAAGTACTTGCTAATTCTTGAAGAGAAAAAAGAGAAGGTATGGAAAGATGCCAGTTCTCCCTTTTTTGGTTTGGCATCCCAAATGTGTATACTGCTGCCTCTGGGATCTTCCTAGAACAATTCTTTTCCAGTGATACTGAGGATCAATTCGGCAGGCTTTCCAGAAGAAACACAGCAACAAGGTTTTCTGGCAGGCTTTTCAGGAGGAATGCAGCATCTATTTCTCTATTTCTTACACTCACTCCTCAGAGCTTCTCAAAGAGATAGAAAAGCTGGTAGGCTTTTCAAAGAGGTGGAAAAAGGCTGAGCTGGGGTTTTGTCCTTGGCAGGTTGATTCTTAAGCTTCAGAACACTGTCCAAACCCCAACTGACTGTCCAAAGCGAAACCAAAAACAATCTCAAAAGTCAAACCTCCTGACCACTATAATCTTGATCTGTCACTTCCCTGCAAACATCTCCCCTTAGTCTAAAACGCCCCTGCTGGGTAGTTATCTGAAGACAGGTGGCTTCCAGTAAGGGTTGTTTACAAACCAAGTCCCCTCAGTGTCATTTCAATGACCACAGTGAAAAAAAAGCTGTGGAATCCTTTTCAGTTTTCCAAAGTAAAACGATGTCCATAATTCTAAAATACATGAGTCCTCAAAAAAACTTAACAAAAAATATAAAAGCATCATTGTAACAATTAGCTTTAATTTTTTATGTACTCTCCTAAGTCAGTCTGTTAGTTCTAGATGAGAAAGTTGTAATGGAAACCCCACATACCAAATGGAAAATATTAATTTCATCACATGGAACTCTGCCTGAGACTTTTTACTGGACATTATAAATAACTTTTAAAAAGCAGAGCAGAACAGCTAAAGATGGCTATGCACAATTTGCATATGAGAAGACAAATGCCAACCGTAGACAGAAGTATTTACCCAGTCTAACTATAACAATAGGGGTGCGCTCTGATTCAATTACCTAGAACGGTTTTTGTCAATAGTGGTCATCAAAAGCCTCAACACCCATTGAATTTGAAAGAGCCAAACCAGCATCCCCCTACCACCACCACCACCCCCCACCACATATGTTTGCACAGCTTGAGAGAAGGAGTTTGAATTTCAAACAACCTTCCAGAAACTTCTGTTTTCAAACACAGAGGTGGTCACATGACATACCTGCCTGTGTAACTCGAGTTTGTGAAACGTGTCTCAGAAAGAAAGAAAGACAGTAACTGAACTTCAAAAAGAAAGCACATCTCTCTCTCTGTCTCTCTCTCTCCAGCAAAGTCCCAGGGAACCCTTGATGGCAGCTACTAAACCTCAAGGCTTACAGGCAACAACCAAAAAGATGGATAAAGCTTCTCTTCGGCCTTCTGGGACCAGAGGAGCAAGCCCAAATTGTGCATGTGACCCAGCGAGGACTTCAAGACTTTAACTTCAGCTAAGGACATTGAAACTCAGTATTTGAATTCCATTTATTACGGACTTTACTTCAATCTCCCAACTCTACTTTTCCCCTCTGTAGCTATTTGTGTGTGTGTGTGCCTTGCGTATGAATGTGAGCGTGGATGCATTGTGTATTTTAGCAATTTTAACCGGTTTAGAGTGATAAGGTTAATAACATGTCTTCCACTTCCAGTTCTGTGGTCACCCCCTTATATTAGTTGCATAGATGCTGTTGCGGGTTCTCGTTGTCCATAAATGACTAGATATGCCTCTCACATCAAACTGCTGCAAAGTTGCAGCATCCTCTGTGTGAGGGTCTCAGCCTTTTTTTTAATGCAGGACACCATTTCCATGGAGACGCATGTCCCTTTCAATAAAGTAATAGCAGACAGGTAGTTTAGGCACATGCCCATTGCAGATTAACTTGATGCTGTCATAAGAGCCCTTCTTTTACATTGCAACTATGAATCAGAGCACAGGTCTACGATTACACATGTAGATTTCTTTTCTTCCATCCAAATAGACTTCTTCGAGTGACTCAATGTTGGCTGAAACATTAATATATGAGGTTCTCTCATGTCCTTTGCACGTCTCACCTTGGCCCTTACATCCATAATGGTATCATTTGCATTGTTGTCCTCCTCACGCTCTGCATAGTGCTGAGCCTCCTGTTGCGCTGTATGCAAATTCTGACCACGTCTAATTGCCAGGTTGTGCAATGCACAGCAGAGAACAATTAATCACGAGACCCTCTGTGCTGTGTTCTGAAGAGCGCCTCCAAACCATTCAAGGCAGTGGAATCGCACTTTCAACATGCCAATTGTCTGCTCTGGTGCATGAGTGAGAGGCATTGTATCAATCTTCAACTGCGCTTTGAGGATGCCGCATTGGTGTCATTCACCAAGTCCAAAGGGGATAGCCCTTGTCACCCAGGAAGCTGCTGTCAAATTCTGCTGTTTCTCTGAGCTAAGAATTTTGCATAATATATGAGTTGTGACACCACCCTAGGAATCGTGCACAAACCTGCATGATTCTTCTCCTGTGGTCGCAAACCAGTTTTAAGTTCAAACAATGGAAGTCTTTGCAAATGCCAAATGCTGCAGGCTCTTGCCATGGACTGTAACAGCCACATGAGTGCACTCGATCAGCCCTTGAACTGTAGGGAACCCACCTTGCTGCCTTGCTGTTCTAATCTACAGAGAAGTAGATGAAATCATTGGCATGATGGAACAGGGCATTGTCACCTCTTTTGATGCATCTGTGGGTCACAGACTGTGTGATGCCACACATGTCACCCGTTGATCCCTGGAAGGCAAATAAATTGAGTGCAGTATTAACCTTGAGGGTAAGTGGCATGGGCTACCCAATGAAAACAAGCGGCTGCAGGCAATGCTGAAAGGTCGTGCACATTTCTCTCACCACTGCAAGTGACATCGTCATGCTTCTCTGGCATTGCCTCTCTGACATCTGAAGGTAATGTGTCCTTGTCTTGAGGATGCGATGACACACCAGCACCTGTCTTTGATAATGCCTTTCCTGGATGGCTTCATTGTGAGCAGTCTCACCCTCTTGTGCTGCCTGCTGCTCTTGTTGAGGCATTGTCCATTGATCACCAAGATCCCACCTCAGTCTCTCCCTCTGCAATTGTTCGCGTGTTAGAGGACAAATTGAGTACACAAAACCCATGTCTTTGCAGAGTGCACTGTCTTTTCTAGTTCCACTTCTCCACAGGTCACACCATATATTTAAATATTTACCCAGTAACCGATATGGTCAATCATATACTCTACTCTTTATCTCCGAATAAAATACAGCAAACAGGTTTCTTTAATAAACAACAAAATTATCAGTTTATTATAAAACAAGACTTATCCAGTAAAGAAGCACAGTATTAACACACAGATTGAAATATGAAAGTTCTCTTTTAAAATACCCCACACACAAACACACACACTGAAAAAAATACAAAAATTCTTTCTGCTGAGCTCTGTTACAAAAAGAATACTTTGGCCAAATGCCTGCTAATTTTTGAAGAAAAAAGAGAAGATATGGAAAGATGTCAGTTATGCCTTTTGATTTGGCATCTGGGTATATAGTGACAGGTCATTGGGATCTTTTCTGGAGCATTTCTTTTCAGGCAGCATCGAGGATTAATCTGGCAGACCTTCCAGGAGCATTTCAGGAGAAATGCTGCTTCAGTTTCTCTATTTCTTACGTTTGATTCTCAGGGCTTCTCAAAGAGATGAAAAAGGTTGAGCTGGTTGTAGCCGCTGTCTGGTAGGCTTATCCCCAACTGCTTTGCAAACATAGTCCACAGCCTAACTGAACCAAAACAATATCTCAGAAGCAAAACCACAAACAGCCAGTCAGAACCTCCTGACTCTCATAAATCTTGACATGTCTTTTCTCAGTAAACATCTTCCCTTCGTCCAAGGTTCCTGTTGTTTATTTATCTTAAGGCAGGTGATCTCCAGCAAAGGTTGTTTTTAGCACTCCTTGATTCTTCCAGTAATGGTTTTCACAGTCATGTGTCCTTTCAATGACCCCAGTGAAAAAAACAAAGTCCACATTTCTTCAGACTTCCAAATGAATCCATTTCCACAATTTAAATATGAGTCCTTGACAACATTTTTTTAAAAATAAAGCACTCTCATAACAGACTACAAAAAGGTTAATGCAGTAACAGGGCAGACTCCTACCCAATTCCTCGCTTGGAAGACTGTATTGATAGAGTTGGCAGTGCCAAGTTTCTTACCAAAATAGATTTGTTAAAGGGATACTGGCAGTTTCCTTTAACCACAAGCTAAATAAATATCAGTCTTTGTCACACCAAATGGTCTTTTCCAATGCCGAGAGATGCCATTTGGGCTAAAAGAATGCCCCAGCAACTTTCCAGAGATTAATGAACCAAGTGGTAGCCAGTGGTCCTAACTGTGTGACTTGTCTTGATGATATTCTGATATACAGTGACACAGGGAAGGACCACTTGGAACAACTAGAAGCTCTGTTTAGAAAGTTACAGTCGGCTGATTTGGTGATAAACCTTGACAAAAGTGAATTTGCAAAAACGAGGGTAACCTACCTCAGGCATATAGTAGGGTAAGTGTTGCAAGAACATAAAAAGTACAAACATTGGTGGAGTTCCCTGCCCCTAAGACTAAGCAAGAAATCATGAGGTTTTTGGGGATGTGTGGTTTCTACCGCAAGTTTGTACCAAATTTCAGCACCATAGCTGCTCCACTGATGGATTTGCTACAAAAGAAAGCCAAGGTAGTGTAGTCAGGGGAGTGCCAAGTATCTTTTGAGAGGCTGAAAGCAATTTTGATCAATGAACCAGCGTTGGCTGCCCCAAATTTCACTAAGCCCTTCAAGGCAGCAATTAATGCAAATGACCTGGGGTTAGGTGCAGTCCTGTTACAAGATGATGAATTGGGCATAGAAAGGCCAGTGGAGTACTTTTCCAAAAAGCTAAATTTACACCAAAAGAGATTCTCTACGTTCAAAAAAGAAACCCTGGGCTTACTACTAGCTCTTAAGCATTTTGAACTATATGTCCGCCACGGCTACAGGGAGACACTGAAATATACTGATCATAGCCCCCTAGCCTTTGTGGAAAAATTCAAAAACCAGAATACCAGACTATTTTGATGGAGTTTACTATTGCAGCCCTATCACTTAAAGATTATCCACATTGCAGGGAAAAACAATGTAATTGCTGATGCTTTGTCAAGAATTTAACTTTGCTTTGAGTAATCTCAGTTCAAAGATGATGCAGGGCATAACTGTGTTAGTTATAGGTAAAGGGTGAATGAGAAAGAATGTAAATGTATTTTAATTTTGTTTATATTTTGTTCTTTTGTCCACACTTCATAATGAAATGCATTTAAAATTGGTGTTTCGTTCCTCCAAAGGTGGAGATGTAGTGAAGGTGCTTCCATTATTAATATTTTTGAGGACTAGTGTTTAAAAGATTGTGAAAATTGAATCATTTGAAAGACTGAGGAGATGTCTGGATTTGTTTTTTTAAAGAATGCAAGGGTACTATGGATTTTTAAAAAAACAATTACTGGAAGAGACAATGAAGGACTAAAATCAACATAAGGAGCCTTGCTGGCTATTGGAGTTGTTTACAGAGAAGTCACATGTCTAGGTTTATGGTTGTCCCCCTCTTTACCCCCTCTCCTCCCTCTCTCCCCCTGCCCCCTCCCTTTCCCCCTCTGTCCCCTTCCCTCTCCCCCTCTCTCTCTCCTCCTGCCTTCCTCCCCCCTCCCTCTTCCTCTCACTTCCCCCTCTTTCTCTCCCACCTCTCTCGCTCTCTTCTTTTTCCCTCCTCTCCCCTGTCTCTCCCCCTCTCTCTTCTTCCTACCCCCCGTCACTCCCTCTCTTCACCCCCCACCATGCACCAGGAGAGGAAACACATTGCCGCTCAGCACCAACCTCGCACTTTGAGAGAAACAGGTGTTTGGAGAGCTGAGAAAGTGGACTGTCTGCCTAAAAAAAACAGCTTCCTCTGGCTTGCCTTTCCAGTTCTATTATTTGTTCCTATGTGCTATCCTATCTGTTCTCCCCACGCCAACACCCTCCAGGGCTGATTCCTCAGGTCAGACACTGGCAGGGAGCACTTGATTGACAGCTCATGTCTTCCCAGCGAGTCCCGCTTCCTGCATGCTCCAATTCGATGGAGATCCACGTGCAGGCAAACCATTCATGCTTTTGATTGGCCGGCCAGATACAAAACTTTGGCTGGCTGTCGGAACTAGCCCTATGTCCCAATGTCCCAATGCTTTGTAATTACTTTCACTCTTATAGAGTCATAGAGTCATAGAGTTACACAGCACAGAAACAGGCCCTTCGGCCCACTGTGACCATGCCAGCCATCAAGCCTATCTATACTAATCCCATTTTCCAGCACTTGGCCCGTAACCTTGTATGCTATTGCATTTCAAGTGCTCATCTAAATACTTCTTAAATGTTGTGAGGGTTCCTGCCTCTACCACCCCTTCCGGCAGTGCATTCCAGATTCCAACCACCCTCTGGGTGAAACAATCTTTCCTCAAATCCCCTCTAAACCTCCTGCCCCTTGCCTTAAATCTATGCCCCCTGGTTATTGACCCCTCCGCTAAGGGAAAAAGTTCCTTCCTTTCTACCCCATCTATGCCCCTCTTAATTTTGTGTACCTCAATCAGGTCCCCCCTCAGCCTTCTCTGCTCTAAGGAAAACAACCCCAGCCTATCCAGTCTCTCTTCATAGCTGAAATGCTCCAGCCCAAGCAACATCCTGGTGAATCTCCTCTGCACCCTCTCCAGTGCAATCACATCCTTCCTATAGTGTGGTGCCCAGAACTGTACACAGTACTCCAGCTGTGGCCTAACTAGCATTTTATGCAGCTCCATCATAACCTCCCTGCTCTTATATTCTATGCCCCGGCTAATAAAGGCAAGTATCCCATATGCCTTCCTAACCACCTTATCTACCTGCGCTGCTGCCTTCAGTGATCTACGGACAAGTACAGCAAGGTCCCTCTGACCTTCTGTACTTCCTAGGGTCATACCATCCATTGTATATTCCCTTGCCTTGTTAATCTTCCCAAAATGCATCACCTCACACATCTCAGGATTAAATTCCATTTGCCACTGCTCTGCCTATCTTACCAGCCCATCTATATCGTCCTGTAATCTAAGGCTTTCCCCCTCACTATTTACGACACCACCAATTTTTGTGTCATCTGCAAATTTACTGATGATACCTCCTATATTCACATCTAAATCATTAATGTACACTACAAACAGCAAGGGTCCCAGCACCGATCCCTGTGGTACACCACTGGTCACAGGCTTCCAATTGCAAAAACAACCCTCAACAATCACCCTCTGCCTCTTGCCACTATGCCAATTTTGGATCCAATTTGCCACATTTCCCTGGATCCCATGGGCTCTTACCTTCTTGACCAATCTCCCATGCGGGATCTTATCAAAAGCCGTACTGAAGTCCATGTAGACTTCATCAACTGCTTTATCCTCATCTAAACACCTAGTCACCTGCTCAAAAAATTCAATCAAATTTGTTAGACGTGATCTCCCCTGACAAAGCCATGCTGACTGTCCTTGATTAATCCCTGCCTCTCCGAGTGGAGATTAATCCTGTCCCTCAGAATTTTTTCCAATAGTTTCCCTACCACTGATGCCAAACTCACCGGCCTGTAATTATCTGGTTTATCCCTACTACTCTTCTTGAATAATGATACCACATTTGCTGTCCTCCAGTCCCCTTGCTTTGCATAACAGCCTGGGATACATCTCATCTGGGCCTGGGGATTTATCCACTTTTAAACCCGCTAAAACCGCTAATACCTCCTCCCTTGCAATGCTAATTTGTTCAAGTATATCACAAACCCCCTCCCTGATCTCTACACCTACATCATCCTTCTCCATAGTGAACACAGTTGAAAAGTAATCATTTAAAACCTCACCTACGTCCTCCGGCTCCACACACAGATTGCCACTTTGGTCCTTAATGGGCCAGACTCTTTCCCTGGTTATCCTCTTGCCCTTAATATACTTATAAAACACCTTGGGATTTTCCTTTATCTTGCCCACCAGTGTTTTTTCATGCCTCCTCTTTGCTCTCCTAATTACTTTTTGAAGTACCCCCCTACACTTTCTATACTCCTCTAGGGCCTCCGCGAATCGCAGCCCTCTGAATCTGCCATAAGCCTCCTTTTTTTTCCTTATCCAATCCTCTATATCCCTTGACATCCAGGGTTCCCTGGACTTGTTGGTCCTACCCTTCACCTTTACGGGAACAGGTTGGCTCTGAACTCTCAATATTTCCTTTTTGAATGACCCCCACTGATCTGATGTAGACTTTCTTACAAGTAGCTGCTCCCAGTCCACTTTAGTTTAAAACACACATCTAAAAGCTTGGAGCAAGACATTTAAAATTACCACGGACCACAAAATTTTACCACTGATACTGGTGTCCATGTACAGGCATGTTGCCGACCCCTGCTGAACTGTAATAGATGATGCCGCCAAGGGGCAGCATGTAGAGAAGAAATAGAAGGAGGCCAAAGATAGATCCTTGAGGTACACCAGAGGTAACTATTTGAGAGCAGGAAGAGAAGCCATTGCATGTGATATTCTGGCTTTGATTAATTAGATAAGAATGGAACCAGGTGAAAGCAGCCCACCCAGCTGGATAACAGTGGAGAGGCTTTCGAGGAGATGGTGTGGTCATCCGTGTCAAAGGTTGCAGCCAGGTCAAGAAGGATGAGGAGGAATAGTTTACCTTTGTCACCGTCAAATAGGATCTCATTTGTGACTTTGATAAGAGCCATTTTGATACAGTGGCAGGGGTGGAAACTTGATTGGAGGGAATTCAGAGATGGAGATCTGGGAAAGACAAGTAGACAAGATTAACTTATTCTGGCACTCCTCTTTGTGCTGTGATGTCACTTTGTGATTTGTCTTCCACTCTATCCTCGGCCCTCGCCCTTTTCTTACATCATAAACCTGTTTGTTTACCTAAAGGACACCCAGCTCTAAATACTTAGATAAATGATAAATTAAGCACTTAGATCTGATTCCTCGGCTCCCAATACTCCTCACTGTATACTGACTACAACATCACTCTTGAGCTTTTCCCTTTGATTGCCTGGTATCAGCTGCTGCTCTCTGCTGCCGCTCCTATTCAATCACTGGTGCCTGGGGTTCCCGCTCTTTCATCCCATTTAATGTAATTGCACGCTGCGTGGTTGTTAGGTACGCACGTGAACACCCCTTTACCAAGATGTCATCCTGCACACATCAGGCTGAATTTAGTTGAGTTGGCGAGGGTCCCACCGATGGGTGGAAAAGGGGAGTAGAACCCCGCCTAGGCCCTTTGGAGCTCCCCAACGTGATTCAATGGCGCTTGGGCAATTATCTGCCGGCACGGATTCCCGTCCCTTTAAGGACGGAGGTCCCGCCTCCAAGATCTGCCAGCCAATCAGAGGGCTGCCAGCTCAGTAGTATTGACAGTGCCACCGGGAGCAGTGGCTACTGCCAATAATACACCAGGTCTGGGACCAGGCCATGTGCTGGAGCCCCGGACCCAAGGTAAGTGAGGTAGGGTTGTCAGGGTCAATCCTACTGATTGGCCACTTAAGGGACCTCAGTTGGCCTCCAGGCGGGAAGGCTGTTTTGGCCTTTCCCGCCCCCGATGTAATCGCGGGGTGATGGGAAAGTAACAGACATTCCACCCCTGCCTTCTGTCGCTATTTTGTGGGAGTGCACCCCCCCTCCCATTCCATCTCCCAGGGACCCATAAAATTCTGCCTATCCTATCAGAAGTGTGAGTACGTATCTTAGACCCCATTTTTGAGTGTTTACTAGCTGCATAGAACCTAGAAAAGAAGTGATCTGTCGCCCTGTTGAGCCCCATCACCTGGTCATTTATTTCATTGCTGTTTGTGGCATCTTGCTGTGTGAAAATTGGATGTGGCATTTCACTGCACCAGAACAGTGACCATACTTCAAAAAGTATTTAATTGGTTGTAGAGTGCTTTTGGATGTCCTGATGTTGTTGTAGGGTATTCCCAAACGCAGAGGCAACTGCAGTAAATATCATACTGTTTAAATGTTATTTGAGTAAGTAGATTCATATAATCCTAGTGAATATATATATATATATATATATATATATATACACACACACTCATATACAAGTTGAAAGTATAGCCACATATTATAAAATGGAGTACTCATCCAAAGCACTGTGAGAACAAGATTGGCTAAGTCATATCCCTGGGAATGGTACCGTGAGACCCAGACAGTTAGGCTGACCAAGGAGGCCCCTCATATCAGTGTATAAGACAGTTGCTTTGTGTAACTGCAGACTGCACGAAGCAATCAGGAATGTAACTTTGATAAAGGTAGAAGGATTCATTGTGAAGACTCAAGGATAGTTGATAAGGGGGTCTGGGAAACATCACAAGATGATCAGGGGGCTTGCATGAGCTGATCACGTAGCCACATGATGCCTAATGAGTAATCTAATTGGTAATATGTGTAATGTATGTAATCAATAACCGTTATGATTGGATCATGTCCAGCCAGGATGGGCTGAGTAACTGTATATCCGTTGTGGATTTTCCTTTGTTCGGTGGAGAGGCATCTGGACAGACCAGTGACCTGCTCCCCGCTGGCGTAACTAAATAAACTGTTTGACATTGGAGCAGACCTGAGTGTCGAGTGATTCTTCTAGATTCATTCCCGCTAACAATTGGCGTAGTCGGCAGGATCAGGGGTAAGTCAACTCTTCTGCGACCCTGATATCCCAATCACCCAGCCTGAGCCGGAATTAAGAGGACGACTGAGTCCCACGTGAAGGCCAGAAATGGGCGAAGGGAACAAAGGGAGCAAGAGAGAGTTGGCTGGAGCCTGATCCCAAACTTGAGAACAGGATTCGGCAGTCGCGTGATGCCATCAGGAATACCGGGTGAGTATCTAACAGAAGCTTATCCCGGGGCCGGGTGGTGTTTCGTGACCGACGAATGCCAAGTTTGTGAACAGGATCTGAACAATGGTCAAACGGTGGTAGGTAGTTCATTAAGAGACGTAGGCACTGTCAAGGAGGGTTTGGAATATATGTATGCGTATATATATCATAAGCTTGTTGTATGAAATATGGACAGACTTGTGACCCGACAGATAGCCAGGAGACGGTCTACTACAAGTTGCGCTAGGTTAAAAGCGGACCTCTGAGAGTAGATTCTAACGGTTCTAATCCTACCCAAGTATGGCCAGTGGAAAAAATAGAGTTCGAGTGGGGACCGGAGGGGTCCATTACCTGCCAACTGGCAGAGAAACAAAAAGAAAAAAAGCATTCACTAAGTTTATGGCAGAGTGACACAAAGGACTATGTTTTAGAGTAAAAACAAGTTACTGTGTCTTTGATTCGAATGTGTGATTGTTGGAAGCGTCCACGAATGAATTGAATGTCTGGGATGTACAGCTTGTGATCTGTACAGCTTGTGTTCTGTAGAACTGACTATCGTTAACTCTTTGTTGTCTGACTTTAATGTTGAAAGCATGAGTCTATTAAGTTGCTTGGAATTGAATGAGTGTGAAAAGTGATTGTTGAGTGTGTTAATTTCGATTTAAGATTGTGCACCCAGGAATGGGATATAAAATTGAATTATGTTTTAAGTTAAATTTTATTTTGATTTTAAAAGTTGGTTTTGCAACTGTGAAAAAGCAATGAACAATTTTCCAAGAGATAAGTTTCAGCCTTGAAGGTCTGAAGATGTTTGGCAGAAATCCAATTTGAAGTTTACAACTCCTGCTTTAATTGGAGTTCCAGTTTAAAATCTGTTCTAGTTTTTTTTGGAGTTTAAATTAAAGACATGTTTTACTGACTGTTTTAAGTAGCAAATGTCAGTAATTGGATATTGGTTTTAAGGGAGAGAAGGATAAGCAAAGGAGATAATGGGAAAGATTAAAGTTTGTGTAAGGAGCTGGTGTTAAGTCTTTTGTTGTAAGAATGTTAAATAACTTTTTCTTTAGTTTTTGGTTTTATTGCAGTCATTTGAAAAGGCGCCTGAAGAACAAGAAAAATGACTTTTTTTTAAAAAAGCACGTGCTATTCTGTTCTGTGTGTAGTTAATAAGTATTATAAGTTAATAAGTCTGAATTAAATTAATACTGTTGAGGTTAATTGACCTGTTAAATTTAAAAAAAACCTGGAAATGTCATTTGCAACCACAATGAACTTTCAAGTTTAGCATGTCGAGTTTTGGGGGAGTCTTAAGTTCCGGACATAGGACTCACTCATATAACATCGGCAGTTTTGATTTTTAAATATTTATTGCAGTAAATTGGAATTTGGAATCATCTTTGTTTTATAAAAAATCCTTGGATTAGAAACCTCTTACAAAAGATACTAAAAGTTTGGAAACAATTGGAGTTTAATCTAAAATGCTGTCTTTCCTGATGGAGATGGTTTCCTTTGAAGTTGATAATGTTACTAAAGATTTTGTTGTTTGAAAATCCTAAGGATACCAAAAACCATTTAAAATGGAGTTTAGTTCTTTTCGATAAAAAAAGGATTACGTAAAGCGACGCAGCGGAGAATGCTTTGCTCCGCCTATTTGGAGACAAGCAAGAAATTAACCTTGCTGCAACTATCTTTATCAATGAGACAAAGTGCTTGTGAAGGAGAAATAGTTGCAAGCACTTCTGTCTTTACTAAAAAAAAATGCAATATCACCAAGTCTGGGCATAAGAAATTGGAATCGATAAACAAAATTAAATTGATATGAGTGGTTAATTAAAGCATTCAAAGGGAAATTTACTGTTATTTGAATTTGGAATAATCTGAGATGTCGAAAACCCAGTTTAATTTGACAAGTTATTTAAGGAATTAAAATGTCATCGAAGGTTAAAAAAAAACACAAACAATATACACTAATGTCTGGAATTAAATGGAAATGTTTGATTTCTGTTTTAAGGAATTATGAATATTGATTGTAAAGGTTCTCCAGGGCTCAAAATGAAATAGAATTATAATTAATAGGAATTGGCAATTAGATCTGGCTGATGCAAGAGCTAATAAAGGAATTCTGGGTATAAACAAATGGTGAAATTAGAATTCAAACAGCTAAAATAATATCGTGTGAAATTTCCAAGAAGTCTAGAATTTTCCAGTGAAAGTCAGGAAAGTGTAGATAAGACTAGCAATTGATAGTTTTCTCTTGGAGATATGAGTTTTTAAGAGAGTTACATTTGAATGTCTGGCCATAACCTGAGACATCAGGACCCTGCAGGGGGAGGTAAGCAAAGATCTCAGATAGACACCACCAGCGCCCCCCTTTCCCCACCGCTGATATTTGATCTTTTGATAAGATCACCTGAGAGTTCAGAATATGTAGCATGACATTGGCATACCAGTGTAAGTGTGCAGATGTGATTTGTTACATGGAGAGCAACTGAACTAATGACAGGAAGGGTGATGAGACTGTCAAGGTATGTCGTAGCAGGTAGTGAGGACGTAGGACCCACGAGAGAAAGGGTTAAAAGATTTGTGAAGGAGCTGTGCAGACAACTGCATGAGCTGAGGCAGGAGATTCTATAGACACAGACATGAAAGAGGAACAGACAAAGGTGCCTGTTGTGGGAGACAAAGTAATGGTAAAGGGAAGGGCCGATGGAAATACATGATCCCAACTGAAAAAATATAATCAAGGGAATAATGGTAGCATTGATAGGCATTTGGATTATTATTAGATGGGTTACTAACTGGGTAAGGATTGTGAGGAACGAAACCCGAGCACAACGGGACCATATAGATAATTTTGAAAGAGTAGAGATGATAAGAATATAAATTAACTCCTGGATTCCCCAGGACATGTTCGGTCCCCACAGGTAGACATGTATCCCTCGTTGGGGGATACTCACAACATGGACAAGTGCTAACACCTGGTGACCACCAGGGCAGTGTGTTTAAATTACAGATATAACCACTAGTGGCGAATGGGAAAGAACCGGACTGCAGTGGCTGGGGGGCCTGATGCTAATATCCGGAGAGGAAGAACAAAGACCCGGTAATGGATGCACAACGGATTAATGAAAGGAGTATTAATATGGACTATATGAACTATGGGGCATTGCACAACATGTTGGATGGGAAGTGTATAACGGCGAGTAAACCTACTTGACTGCATGGCTTACAGTGAATCCAGGCAAAGATGCAGTATGTGTACTGTGTTCCACAGATGACCGTGCTAACTGCGTGACCAGACAGAAAGAGGAAGGGGTAACTGAGAGCTGTGTCTTTGGAATTGTTTGTGCCCCTCCCATTGGGCAACAGATGATAAGGAAAGTTGAAAGGAACATGGATGTGTGTGGGTGCATCAAGCCCAGGGGAAGCGTTGTATGATAATGTAAAACATGAAATTGTGCCTGTGTTGATCAATGTCTCAGGTATCCGGATGCCAGAGTATTGTTCAGAACAGGCTAAGAATATGTATAGTCTGTTAGCCACTGTAATAGTGCGACAAGCTGCTGACGCCACAGGGGCCACAAGGATAAGGGGGCGTAACCCATACAAGAGGAAAAAAAATATATTAAATGATGAGTTAACAGGGATCAATACTGGGACTTCTTTAATCAATTCTTTACATACACAAGCAGTAAACGAGAATGTGGAACGACTCTGGAGGGTTATAAGGGAGCTCATAACTCAAGCTGAGGGGGCCCAATCAAACAGGTCTGGGGCAGAGAACAATGGAAATACAATTAGATGGAATAGCGGTGCTGGAGGCCCATGCCAAGACTATTAATCACTTTGGATGCCGTACCTGGCAGGGACAATTGTGCCACACTTATGGGCTGTGGATGGTGGAACAAATGAGACACAACCTCGATCAGCTCCAAAGGGGGGAGGTACCAGATTGGATCGACAGGGCAATACCTCCCTCTGATATTATCTGACAGAGATTTTGCAAGGTCGGGGTACCAGGGAAATGGAAAGTACTGCGTTTCCACCATTGAAACATCATACTGCTATGGAAGTTGACACTGTCCCATACCATACCCAGACTTCTGTTTTACCCCTCAACAACCAGTCACTATAGGACTAGCCTGGATAGTTTATATCCAACCGCGGGGACTGGAAACCGTTAATGCAGCTGATCAGCTCCACGATCACCTCCAGCATTATAAAGAGTCAGAGCAAGCCCCAATCCCACACATAGATGAGAAATTGAGTGGATTACGGGACAAAGAAGGTCACTCAGTGAAGCTTTACCATCAGTTAAAAAGAAAGTTAAAGGTTCTTAAGGGAAATAATGAACAGGAACTTCAAAGTACAAGCTGGCGGAGAAAATTTGGGATTGGGGGATGAATTTGAATATCCACCCTTGGATTAGGATAATTTCTCATGTGCTAGTTGGAATACAGTTAATACTGGCCATAGCATGGGGCATACTAGCTTGCCGATCATACAGGCGCCATGTGCAGTGAAGGAGGATGAAAACCAGAGCAAAGGCAAGGGAGACAATTTGTCTATCTAAAGGGCTAAGTCAGGTGGATCACATTAATTTGATATAATATGACCGGAATTCCTGAAATCATGTGACTGGCCAGCACGTCCGAGGCAGGGAGTACCGGGCGAGTTTAAAGGGGTAAAAACAAACATTAAATGGTGTCGGTTGAGGAGACTAGGGTTAGTCTCCTACCGAAAGGGGGGATTGTTGTAGGGTATTCCCAAGCGCAGAGGCAACTGCAGTAAATATCATACTGTTTAAATGTTATTTGAGTAAGTAGATTCATATAATCCTAGTGAATATATATATATATATATATATATATATATACACACTCATATACAAGTTGAAAGTATAGCCACATATTATAAAATGGAGTACTCATCCAAAGCACTGTGAGAACAAGATTGGCTAAGTCATATCCCTGGGAATGGTACCGTGAGACCCAGACAGTTAGGCTGACCAAGGAGGCCCCTCATATCAGTGTATAAGACAGCTGCTTTGTGTAACTGCAGACTGCACGATGCAATCAGGAATGCAAGCTTGATAGAGGTAGAAGGATTCATTGTGAAGACTCAAGGATAGTTGATAAGGGGGTCTGGGAAACATCACAAGATGATCAGGGGGCTTGCATGAGCTGATCACGTAGCCACATGATGCCTAATGAGTAATCTAATTGGTAATATGTGTAATGTATGTAATCAATAACCGTTATGATTGGATCATGTCCAGCCAGGATGGGCTGAGTAACTGTATATCCGTTGTGGATTTTCCTTTGTTCGGTGGAGAGGCATATGGACAGACCAGTGACCTGCTCCCCGCTGGCGTAACTAAATAAACTGTTTGACATTGGAGCAGACCTGAGTGTCGAGTGATTCTTCTAGATTCATTCCCGCTAACAATTGGCGTAGTCGGCAGGATCAGGGGTAAGTCAACTCTTCTGCGACCCTGATATCCCAATCACCCAGCCTGAGCCGGAATTAAGAGGACGACTGAGTCCCACGTGAAGGCCAGAAATGGGCGAAGGGAACAAAGGGGGCAAGGGAGAGTTGGCTGGAGCCTGATCCCGAACTTGAGAACAGGATTCGGTGGTCGCTTGATGCCATCAGGAATACCGGGTGAGTATCTAACAGAAGCTTATCCCGGGGCCAGGTGGTGTTTGTGGCATCTTGCTGTGTGAAAATTGGATGTGGCATTTCACTGCACCAGAACAGTGACCATACTTCAAAAAGTATTTAATTGGTTGTAGAGTGCTTTTGGATGTCCTGATGTTGTGAAGGTGCTTTATCAATGCAAGACTTCCTTTCTTTAATGTTGGATACTTTCATTAAAATTATAGCCAGTATAATACCTCAAAGTAACAGCATCGTTACAACTCCTTGGAGTTGAAATTCCATGGTAATTTCACCATTCTTCTGCTGTAACTCAGATGGGAAACCAGCAGAAGTCCCTGGAAACCAGAGAGATCAGTTGGTGCCGAATCTGCACTGTTATGGGGAATTTTCATTTTTGTCTCTCGTGTGCCTTTTACAAGATAAATAATGGACAGAGGGCAGAGTTATAGGAGTGGATTCCCTAAGCTGGGAGTTCCCATTCCTTAGGCTGGAAGAGGACCTATGTAGTCGTGGCAGCCAGTAAGCTAAGTGAGTGGAGGCATGCCAGCCTTATTAATGGTGAATGTGGGCTCAGGCTAAGTAAGTGATCTGACTGCTGAAGAATCTTAATTTTAAAAAATACTGCAGGACCATTGACAGTTGGTGGGGGCAGCACCTGGGCAGCCACCTATGCATAGGCTGGGAGATGCTGAAATTTCCAGCAGGCAAGTACCAGAAATGCACCCAAAATAGTGTTTACATTGATCTGACCCATGCAAAAAGAGTTCCAGATTCCAGCAGAATCAATGATGGAGGGCATTGTCAAGTGTGTTCCCAGTGTAATCTGCAGTATTCCAACACGAGGAATCTCAGCCCCCCTTTCCCATCCTTTCTCTCTCCATTTTTTCCCTCTGTCTTTAACGTGCCGCTCATCCAGTGATATGGTTGCCCTCTGTTGTCATCCCTCAGATACTTTGCCGTAAGGCTATTCTTCATGCATGTACATTAACAATGACTGCTGTTAATGAATTCACCTGAGGAATGGAAGGCTAAGACTTGGGAGGAGAGTGCAAACATATCTTCACCCAATGGTCACACATGTGCACTTTCCAGTAGAAGGCACTACATATTGTTTAGGATCTGGAACCTGGCTGATATTTTCCCTTCCTTACAACAGGGGTAGATGAGGCCAATTGTAGTAATCCTACTGGAATACCAGCTGAGATCAGCTAACTCAACATTAGAAGTTAACCAGGAGCTTTGGCATGAAAAATTGTACAACACTGGCTGTGGTTATCTGATTCCCCATATGGTTTGGTTCACATGCACACAAGGGGGATGATTTTACCAGAGTGAACTTCACACAGCGAATGTTCAACATATAGAATGAATTCCCACGTAGAATGGTGGAGTCAAAAGCTCTGGAATTATTTAAGAAACAATTAGATGTTGCCAAGGGGATACTATATAAGGTCTTTCTGGTTGGATGAATTAGGATAGGTTTTCCTCATCTGTTATTACCTTGTGAAACTAAACATTGTGTTGAGCCTGCCCATAATTTTCCAGACTCATAAAATTATCCCAATGATATTTGCTGCTTTTCACTTAAGTGGTATAACACCAACTGACAGGGACAGTTGATATAGATAGGCCAAGGGAGCAGCTAAAGGCTTAGTTAGGACATTAAATAGCTTTATAGAAAAAAGTTTTTGGAGAAAATATTGAAGTTTTTGTTTTCAATTTCTCCCTTCCTCTCCTGCAGGCAATGGCTCAATGCCATGATACAAATCCATGGAAGTCAGTCGCCTTGACAATCTGCCCTTTTTTAATGAGTGAGCTTAGACTGCAAGTGTTGTCAGGTTGGATACATCACAGATGAGCCTGCAGTTGTCATCATCCAAAATTCGCTCACACAAACTTTACAACATGTCTTAGTGGAACAAGAACTGTCTGATTTTTTTCCTCATTACCCCAAGGACACCAAAGGCAACTTAGCAAAGACCAGGGACCATGCCTTGGACTTTTCAAAGTCTGCATTGCTCGATCACACAGCAATACATTTGCTAATTAAGCCAATTGGACTGTCTTTTTCTGAGGCTTTTAAAAAATGACATGAAGCATGGCTGAGGTATTAAATGAATACTTTGCCTCTGTCTTTACCAAGGAAGAAGATGCTGCACAGATCATGGTGAAAGAGGAGACAATTCAGACACTTGAAGGGTTTAAAATTGATAAGGAGGAGGTATTGAATAGGCTGGCTGTACTTAAAGTTGATAAGGCACTAGGACTGGATGTGATGCAAGAGTACTGAGGGAAGTAAGAGTGGTTTTAGTTAGATTTAGGGGTGGTGCCAGAGGGCTGGAGAATTGCAAATGTTACACCCTTGTTCAAAAAAGGCAGTAAACATAAGCCCAGGAACTACTTGCCAGTCAGTTTAACCTCTGTGGTGAGGAAGTTTCTGGAAACAATAATTCGGGACAAAATTAATAGACACTAGGGCAAATGCATGTTAATTAGGAAAAGCCAGCATGGATTTGTGAAAGGCAAATCGTGTTTAACTAATTTGCTGGAGTTTTTTCATGAGGTAACACAGGAGGTTGTTCAAGGTAGCACTGTTGATGTGGTGTATATGGTCTTCCAAAAAAAATTGATAAAGTGCCGCACAACAGAGTTGTGAGCGAAATTATAGCTCATGGAATAAAAGGGACAGTAGCAATATAGATACAAAATTGACTGAGTGATAGGAAACAGAGAGTAGTGGTTAATGGATGTTTTTCAGACTGGAGGAAGGCTTGTAGTGGAGTTTCACTGGTGTCAGTGTTAGGATCCTTGCTGTTCCTGATATGAGTTAATGACCCAGACCTTGGTGTACAGGGCACAATTTCAAAACTTGCGGATGATACAAAACTTGGAAACATTATGAACTGCAAGGAGGATAGTGTAGAACTTCAAGAGGACATAGACAGATAGGTGGAATGAGCGGACAAGTGGCAGATGAAATTTAATGCAGAGAAGTGTGAAGTGATTCATTTTGGTAGGAAGAACGCGGAGGGACAATATAAAATAAAGGGTGAAGTTATAAAGGGGGTGCAGGAGCAGAGAGACCTGGGTGTACATGTGCATAAATCATTGAAGGTGTCAGGACAGGTTGAGAGAGCAGTTAATAGAGCATAAAGCATCCTAGGCTTCATTAATAGGGGCATAGAGTACAAAAGCAAGGAAGTTATGTTAAACACGTATAGAACATTGGTTTGGCCTCAACTAGAGTATTGTGTCCAGTTCTGGGTGCCACACTTTAGAAAAGATGTGAAGGCATTGGAGAGAGTGCGGAAAAGATTCACGAGAATGGTTCCAGGGATGAGGAACTTCTTATGTGGATAGATTGGAGAAGTTGGGACTGTTTCTTATCATTATTTTCTTTTGTGGGATGTGGCCATTGCTGCTTTGGCCAGCATTTATTGCCCATCCCTAATTGCCCTTGAACTGAGTGGTTTGCTATGCCATTTCAAGGGCATTTTTTTTAAAGTCAACCGCATTGCTATAGGTCTGGGGTCATATGTAGGCCAGACCAGGTAAGGATGGCAGATTTCCTTCCCGAAAGGACATTGGAGAAGAGAAGGTTGAGAGGCGATTTGATAGAGGTGTTCAAAATCATGAGGGGTCTGGACAGAGTAGATAGGGAAAAAATATTCCCATTTGTAGAAGGATCAAGAACATGAGGCCACAGATTTAAGGTAATTGGCAAAAGAAGCAATGGGGACATGAGGAAATACTTTTTCACACAGCAAGTGGTTAAGATGTGGAATGCACTGCCTGAGAGTGTGTTGGAGGTTTGTTCAGTCGAAGCATTCAAGAGGGAATTGAATTGTTATCTGAAGGTGCAGGGCTACGGGGAGAAGGCAGGGGGAGTGGCACTAGGTAAACTCCTTTTTCAGAGGCCTCCTTCTGTCATTCTGTGAAGAGTATCGCTTTAGGCTTATCTACTGTAATAAAACTATATCCAGCCAGCTCCATAATGGAAAGAGTAGGAATCCCTTCCCCAAATATGACATGATTGAAATGTGCAGCATGATATAATTTTTTTAAGCTAACATCCCAATAATTGACTCAGTTGACACTTTAAGCTCAGTGACAATGATCATTTGCCACAGGGTTAAACCAGTATCAGAATATATAGAATGGTGACAACATAACACCTTAATACTCACACCACATTATTCTAATTGGTGGTAAGAAGACACGAAAATTACCAGCATACCAAAAGTTCTGCTCTCCATTATGTTGAATGGTGAGACGAAATAGACATGATTGGCCATACAGAAGCAGCCTCCTATCCAAGGAAATAAGTTATCTCCAAAATCTAATTGACCAGAGATGCTGCATTCATCCATCAATCCAGATAATAACCTGAATGAGGAACCTAAGTCAATTCCACTCTCGTACAGCAGAGTCAGAGGGACCACTCAGAGGACTCGAAGCCTCAATCCCCTTCAAAGGAAAAGAGGACTCATTACGGTAGACTTGTGAAAGCGCCACAGTGATTGTCTATGTAAAAAAAAAGGAGTCAGAGATTTGGGGGGAGATGTAGTATAATGTGGTATACTGGACATTGGGTTGTTACTTGGTTAAATATGCTAATCATGCTCATCACAGGAAGTGATGTAACACCACATGTGCAGACCCCTCATGTACAGGCTTGGAAGATTACCTTAGCAGTAAGACATGTTTAATAAAGCTCTTGTTTCTTTTAACCCATCTGACGTTTTGGATATTCTGTACTAGTCTAACAGTAAGCAGAATATTACACAGTTCATGAGGGAGATCAGGCTAATCCTTTTATAAAGTGTGTGAGAAAAACCCAGTTAATCCAGTCTAGGATACTGTATTAAATGTCTAACAATCATTGCCTGAGATCATTTTTATTTTTACAGTGACTTTCTCCACACTAGTAGAATCACATTTCATTGTATTGGAATTCTGAACACCGTAAAACAAATATCTTGATTGATCACACTCACAATAAACTTAGTTCAATTGTTAGTGTGTTAAAATTTGCAGTTTAGTGGAAAATAAAATCAAATTACTCAAAAAAAAATTTTTTAAACAGACTCCACTGAGACTTTTAATAATTGAAGTTGTCACAGGATTAATAAAGTCAAGTCCGATGTTCCATTTAACATTTAGTTTTTGTGCGTGACCCATTTTTTTGTGCGCAGACCCTTTAAATTCTTTTGCACAGCTGCGCACGTGTTATTCCTCGGACCAAGGCCTGCATGGTACCTTACAGGCTGCTACGTGTTCTAAAGAAGGGTCACTGACCTGAAATGTTAACTCTGCTTCTCTCTCCACAGATGCTGCCAGACCTGCTGAGTATTTCCAACATTTCTTATTTTAGCAGAGCCATGTTGGGTGCAAAATTCAGATCAGTATTGTCGCTGGCGGCTGCCTTCCTGGGGGTGTACGCTGCACCACCATCCTCTTCCGGCGTGGCCTTTGACAGCAACAGGAGATTGTCTGGTAGCCCAGCCAATGCACTCATCATCTCAGTGTGCAGGAATATCGAGGTCCTCATCTGTGACCCCTGTAGCAGAACTCGTCTGCGACCTTGCCCCCCGTGAACTGGCACATGAATTGTCCTTTACCTATGGCCAAGTTGCAGCCTACTTGTGCCCGGTAACTCACCACATGCTGATCCCGACTCAATATTAGCCTTTAGGGCACGTGCAGTGTGAGTATCTGAGTTGGTGGCTGCAAGTGTCAGATCAAGCAATGGTGCTTCTTCAACAGTGGTGTGGTGTTGCTCCCTCTCTCTGTGACTGAGCGACCAACAGTTCGTGGGTGGCTGAGGCAGAAAATCAGAAGGGGAAAGTTAGTGTGAGGCAAAGTGGGTGGGGTGAGGTCCTTGGTCACACCATCTGCAGTTTGCTTATTATTCCAGATAGCAGATTGAGGGTGAGCTAGGAGTTGAGAAGGGGCATAAGGCAGGATCATACCATCATCCTCAATGTTCTCAGTGATACTTGATGCGATGGGCTCTGTGACAGCCAACCCCATGATTTGGAGCACAATCTCTTCCATAGGAGTCAGGAGATGCAGGTGCCCTTTGCCCCACTAGTCTGCTCTGCTTCCTTCTATTGTGTGCCACCTTGTCCTGCAAGAAAGAGGGCAGAATGTCGGTGTTTGTGTTGCACCGTGTTTGGTTGATGTGTCTGCCGTAGCTGAATAGCTGAAGGTATGTGGTGAGAGAGGTGGGTGTGGGGCTGACAGCATTGATAGGTATGTGAGGGTGGGGTGCAGCATCTGGATGTTATGCATGAGTTTTGAATGCCAGGGAGTGCAATGGGTGAGTGATGGGGGTGTGGTGTATTGAGCAAAGTGAGAGAGAGGCTGATGGAGCTTTGGTTAGGAGATATCATGTGAAGTTTCATTCACTGACCTTGATCACCTGTGTGAGGTCATTAGGCTTCTTGTGGTATTGCTGCCAGTCCTCAGGTCCAGGCACTGGGAATTGTCCTTCCTGGCCACTGCAATCCCTTATGAAGGTGGTCTTTGAATGCCTCCTGGCTCCCCATGGAACAATGGCATCTCTCTTATCCACCCACGACCACTAAGGCCTCCCACATCTGTGACCCTGGAGCTCTAAGTCTGACCTGGTATTCCATTTTCCTTTGTTTAGAATTCCAGCAATAGTATTCAGCAGCAGCCTCCTGTCATTCAGTGCAGTTTCCCTGTAAGAAGGACAGGCTGCACCATGTGTTATCAGTACAATGCTACTAAGCTCTGTGCTCAACATAGAGGCAGCTGGCAGAGTGTGAGCCCAACACTACTTTCATGCAAATGAGGTAGCAGCATCAAATTTACATGCTCCCTACCTCCACCAGAACTGATGTTGGTAGGTTGCAAATTGTGACTTCTGTGCCCAAATAAGGAGTAATCCAATTTTTTAGCCTATTGCATTTTTAAACGTAGTTCATTTTCATGCTGTCGCACCCTTATTCCTCTTCTTCATACATGCTAAAACTGTAACACCCTCCCGAATATGGAACATGATCTTGTAACATTTACACATAATATAAACCTCATGTCCTGTATGTTTCTCCTTATGCTCAGATGATTGGAGTATTCCTGCTGGATGTGGGGAATCATTGGAGAGCAGGAGGTGACCACTGGCAGTATGCACCTATGGTATTGAAAGCCAAGCTCAACATCATTGCCTGGAAGGCTCTGATCTTGGAAACATATTACAAGTCATTATTATCAAAGATTAAATTTGGATGGAAACCAAGGGGAGCATTTTAACTTGGAGGAGTGGATGGGTTTGGGTGCGGGTGGGGGTTTAAATCGAGTAAAAATGCAAGCTCATTGGGAAGGCAGCTCCAACCCGGTGACATCTGTGTTTAACTCGAGCATATTCAGCTGCGTGTGTGCAGGAGAGATGGGTTACCTATTAACAAATGTTAATGGCTCAATTGGAGTGATATTTCATCAGTTTGATGTTTAATGTCACATCCATGTGTTTCCCGTGCTTCCCGAAACTTGCCACTGAAAGCAAGGCAAGAATACAATGGTAATTAAGGAGACTGAGGATAACTCATGTAAATACTGCAACAAATAGTCAATGCTCACAGTTGCTTTCCTAATTACTGGTGGGAAATGTTTATTCATGGTACTTTTGCTAAGAGTTTACTTGCTACACTTTGGAGGTTTTTTGAATCACATCAGCTAGGTGGTTCTTTGTATGCAGTAGATTAGACCTGGGGTATGGAGCAATATGACCAGCAGCAGTAGCCCACTGTTGAGAAACCTGCAGCTGAACAGAAGAGAGGGGTGCAGCAGATAGAATAGCAGAGAGGGGAGCAGCAGAAAGGGGAGCAGCTTGCAGAAGGCACTACCCATGACACAGGATGTACAGGCAGAGGCTGAGTTTCTTTGACACGTCCGAACAGCAGCTGTGAACACCTGCCTGTGTTTAGGCACAGTTCTCTCCGCGTCCACAGAGTTTGTTGGACGGCGCCGTGCTAGCCTTGCAAGGTGGGGGATTCTGCATTCCACAGAGTTCCAAAACTGCAGCACAGGCAAAATACAATCTGCTTCTTTTGCTATTCTTTTATAAGCAGGAATCCCTAGCCTCTAGTTCTTGTCAAAGCCAGGAATTGCATCAAACGATTTTAAATCCACCATCAACAGGTGCATTTGTGCAGGGTCAAAGATACACACAGCTTTTAGGAATGCCGCAGAATGTTGTTGAAATCTTTGAGCCACTTTTTCTTCACCACTTGACTCTTCCTCATAGCAGTAATATTGTTTGAGCTTCTTTGCCATGCAAGAAAACACCTTCATCATCAGAGTGTTGTGCATTTGACTGTGCTTCAACCCAGAACAGTACATCCATTACTTAATGGTAAACTTTGTGGATTGAGACATGTGGATATTCAAATCATCTGTTAAATCCACAGTCATGTACATTCTTGGCAACAAACTGAACCTCCCCATTAAGCTAAGCATCGTTTAGAAGGGTTACAATGTCTGTTAAAACCTGTGTTTTTGGGTCATTGTGAGCTCTTCTGAGATGAAGGGTGAGTAGTATTTCGAGTGACCTGCATGATAGTGTACTACCTGAAAGCAAGAATTCCAATGTGTAATTACTGGCTCTGGAGGAAGGGCAATGTTTTGTTCCTCAATTTCAGCCATTTCAGTCATATTTGCAATGTGTTTCCTGTATCAAATCTTGCAGCTACGTCAGTGTTTGAAGATTTTTTAATGTAGCCGACCAGTTTGTTGACTTTACCAAACTTGCTGTTCCGCAGCTCACTGACAAGAGAAATTAAATGTGATATGGACAGCAATAGGCATTACACCTTGGAGTACATATTTGAAAGATTTTATCATGTAAGTTGCATTGTTACTAATGAAAGCAGACACTTTGTTGAAATCTGTACTGTAGTTTGAAATGGTTTTGATTATCGCTTGGGAAACCGTGGTGTAATTAACAGCTTCTAAGTGGACGCAGCCTGCAAACACTGTTGTTAGCTTTCCTGACTGTACATCTTCAGCCTTACCAGACATAAAATCAACAAAACATGCAGCATATAGTTGTTTTGCTCATCTGTGGACTCATCATTAATAATTGCAAAAGACTCACATGCATTAATCTGAGACTTCATCTCCTCACAATGTGTAGCACAAACCTTCGGTAGGTAGTCCTGTCATAGTTTATCTGCACTTAGCAAGCAACCACCATTTTGCACATTACGTTGAATGAATGCCTGCAGCTTTGGGTGATCACGTTTTTCCAACGGTATGTTGGCGCTTGCAAAAGCATTCACAAGTTCCATTGTAACCAACTGACGATTTTCTGAGCTCTCTATCAACTTCTTAAAAACAGATGGAATTGTTGCTTGTTTTTTTTTTTGCATGTTTGTTTTCCAGCAGTGTGGTGTCAGATGCTCTCTTTCTGCCATGATGGCATTCGGACTCTACGTGGCACTGAACCAGTGCCCATTGTATGTGATCCAATGAAACATTACAGCTTGTACAAAACAGTATTCCACCATTAGGGCAGCACAGTGGTGCAGTGGTTAGCACTACAGCCTCACAGCTCCAGCAACCTGGGTTCGGTTCTGGGTACTGTCTGTGCAGAGTTTGCAAGTTCTCCCTGTGACTGCGTGGATTTCTGCTGGGTGCTCTGGTTTCCTCTCACGGCCAAAAACTTGCAGGTTGATAGGTAAATTACCCCTAGTGTAGATAGGTGGTAAGAGAATGGTGGGGATGTGGTAGGGAATATGGGATTAATGTAGGATTAGTATAAATGGGTAGTTATTAGCCAGCACAGACTCAAAGGGCCTGTTTCAGTGCTGTATCTCTCTATGACATTTGGTTTCCAAATTCTTTCACTTGATGTGCTGCAGTAATGGTTCTGGCCATTTTTGCTTTGCTCATTCTGGCGTTCTCACTTGTCTGCTAATATTTGAGGCTGCTTCTCTCAAAACTGCACCAGAAGCCCTTCCTCATCTATCAATCAGTGAGTTGGAGCCTTGTGTCAATCACTAAAATGTACAATGTTCGCAACATGCCCAGCAATCAGTGAGCTGAGCCTTGTGTCAATGAATAAAATGCGTAAAGTTTGCAAAATGGCCAATTTCATAGAGGAGCCGAGATTTCACAGTCTGAGACTCATTTTTCATGGCTGTGAATTTGATAGGGCCCTCGTTATGAGAGTAATGCAGCACTAGCTGCTCACATTTCTGCTTGGGATGCCAGGGGTTCCTTATTAATGCAAGGTTCGCTTAGGTTGCATCAGTGGACTGATGTCAGAAGCACATGAAACAGCCATTTGTCACATTTCCCCAATACCGCTGGCACAAAGCAGTCCTGCAAATAATCAACCACCATTTGAACATGTCCCCCATTGCTCTCCAACAACTCTTGTGTTCCCATTCATCACCACGCAAACGCAAAGGCGACTTGCCACCCAGCCACCTAGAATGGCTAAAATGGGAAAGTGGTGCGAACAAGTAAGATTTATGTGATCCTACTAGAGGACGGAAGCTTCGCAATGTAAGATTTTTTCATACATCCATGTGCATACCCTTGTACAACAGTAAAGCTTTACTCTTCCTTTGCCTACAGCTCCAATGTGGTGCAACCCTGTGGCTTCAGGAGGGATAGTGGAAGGCTTCTCAGATCCCTGTTCTGACAACTGAGATGCTCTTGACTGGCAACTTCTGAGTTTTGGAGCCCAATAGGGCCCTTACAAAGACTACTCCACTTGAGGGAGTTCCTGACAGCATTGTGGTCATGGGCAACCACATCTGTGGTAAGCATCTAGGAACTGCAGCTCAGATATGTCGGACTGGATCCTAAGCTGCCGACATTGCAGGACTTCAGGGAGGGAGAGAGTTACCTGGACACTTTTTTCTGGGAAGCAATCACATCCCTTAGGCTAAGAAGTACTTTAGAGATTTGTGATAGTCAGGGGCAGGAGGGTGCAACTGCGAGTCAGGCAGGTGTGGGGATCCAGGATGTAGTGATGGATGCACCTCAGGCCTTGTCTTTGTCCAACAGGCAGAAGATACTTACTGCTTGACTGGATGAAAACAATGACTGCAGGGAGGATGGGCAAACTGACCATGGCACCATGGTGCAGGAGGCCATTCAAGCATTCAAGTGGGCAAAGTAAAAAGGAATGTGTGAGTGGTAGGGGATATCATAGTCAGGGGAATAGATACTGTTCTCTGCAGCTGAGACCAGGAGTTCCGAAAGTTGCATTGCTGCCTGCTGCCAGGGTTTGGGACATCTCCTCACAGCTAGAGGAGAACTTGGAGTGGGGGGGTGGGGGGAAGGATCAAGTTGTCATGGTCCATGTAGGAAGCAACGACGTAGGTAGAACTTAGAATGAGGTTCTGTGGAAGGAGTTTGAGGAACTGGGTTCTAAATTAATAAGTAGAACCTCAAGAGTAATAATCTCTGGATTACTACCTGAGCCACGTGCAAATTGGCATTGGGTCAAGCAGGTTAGAGAATTAAATGTGTGGTTCAAAGAGTGATGTGGGAAGAAGGGGTTTTGATTCACGACACACTTGCACCAGTACTGGGGAAGAGGGAGCTGTTCCGTTGGGATGGGCCCCACTTAAATGAACCTGTGATCAGTGCCCTGGCAAATCATAAAACTAGGACTGTGAATAGGGCTTTAAACTAAAAGGAGGCAGTGGGGGGTAGGGGAGGGAGGGATCACGTGAAGGGAGATTTAGAAAACAAAATGGAAAAGTCAAGGCAACAGAGCGGTGTAACAGTTGGGGTAAAGACAAGCAGAGTGGGACAGGAAGGGACAGAGAGTTTAACAGGAATAGTGCATCAGTGAATAAGGTCCATGCAAATAATAATCTTAAAAAATCAAATTAAAGGCCATTAGAATGCACGAAACATTCGTAACAAGATTATTACGATCAGGTGGGGAAGAGTCAAAGGGCTCCCCTCTTTTCCCTCTCCTTATTTGACCACAACAGGATTATTTATTTTTTATAAAAGCAAAATACTGCGGATGCTGGAAATCTGAAACAAAAACAAGAAATGCTGGAATCACTCAGCAGGTCTGGCAGCATCTGTGATCCGAAGAAGGGTCACTGACCCGAAACGTTAACTCTGCTTCTCTTTCCACAGATGCTGCCAGACCTGCTGAGTGATTCCAGCATTTCTTGTTTTTGTTATTTATTTTTTAAGTGGCTAACCTTGCCAATTCAATGAGTGTCTAACTGTTTATGCGACATGATCAGAAAAAGAGCCAATTGGTCAGGTTTTCTCGAATTTAACAAAGAAAGAGGTTAGCTTTATTGTACTTTAACTGATCTAAGTTAAATAATAAAATACTCTCCACTTTCACACACACACAGAGAAATAGGTTACAGAGTGGAGAGGGATAGATTGGTCAAGTTAGAGTCCAGAGAAATAAAAGAGGTCTACAGTCTGTGGAGGTTGGTAACTCAGCTGGCTTCAGGCTGAATGCAGTGGACGTGCGACTTTCCTTTGGTGGTCCTGAGGCTTCTGGTTTGAAAATGTAGATGACTGATTTGGTGGTTCTCCAGGAGGCAGCAATGCAGCTGATTTCCTTCAAAGGGGTCTCTGGCTGTTCTTTCAAGAACTTTCTCAAAACTCACTAGCCCCACCCTCAAGCTTATGTAATTAAGCACAGTGAACATTGATCAGTGAACAGACCATCACAATCAAACAGAGATCAATTAAACCACTGAATACTACAGTCTGCAGCAGGGGATATGCTTCGGTTATCACGGTCAGCAAGCAGAGTTCGAAGCTTGCAAGGTTTGAGTGGTTTGTCTCTACCAGTTTAATATTCAGGTTTCCAGCCAGTGGAATTAAAAATTCATCATTCGACATAGCTCGTTTTCGTGTCAAGATACATAAACCGGCATCATAAATAGAGATTAATGGGTTTGATCAAATCGCCATCACAGAAACATTGCTGCAAGGTGACTAAGGTTGGGGAATAAACATTCCAGGATACTTAACATTTCAAAAAGCCAGGCAGAATGGAAAAGGAGAAGTATCCCTGATAATAAAGGATGACTTAAGGAAATTCATAGAGTCATTCACAGCACAGAAGGAGGCCATTCAGCCCATGGAGTCCATGACGGTTCTTCATGGAGCTATGCAGTCAGTCCCAATCCCTGGATCAATCCCCATAGCCTTGCAAGTCTATTTCTCTCAGGTGACCATCCAACTTCCTCATGAAGTCAGTGATTGTTTCCGCTTCCACCACCCTTGTGGGCAGCGAGTTCCAGGTCATTACCATCTGCTGTATATAAAAGTGCTTCCTCATATTCTCCCTGCATCTTTTGCCCAAAACCTTCAATCTGTGTCCCCTAGTCCTTGCACCATTTGTTAATGGAAACAGGTTTTCCTTGTCTAACTTATCTAAGCCTGTCATAATCTTGTACACTTCTATTAAATCTCCCCTCAATCCCCTTTGTTCTAAGTAGAACAAACCCAGCTTTTCCAACCTAACCTTGTAAATAAAATCCTCTATCCCTGGAACCATTCTGGTAAATTTCCTCTGCACTCTCTTAAGGACCCTCACATCCTTCCTGAAATGTGGTGACCAGAACTGGACACAATATTCCAGTTGGGGCCTAACTAGAGCTTTATAAGCTTTCAGCATAACTCCCTGCTTTTGTACTCAATGCTTCTATTTATGAAGCCCAAGATCTCATTATGCTTTACGAACCTATCTCTCAATATGTCCTGCCACCTTCAAAGATGAACCCCTCGGTTCCCCTGTTTCTGCACACTCTTTAGAACTGTGCCATTAAGTATATATTGTCTCTCCCTATTCCTTCTGCCAACATGCATCACCTCACACTTGTCAGTATTAAATTTCATCTGCCACCTCTCTGCCCACTCCACTAGCCTTTCTATGTCCTGTTGCAGGCGGTTCATATCATCTTCTCTGTTTGTCGCACCTCCAAGTTTGATGTCATCTGTAAATTTCGAGATTCTACTGTGTATTCCAAAATCCAAGTCATTTATATATAAAGCAATGGTCCTGTACTGGCCATGGGGAACACCACTGTCTACCATCCTCCAGTCTGAAAAGCAACCATTTTCCATGACTTGCTGTTTTCTGTTCTTAAGCTAATGTTTTTATCCATTTGGCCATTGACCCTCATACTCCATGAGCCTCAATTTTGTTAATCAGCCTTTTATGTGGTACCTTGTCAAATGCTTTCTTAAAATCCATATAAACAACATCCACCACATTCCCTTCATCAAACTTCTCTGTTACTTTGTCAAAAAATTAAATTAGATTAGTCAAGCATGATCTGCCTTTTACAAATCCATGCTGGCTCTCCTTAATTAATTTGAATCTCTGTAAGTGTCCATTGATATTTTCCCTGATTATTGTTTCTAAAACCTTCCCCGCCATTAATGTTATACCAACTGTCCTGTAGTTCCAAGGACTGTCCTTTCCGCCTTTCTTGCCACTCTCCAATCCTCTGGTACTTATCCCGTATCCAGGGAAGATTGGAAGATTATGGCAAGCCCTTCGGCTATCTCTATCCCCACTTCCTTTAGCAACCTGCAATTCCATCTGAACCTGGTGACTTATCTACCCTAAGCATAGCCAGCCTTTTTAGTACCTCCCCACTCTCAATGTTTATCCTATCCATTACCTCTACCCTTTCCGCTTCTACTGATATTTTGTCAGATTCCACTTCCTTAGTGAACACTGATACAAAGTACCCATTGAGCATATTAGCCTTGCCCTGTGCTTCTAAGCATATATTACCATTTTTGGCCCTAATAGGTCTCACTCCACCTCTTACTACTTGCCTACTATTTGCATGCCGTTAGAAGATCTTTGGGTTCCTTGTTATGTTGACTGCCATTCTATTTTCATATTGTCTCTTTGCCAGTCTTATTTTCCTCATCACCTCCCCTCTCAACTTATTGTATATGGCCTGTTATCACTTGATGAGTTCACCTGACATGGATCATATACCTCTTTTTTTTTTGTTTCATCATAATCTCTATCTCCCACGTCATCCAAAGAGCCCTGTTCTTGGTTCCCCTACCTTTCGCCCTTGTTGGAATGTTCCCAGCCTGCAATAGTTAGAAAGGATCTTGGTTCAAAAGGTTGGGAGATAGAATCAGTATGTGGAAATTAGGAATAACAACAGTCAGGAAACTCTGGTGGGAATAGCTTATGGGTCCCTTAACGGTAGTTGTCGCATTCGACAGAACATTAAGCAAGAAATAATTGAAGCTTGTGTCAAAGGCAATGTAATAATAATGGGGGACTTTATATAGACTGAAAAAATAAATTGGCTAAGGTACTCTGGAAGGGCCGGGGCGTGCACCAAAACCTGGGAGGAGCGAGTAGCCAAGGTACGACAAAAGTTGGGCATGTGGGGGCAGCGATCTCTCTCCATTGTGGGTAAGAACCTGGTCATCAGGTGTGAGGCGCTCACGTTGTTGCTCTACGTGGCGCAGGTCTGGCCCATACCCCACTCCTGCGCTGTGGCAGTCACCCGAGCCATTTTCCGCTTCATCTGGGGATCTAAAATGGACCGGGTCCGGAGGGACACGATGTTCAAATCTCTGGACAAGGGCGGGAAAGATGTACCCAACGTGGCCCTCATCCTGATGACCACCTTCGTGTGCGGCTGCATCAAGCTGTGTGTAGATCTCCAGTACGCAAACTCCAAGTGTCACTACGTGCTGAGGTTCTATCTGTCCCCGGTGTTGCGAAGGATAGGCCTGGTCACATTGCCGCGGAACGCTCCATGCAGTTGGACCGTGCCGTACCACCTATCCTTCGTGGAGCAGTTTCTGCGGGAAAACACCTTTGACCACCGGTCCATCAGGCAGTGGTCTGCACGGAATGTCCTCAAGGCCCTATAGGAAAAGGAGACGGTGGATCCTGTCGGATGGTTCCCCGAGCAGACCACCAAAGTCATTTGGTGGAATGCCTCATCACCAGAACTTTCAAACAAGCACCAAGATGTAGCTTGGCTGGTGGTGAGAAGGGCCCTCCCCGTCAGATCCTTCATGCACACCCGAAGTCTCGCCCCCTCTGCACAATGCCCCTACAGTGGCTGTGGTGGGGAAGAGACGGTTGCCCACCTCCTCCTGGAATGTGTCTTTGCAAAGCAGGTGTGGAAAGAGATGCAGTGGTTTTTGTCGAGGTTCATCCCAAGCAGCTCTGTAACACAGGAGTCTATGCTCTACGGGCTGTTCCCAGGGACGCACACCGAGACAAACATCAACTGCTGCTGGAGGACTATCAATTCGGTGAAAGACGCCCTTTGGTCTGCCCGAAACTTGCTGGTCTTCCAGCGCAAAGAGTTGTCCACCACCGAATGTTGCAGACTGGCACATTCCAAGGTTCAGGACTACGTGCTGAGGGACGCACTAAAGCTTGGGGCAGCCACAGCAAAGGCTCAATGGGGAAAGACCACAATGTAAGGTCCCCCCCACCAAGCTGAACTGAGGGGCTGGATTCATGGGAAACCCCTCAAACTGTATCGGGAAAATTTTGTGTGCTGTAAAAGTAAAAATGTATCTGGCATGACAATGAAATGGAAGGGTTGTGAGGCAACTCATGATTGTATAGAAGGAAACTGATCACCTTTGCACTGTTTGTATTTTTTGACTTGATGCTGTTTTAAACTGTTTGGGAATGTAATTTTTACAGATTTTTATGAATAAAGTATATTTTGGAAATTAAAAAAAAAGTTCTGACAAGCTCCCATTATTTCTTTTTTTGATACTCTGTCCTACCATGTGGTTACTATTAGGGGACCTGTACACCATTTCCACGAGTGATTTCTTGTTTTTATCATTTATCATCTCCACCTAAACCGCTTCTACATCCTGGTTTCCTGAATTTAGGTCATCCCTCTCTAACGTGCTAATACCATCATTAATTAAGAGAGCCACCCCTCCACCTTTTCCTAGCTTCCTGTCCTTCCTAAATGTCATGCACCCTTCAATATTCAGTAAAAATGGATTGTAACAGCTTTTATAAGTATATAAAAAGGAGCTAAAATAAAAGTTGGTCTCTTTGGGGCAGCAATAGGAGAAATTTTCAAGGGGAATGAGGAAATGGCAGAGATATTGATCAAATATTTTATGTCTGTCTTCACAGTAGAAGACACAAATTACATACTAAAAAAAAAAAGGGTAGCCAAGGGGCTGCTAAGAGTTAGGAACTTTAAATAATTATATCAGCAGAGGAAAAAGTACTAGAAAAACTTCAGGGACTAAAGTCAACAAATCCCCTGATGGCCGACATCCTAGCTTCTAAAAGAGGTAGCTGCAGAGATAGTGGATGCTTTCGTTATGATTTTCCAAACTTCCCTAGATTCTAAAACAGCTCTAGCAGATTAGAAGTTAGCAAATGTAACACCACTAATTAATAAAGGAGGGAGAGAGAAAACACAGAACTGTTGGGAGTTGGCTATCAGGACATGAGACAGCATGTCAGGTAATGACTGTGGGGTTGTGGGGGGTCAACAGGTGAGAAGTGTAAGTGCTTTGACTGGAGTCTCTACTTCCATGTCCCCTTTCACCATCATCCTTCTCATGGCCCATCCACACTGCCTTGCTACCACTGTGCTGGAGAACAATTTGGTGCAGATCATTGCAGTGGTGTAAGACCAAGTTGAAGGCATCCGTCACCCTATTGAAGACAACGTCCAGACCCTGCACAGCCATGGTCAAGATGTTTGATGTTCCATAAAGTTGTCCACTCTATCCATGCAAGAAGACATTGTTGCAATGCCCTGCACCTTCAATCTACATATATTTGAGACGCCTCCATTCTGCAATCATGATCGATGTGCTTGGAAGGCCTGTCAGTACATCATGAATTTTCTGTTGTTCAATGATTCTCCTTTTTATCAATAGCCCCCAGGGTACAACATCTGTTTCCAGTTGAGCAGAGCTTGGAGAGGGCTGCACCCTCTGACGCAGGCTCTACAGCTTTCCCTGCCAGCATCTGCTGTTGCTCACTAGCAAAGTGTCACCAGGTGAAAACCCAACTACCTGTCTAACTGGACCCACCAAAATGCGAGAATCTGAGCTGATGCATGGTATGCATGCGTCCTGTGACTGTGCACCCTCCGAAGGATTCGGCTCCTTTGAGGATTCATCATCCGGGAGGTCCACCGACTGCTGCTGCATGGGTGAAGGTCCAGGTGAAGAGAAAAGATATCTATTAGTCCTGGCAGGGTCAGAATGTTGCTACTTTTCATAATGAAAATGTATTTCATTCGCTGCTGAAATAAAATCAAAATGGGTGTATTACATGTAGGTCACTGATATTTAATTGTGGGAAACCCCCATCTCTGATGACCAGGGGCGCTGAAATGTCACTGATCTCCAGTGCTTCCTCCTCTGTAGTGGTTTAGTTGGGAAATCTGTGGAGGACCATCTCTGGTTCTGTCCCTCTCCCTGTGCTGTCCTCACCTACCATGGGGGAAAGAACAGACCTATGAGTGATTATAATGGAATGTGTTTACCCGATGGATAGAGTGCATTTGGTGAGTGTGACTATCTGCGAATGACATGACATTGCATAAGGATGAGATTGACAGATGGGGATATGATGAAGTGGATAGAAAGAGAACAATGGGTGTGTTTGCAAAGTAAGTGGGTATGTGGAGTGACGTGATGGAGTAGTCTTGACAAGGCTCTTCACAGCCCTCAGCCCTCATTGAGATGGGGAACAGCCTTTGAGCATCCTGAATCCATTGCCGCAGCTTGTCTTCTCTTGCTTCCAACTCCAAACTTATCTAAATTCCAATTTTGGATTGGCCCTTTAAATACTGGAGTTGAGATTGTGTCATGTGGGTCCTCATCCCACCCACTGCTACGCAATCGACACCAAACCCAAAGGAAAATGATAATGAGCTGCCTGCATTAAAATGCCACTGAAAGACGGGCTGATCTTTCTTCCTGGTTTCCAGTATATTTGATCACCCACTCCCAACATAACTCTGAGTAAGTATCAGGGCCCAAGACTCTGTCAGTTTAGGTGAACATTAATGATCCATGGCACTTTTCAAGAAGGAGGAGGGAGTTCTCCGAATGTTCTGGCAACATTCCTCTGCCAACTAACAATACCAAAGTAAGTTTACCTGGTCATTCATCTCATTTGCAGTTTACGGAACATGTGTGCAAATTGGCTGTTGTGTTTGCCTCCATGAAAAGAGTAACTTCAGAAGTAATCCACTGCTTGTGAAGTACCTGAGGACATGATTAACCACTAAATAAATACAAGCTCTTTCTTTCTTTGACAGTTCTAGATAATGCAGAATTAGCCTGTAATCCCCATTCAATTTCATTTATTATTTATTTTCATTGTCTTTCCCGAAGACAATGACGCTTACTGGTGTGTTATTCTACAGTCCCTTTACAACCTCACTCAAGCAGGCAACCTTCATTCGTGAGCCTAAATGATAAGTATCAGAATGCTATTCTCCTGTATAGGGTATCATAGCCAAGCCAAATTCTGTTCTTGGCTATCATCCACTGGTTTTCCTCTTCCCTAGACCAAGGTTGATGGCAAATGCAGCCCTAGATAAATTCAACTGATTTACAACGAACCCAAAATCAAACTAGAGAGTACCTGGTC
The DNA here is from genome assembly GCF_036365525.1 of Heterodontus francisci. Lineage (NCBI taxonomy): Eukaryota > Metazoa > Chordata > Chondrichthyes > Heterodontiformes > Heterodontidae > Heterodontus > Heterodontus francisci. The sequence goes on along the minus strand of NC_090376.1, from coordinate 91,507,851 downwards.
TACTTATCTTACAACAATAAGAACATAGTGCCTTTAATGTAATAACACATCTCAAGGTGCTTCATAGGAATGTCATAAAGCAGAATTTGACATCGAGCCACATGTTAGTTAGTGGCAGGAGGCAGAGGGTCATGGTCGAGTGTTGTTTTTGCGAGTGGAAGCCTGTGACCAGTGGTGTACCGCAGGGATGGGGGCTGGGACCCTTGCTGTTTGTAGTGTACATTAATGATTTAGATGTGAAAATAGGAGGTATCATCAGTAAGTTCGTAGATGACACGAAAATTGATGGTGTCATAAATAGTGAGGAGGAAAGCCTTAGATTACAGGAAGATATAGATGGGCTGGTAAGACGGGCGGAGCAGTGGCAAATGGAATTTAATCCTGAGAAGTGTGAGGTGATGCATTTTGGGAGGACCAACAAGGCAAGGGAATATACAATGGATGGTCGGACCCTTGGAAGCACAGAGGGTCAGAGGGACCTTGCTGTACTTGTCCGTAGATCACTGAAGGCAGCAGCACAGGTAGGTAAGGTGGTTGGGAAAGCAGATGGGATACTTGCCTTTATTAGCCGAGGCGTAGAATATAAGAGCAGGAAGATTGCGATGGAGCTGTATAAAACGCTAGTTAGGCCACAGCTGGAGTACTGTGTACAGTTCTGGGCACCACACTATAGGAAGGATGTGATTGCACTGGAGAGGGTGCAGAGGAGATTTACCAGGATGTTGCCTGGGCTGGAGCATTTCAGCTATGAAGAGAGACTGGATAGGCTAGGGTTGTTTTCCTTAGAGCAGAGAAGGCTGAGGGGAGATATGATTGAGGTACACAAAATTATGAGGGGCATTGATAGGTTAGATAAGAAGAAACTTTTTCCCTTAGCGGAGGGGTCAATAACCAGGGGGCATAGATTTAAGGTAAGGTGCAGGAGGTTTAAAGGGGATTTGAGGAAAACCTTTTCAGCCAGAGGGTGGTTGGAATCTGGAACACACTTCCTGAAGAGGTGGTAGAGGCAGGAACCCTCACAACATTTAAGAAGTATTTAGATGAGCACTTGAAATGCCATTGCATGCAAGGCTACGGGCCAAGTGCTGGAAAATGTGATTAGAATAGATAGGTGCTTGATGGCTGGCACAGACACGATGGGCTGAAGGGCCTGTTCCTGTGCTCTATAACTCTATGACTCTATAACGGAATATTAGGGTAGGTGACCAAAAGCTTGGTTAAAGAGATATGTCTTAGGAAGGATCTTAAAGGAAAGAAAAGTAAAGAGCTGGAGACGTTTAGAGAGGGAATTACAGAGCTTAAGACCCAGGCAAATGAAGGCATGGCCACCAATGGGGGAGCGATTAAAATCATGGATGCTCAAGAGACCAGAATTAGATTCGAACGGATATCTCAGAGGTTGTGAGATTTGAGGACATTACAAGATAGGGAGGGGCGAGGCCATGTAGGGACTTCAAAACAAGGACAAGAATTTTAAAAATCAGGTTGTGCTTGACTGGGAGCCAAGGTAGCTCAGTGAGCATAAAGCTGATGGGTGAATGGGATTTGGTACAAGTCAGGGCATGGACGGCATAGTTTTGGATGACCTCAAATTTACAGAGGGTAGAAGCTGGGAGACTGGCCATGAGTGCATTGGAATAGTCTCGTCTAGAGGTAACAATGGCATGGATGAAGCTATCAGCAGCAGATGAGCTGAGGTGGGATGGAGTCAACAAATTTACAGAGGTGGAAATAGGCAGTCTTAGTGATGGTGTGGTCATGTGATCAGTACTCAAACTAGGGTCAAATAAGACATCAAGGTTGTGAGAAGTCTGGTTTAGTCTCAGAAAATTGTCAGGGAGAAGGATCGTCTTGGTACTTCGGGAGCAGAGTTTGTAGCAGGGACCAAAGACAATTGCTTTGTTCTTCCCAATGTTTACTTGCAGGAAATTTCTGCTCATCCAGTACTGGATGTTGGACAAGCAGTCTGACAACTTAGCACAGTGGAGGGGTTGAGAGAAGTGGTGGTGAGGTAGAGCTGGTTGTCGTCAGTGTACATGTGGAAACTAACACTGTGTTTTGGATGATTTCACCGACGGACAGCATGTAGATGAGAAATAGGAGGGGACCAAGGATAGATCCTTGAGAACACCAGAGGTAACATTGCGGAAGTGGGAAGAGAAGTCATTTGAAGTGGTACTCTGGCTACCGCTGGATAGATAAGAATGGAACCAGGCGAGTGCAGTCCCACCCAGTTGGACGACAGTGGAGAGGCATTGGTGAAGGATGATGTGGTCAACCGTGTCAAAGGCTACAGAAAGGATGAGAAGGACAAGGAAGTATATTTTACCTTTGTCTCAAACATACAGGATGCCATTTGTGACCTCAATAAGATCAGTTTCCATACAATGGCAGGGACTGAAACCTGACTGGCAGGATTCAAACGTGGAATTCTGGAAAAGATGGGCATGGATTTAGGAGGTTACCACATGTTCAAGGACTTTAGAGAGGAAAGAGAGGTTGGAGATGGGGCAGTAGTTTTCAAGGATAGTGGGGTCAAGGGGTTTTTTTTAGGAGAGGGGTAAAGGCGGCATATTCAAAGGAGAGAGGGACAACACCTGAAGAGAGAGAACCGTCAACAGTATTGGCTAACATGGGGACCAAAAGGGGAAGTTGGGTGCTCAGCAGTTTAGTGGGAATAGGGTTGAGGAAGAAGGAGGTGGGCCTCATGGACAAGATGAGCTTGGAGAAGGCATGAGCGGACAGAGGTGAGAAACTAGGAAAAGATGTGAATTCAGGGCAAGGGCAATGGGGAACTTGAGAGGAAATTTGGCCAGTGGGCTACTGTAAGGAAGGGAAGCAGCTGAGGCAACTGATCAGATGGTCTCAATCTTACTGAAAAAGAAGTCTACAAGCTCCTTGAACTTTTGTTGGAGTTATGAGTGGAAGAGATGGGAATAGTGGTTTAAGAAGACGATTTACAGTAGATGAAAGAAGCTGGGGGTCATCTTTGCATTCCAGGGTGATCCTGGAATAGTAAACAGCTCCACCAGTTGGGAGCAGGACTCAATAGTCATAGAGAGATACAGCACTGAAACAGGCCCTTCAGCCCACCGAGTCTGTGCCGACCATCAACCACCCATTTATACTAATCCTACATTAATCCCATGTCCCCTACCACATACCCACCTTCCTGCAATTCTCCTACCACCTACATACACTAGGAGCAATTTACAATGGCCAATTTACCTATCAACCTGCAAGTCTTTGGCTGTGGGAGGTTCTGTTCATATTGAGCCAGCACTGCGTTCCTCAATGAGCCCTTCGGAAGATGCCGAGAGAGGCACAGAAGGAAGCTGTAGGCTTATCCAAGAGGGAGGCAAGCCTAAGACAGTGGCAAGAGAGCAGAAAAGTGGAGGAGTACTGAAGGGTCGTAGTACTATACAGTGTGATACCTTTACCCTTTGGGCCATTAGGGGAGCTATTTTGTCAAAATTCGAAGAAGCCAAGGCTGCTGAGCTGGGCATTGGAAGGATTGAAGTTCGTCTGAGCCCATTTTGGTGCCCAGAATTGGTGCCATGTCAGTAGCACATGCCCCAACTGGGTTGCCTGAGGCCGACCCAAAATTGACCTTGTGTCTCATTTCAAGAATGTAGGCAAGCTGTTGGCATCTGTTGCCTTTTCACAGCCAACTTGTCTTTTTCAGCATGTGAATTCTAGGTTGCTTGCTGCACCAGAAGGAATACTGCGGTAAGTGCGTGGAAGGCTCCTCCTGGCAATACGTGAAGTTTTTTAAAAGAAAATTAGACCACACTAGGAAGACCTAAGAGGAATAGACCTGCTCCACTTAGGACAGCTCAATTTCTCAGAAGGGCCCTAAAACAGGCATTAAACCCTTCATTAGCATATGGCCACTTGGAAATCACCCACGGTCAATAAGGGCATATCCAGAAAACAGCTGCAATAATGGGAAATTTCCACCCAGAGTCTCTTCCTTTTTCCAACACACACATACTAGTGCTGTTTGGCTGTCTCCATCATTTGACAATACTATAATTGCAAGAGACTTCAGTACGCTTGCAATTGGAAACTGTGATCTGATTGGCATTAATGGTATGGTTCAATCGGCTCGCACTCCATGGCGATATATAATACTGATCAATGGGCCCACCGGAGAAAGAATAACTATTTCTATTCAAAATTTGATAGGTGATTACAGAGCTCAGTTGTCAGGCACTTCAGATGTGCTCAAGACATGATTGAATAAGTCCGTTCTGTAAAGGTTATGAAGTGGAATTATGATTATGCTAAATGGATCTTACAGGCATCAGCAAGCTAAATGATGGGTTTTAGTTTCTGGAAGAAATACAAACATAAAAGAGATCTTCAAAGATGAATATATACAAGATATATTAAGCTAAAATGCTGAAGTAAAGTCAATAATTTGTATAGCAAAAATCATTACAGAGCTCGTATCTGCCAGCCACAAGTAAGGTTGGAGGCCTATTTATATATTGTACAGAAGTAAATGATATTGGGACATGCTACATCAGTATTGACACTACTAAGAATATTACTTACCATCTTGCCCCCAATAAAGGGCACAGGAGGATTTTAAAACAATTATCAGGCCTGAAAATCATTGGCTCTTCCTCTGCTCTCGTGTTGTAACTTCAATGGGTGGATTTTATGATTCATTCTTGTCATGTGGGCACCTTGGCAAGGCTGGCATTTATCGTCCATCCCAAATTTCCCCACAGTATATCTGGGTCTCGGCTAACGTTGGAGTATCTGAATGTGAAGCCCTGCCCACTCTTTGCAATATCATTGGCATGAGCAGGAGTGGGGCTGATGTGTGGACTAGTTACTGCCTCCCAATGCATGGGTCTCACACAGCAGATTGCAACCTGAAAATAAACTTTCCAGATTCACTGTGGCCAAAAAACTGTGGCCAGCCTCCCCAGCTATTGGTCTTTATTTGTGCAGCAAGTTACCTTAGCCGTCTCACCAGTTGTGCGAGACCAACACATATGAAGATAAGTAAAAGGAGCAGGAGTAGGCCATACGGCCCTTCGAGCCTGCTCAACCATTCAATAAAATCATGACTGATCTTCTGCCTCAACTCCAATTTCCTTCCTGCTCCCCATATCCCTTGATTCACTGACAGACGAAAAATCTATCTATCTCAGCCTTGAATATAATCAATGATGGAGCATCCACAACTTTCTGGGGTACAGAATTCCAAAGATTAACAAACCTCTAAATGCAGAAATTTCTCCTCATCTCAGTCCCAAATGATCGACCCCTTATCCTGAGACTGTGCCCCATGTTCTAGATTCCCCAGCCAGGGGAAACAACCTCTCAGTGTATATCCTGTCAAACCCATCTGAATCTTGTAGGTTTCAATGAGATCACCTCTCATTCCTCTAAACTCCAGAGCAAATCAACCCTATTTACTCAGCCTCTCATCATTAGCCAGCCCTCTGATCCCAAGAACCAATCTAGTGAACCTTTGTTGTACTGCCTCCAAGGCAAGTATATCCTTCCATAGATATGGAGACCTAAACTGTACACAGTACTCCAGGAATGGTCTCACCAAAGCCATATACAATTATCACAAGACTTCCTTGTTCTTATACTCCAATCTCCTTGCAATAAAAGCCAACATGCCATTGAAAATTATATGCTTATCCATACTCTCTGCTTCCTATTCATCAACAAATCCTCCATCCTTGCTAATGTATTACCCCCAACTCTATGCACCCTTATCTTGTGTATTAACCTTTAGTGAGGCACCTTATCGAATGTCTTTTAGAAACCCAAATATACTACATTTACTGGCTCTCCTTTATCTACCTACTAGTAAGATCCTCAAAAAGCTAATAAATTTGGCAAACACATTTTCCCTTTTGTAAATCCATGTTGACTCTGTCTGATCATACTATGATTTTCTAAGTGCTTTGTTAAGACTTCCTTAATAACAGATTCCATCATTTTCCCAATGACTGATGTTAGACTAACTGGCCAGTAGTTCCATATATTCTCTCTCCCTCCTTTCTTGAATCGCAGTTGTCATGCTCGGCCCCCACCTGCCAAGAATGAGGCACATTAATTTTGTCATGAACATTGATTTTAAACTGTTACTGGAGTGAAGAAAGGACTTGTTAAACAGATCAGCCGTGGCCGGAACAGACATTTGCATATTAACAGATGGTGCTTGGAAGGACAAAGGACCATTCCCTGACACATTCAACCTACAATGGACCTTGATCACCAGGTATTGTGTGTAAGACGAGCATTCCAGAGACTGCTAAGGTGATACAACCCAAAACGTGGTCAGACCAGTTAGTCACATGACTAACCTGCTTGGCAACATGGGTTTTTCTGAATTGTACAAACAGTTTGAACTCAGAAAGACATTTTGCTCCTGAACTGAGAAGATCTCTCCTGTGTGCTCCCATCTCTTTCTCACAAGCCTCTGCATCCATTGAAGACAAATGAACCCCAAAAGAGAAAAGTCTCCTTCAGCGAACAAGGTTTAAGAAGAATACTGGGCCCCAACGAAAAAAAAGCTCTACCTACAGTCAAGGACTCTACAGTGAGCTCAAAGAACTGTAACAAAAACTCTTCAGATATTGCCTCAAACCGTTCCACTTTATTTTTCTTCTGCTCTTTTCTGTCTCTATTTGCATGTGTGTGTCGCGTATGCATGCGAGCATGGGTGTGTCGTGTATCCCTAGGGGTCAATCGAATTAGAGTTTAAATTCAAGTTCAATAAATTTCAACCTTTCTTCCTTAAATCCAGGAAAACTTGTTTGTGCTGGTTTGTTTGCTTTATAATTGGAAAGGGGTGAACAAGGATTCGCCAAGGAGGAGCTAAAAACACGGTGGTGTTTAAAGTTTAACCCTGTTACGGTAAGACCAGGTGAAGGCTAAGAGGGATCCCTGGAGACCTTTCTCACCTGGTCGTTTCACAGTGTTATATTTGCAAACTTCCAATCTGCTGGAACGGTTCTAGAATGTATGGAATTTTAAGAAAATCATAAGCAGTGCATCCACTATCTCTGCAACTACTTCTTTTAAAAGCCTAGTACATAGGTCATCAGGTCCTGGGGATTTGCCAGCTTTTAGTCCCTTATGCTTTTATAATATTTTTTCTCTGCTGATATTAATTACTTTCCTCTACACTGATGGTGCTACGCTAGTCGCTCACACCGAAACTCAGCTACAAAGACTCATGGACTTTCTCTCCCATGCCTTTAACTTGTTGTCCTTGACTATAAGCGTCAAGAAAGCCATGGTTATGGGACAAGGTATTGCATCTCCACCCCTGATCACACTAAGTACCACGCCACTGGAAGTGGTTAGCAAATTGTGCTACCTTGGCTCCACCGTGACAGACAATCTGTCCCTTGATGCAGAGCTCTTAGGGAAAGCAGCTACCACCTTTGGCCGATTTGCGAAAAGCACATGGGATAACACCAGCTGACCCTTAGCTGATGGTTTACAAGGCCTGTGTTCTCTGTACCTTGCTGTATGGCTGTGAAACATGGGTGACTTACAGCTACCAAGAAAAGAAGCTCAATAATTTCCATCTTCACTGTCTGCGGCACATTATGGGTATGTCCTGGCAGGACAAAACCACAAATGTGGCAATCCTCTCAAAGGCAGAGCTCCCAAGTGTTTTGGCACTAACTAAACAGAGATGGCTTCGGTGAATCGGACACATCCACAGGATGGATGACCCAAGGACCTTCTGTATGGTGAGGTAGCTGGAGGCAGATGACCAATGGGGCACCCAAAGCTCTGCTGCAAGGATGCTTGCAAGTGTGACATGACGGCCCTAAATGTCGACTAACACACCTGGGAGTCACTAACTGATGAAAGAGGGAAATGGTGGCACATCCTGTGGACTGGTGTGCACTACCATGTTGACAAGTGGCTACAGCAGATTGGCAATAGGCGCCAACATCAAAAAGAACAACTCACAGTGTCAGTTGGCAGCTTCACATGCAGCATTTGTGGCAGATCCTGCCTCTCAAGGATTGGCCACAGCGATCAGCAAAGGTGCACCAAGAGAAGACACCCCACCTAAATGGATTGTTTGCTGCATGTCCATCATATTTTGTAGATGGAAGGATACCAACCAACCAACCATTAATTACTTTAAATTCCTCACTCTTATTAGCCCCTTGGTTACTGCCTATTTCTGGTATGGAACTTGTGTCTTCTACTGTGAAGCCAGACACAAAATATTTGTTCAACATCTCTGCCATTTCCTCATTCCCCATGAAAATTTCTCCTGACTCTGCCTCTAAGGGATCAGCATTCACTTTAGCTACTCACCTTTTTATATACTTAGAAAAGCTTTTAAAATCTGTCTTTATTTTCCTGGCTAATTTAGTTTCATATTCCATTTTACCCTTTTTATTAACATTTTGGTTGCCATTTGCTGGTTTCTAACGTGATGGAATATAGGTATAATAGGCTTAATTAGGTAGCATTTAGATATAGTTAATATATACCTTTTAGAAATAAAGATTGAATAAATGATCAGTTTTCATAACTCACTGAAATTCCCCTTTAAGAAGGTAGAGTTAAATATTTCAAGGTCCCTGTTACAATAGAATTTCTGTTGCCAGGGAATTGGAAGATAAATACACACATTGAAATATCCTGTGTGACATCAGTAAGAGGTAGCAATAAACTTAATTCGTTTATGAGGTTATTGATGCCAACAAATTGGCTCCAGAGGTTGCTTTAAGGTACCATAAAAAAGACAATTATAGATAATAAACAATAAATGAAAATGGACTTACAGGAACAAGAGGTCAAGTAAACACAATTATAAACATTTTGACCAGATAAAGGCTCACAGCTTCAGAAAAAAAACAGGGGTTTCCAGTAAAACATTGTGGAGAGTTTGTTCATGATATTACCAAATATGGATTTTGAAAGCAAGAAAAACACACACAGAAAGGTAGAACCTATATATTAAGAGGCCATATGATACCTTAGAAATAATATAAAAATGAGAGGTTTTGAAAGCAAAGATTAGTAGCGTTGAATCCTCAAACAATGCTTCTCAACTAAGGGGCATTTAAGGTAAAAAGTTTACTTTAAATTTTGATGGATATTCTGGATATTCTAAGATAATTTTGCTGTAACATTAGCAAGGTTAAACTTTTGGATTCTTTGTTATAAATAAGAATATGTCTTACATCTCTCAGTAATATTTGATATTGTGATATACTTATTCACTTAAGAAGTTTATTGCATGTTAAATTCTTCAGTAAATATATAAAAATTAATAAATCATCTCATGTAGTATTCTGTATATAACTACAAGAACCCCCTCTCTGTGTCTCTTTAAATGGAGAGATACGTATTGAAGAGCATTTTCCAGACCCTTATAATATCTGGGATATTTATGACTTGACCATAATATTAAAAATAGGCTATCCAAAGATGGTAATATTCTCTGTTGGTTTTCTTTCTTTGAAGGAAAGCTAGTACAATTCTTTAGACCCAAATAAATGCCTGAGAATTTGTCTGGTTTGAACTTGATTAAAGGAGATTCATAGGAATGTACTCCTGATTTGGTTTAGTCCCTGTAAGGGGTCAAAGTCATAAATCACTTCACTAAAACTCTCCCAGACCTCCGACTTACTATTATTCTTGGCAACCTTATAAGCCTCTTCTTTTAATCTAATACTATCTTAAAGTTTTCTAATAAACTATAGATGGTTCTTTCTCGCTGAGTTTTTGTTTTTTAATGGATGTTTTTGTTGAACTTTTTGAATTGTTTCTTTAAATGTTTTATTTATCATCTTACTTTTTAGTCTATTTACCCAATCAACCTTAGCCAGCTCTCCCCTCAAACTTATGTAATTGGCTTTGTTTAAATTTAAGATTATTGTTTTGGACTCAAGTATGTCGCTCTCAAACTTTATATGGAATTCAATTGTATGATGCTCACTTTTTCCTAGAGGATCTTTTACTGTGAGATTACTAATTAACCCTGCCTCATTGCACAATACTGTATCTAAAATAGTTTTACCCCTAGTCGGTTCCTCAAGATATTGTTCTATGAAACTGTTGTAAAAGCATTCTACAAACACATCTTCCAGGCTACCTTTGTCCATTTGATTTGTTCAGTCTATATGAAAATTAATGTCCCCCACAATTATTGCATTGCCATTGTTACATGTTCCAATTATTTCTTGCTTAACGTTCTGTCCAATGCTATAACTACAGTTAGGGGGCCTATAAACTACCCCACCCACATTTTCTAACCTTTGTTCTTCCTAATATCCACCCATACTAATTCTAGTTCCTGATCTTCCTAGCCAAGACATTTTCTTACTACAGTCCTTGTGTCATCATTTATATCAGGGCTACTCCTCCTCCTTTTCCATTCTGCCTGTCTTTTTGAAATGTTGTGTATCCCAACCTTGGTTACCTTGTAACTATGTCTCTCATCAGTACCAGTGCCATAGCAAATGGTGGGGTGGGGGAAGGGAAATACTTGAAGGAAAGTCACCCGAGGTGGTTTCCAAACTCACACGGGCAGTGGCCTATAGAGTATCATCTTTAGCCTATTGTCTCACAAAGGAAGGTGCATGGTGGCATGGGAAAACTCTGGAAAAGGAAAAAAGGTGCTAAAAAAACAAATATTTGATTAAAAAGTAAATGATGGAACACTGGTTTCAAACACAAATCCAACCCAGATGAGCTTGAATGGTTAGAGTTCAGATTGGTTGTAAAATGGTGGAATTGTCCATCAGAAAAAATTTGAAACTGAACTGCCAGAAATCTTGGAGGTAGGCCAAGGTTCCACTTGAACTATTGATTTTGGTGACAGCAGTTTGGCTGTGACTCTAAAGTCTGACAGGCTGCGGTCAGCTTGAGCTTGAATTGAGGTGAAGCTGAGTCATTCATCATTATTAAATAACTTAGGCTGTGGTAAGTTTCTGAATCATTCTCTTGTAAACACCCTGCAGTCATTTTATATTTGTATTTAACAATCCTGATTTTGAAAATGTTTCAAAGCAATCAAAATTTCAATTGTTGGAGAACTTGAGGCTCTCACTGGCCCCATTATTTATGCATGCTGCTGAACTACTTTGTTTTCATCAACCCATTAGTGTCCAATTAGTTTCAGATCTGGTCAACAACTTTTAAAATGTGCTTTGTATTGGAAGTGACTCAATAACCAGATACCTGTTGATGTGTTGGTCCAAGAAATTTTGGCAAAAACGCTGTAAAGATTTACCGGAACTGGACTGATTACTTCTGATAATTAAGTTCTTTGTTTCAAGTAGTTCAGTGGAATGTACACAAGACCAATTTTAGTAAATTTAAATTAAGAAGGAACAATGGGGTAGACTTCAACAATTGGATGCCCAACAAGGGAGCCCACTCAATCGTGCTGATAGGATGCTTGCTCTATTTTGAGGGCCAGGCCTCATTTACATTTATACAGTGCGCTACAAGCCCAGAACAGGTGCTCCGATGCAACTTGTCGGCTCTGGACCACAGCAATATCAAGAACCCAAAAGGCTGATCTGGCTGGGGATGAGGTAAGAGAGCTGGGGGCAGCAGCAGCCTACATTATTCTTGTGGAGCTCAGAAGAGCACTCCTGCTGGGCCCACAAAAGCTGTTCCTTCACTGTTGCTGGGTCACAAAACTGGAACTCCCTTCCTAACAGCACTTTGGGTATTACTATACCAGATGGACTGCAGGCAACTCATCACCACCTTCTCAAGGGCAATTAGGGTTGGGCATCAAATGCTGACCTTGCCAGCGACACCCATAGCTCAGGAAAGAATAAAATAAGAGTATCCTTTTGGGCTTCTTCTGCTATAATACCAGGATTTACTGAATGAAGCTGTGAAACATTTGAGGACATTTTGAAGATGTGACAGACACTACATAAAAGTAAGATCTTTCTTTAAGTGGCATTATGTTGTTAAAAATTCCATTTCCATCACACCAAATATTGAATTTATTTCTTAGACAAATTAGGAGAGATTTTAACTCCCTCCAAATTGTTAAAGTGGTGCTGGTGGACTTAGTGCCACATTTCACTCTGATAACTTCTCTCAAGGCTTTCCATTGGGCAGCCCAGGCATCCATCTGAATTGGCAGATACAAATCAGGATCCTGAGAAGAGCATCCTCTCAGTAGGCTGTAAACGGATCAGGGTCCTCTATACATCATAGGATAGCTAGATACTGGGGAATGGAGGGATCAGGGGGAGAGATGGAGACTGGGAAATTTCTGCTCATCCAGTACCAGATATTGGATAAGCAGTCTGATAATTTTCAGTACTGTGGCAAAGATGGAAACCTGATGGGTGGGATTCAAATGGGCACAGATTTGGGAGGTGACAATACATTCAAGGAAAGAGAAGCAGAGTTAACGTTTCGGGTCAGTGACCCTTCTTCGGAACTAGTTCCGAAGAAGGGTCACTGACCCGAAACGTTAACTCTGCTTCTCTTTCCACAGATGCTGCCAGACCTGCTGAGTGGTTCCAGCATTTCTTGTTTTTATTTCAGATTTCCAGCATCCGCAGTATTTTGCTTTTATTGTGGTTAGCACCGCAGCTTCACAGCTCCAGGGACCCGGGTTCAATTCTGGGTACTGCCTGTGCGGAGTTTGCAAGTTCTCCCTGTGACCGTGTGGGTTTTCGCCGGGTGCTCCGGTTTCCTTCCACAGCCAAAGACTTGCAGGTGATAGGTAAATTGGCCATTGTAAATTGCCCCTAGTGTAGGTAGGTGATAGGGAATATGGGATTACTGTTGGGTTAGTATAAATGGGTGGTTGTTGGTCGGCACAAACTCGGTGGGCCGAAGGGCCTGTTTCAGTGCTGTATCTCTAAATAAAAATAAATAAATATTCACACATTCAAGGACTTTGGAGAGGAAAGTTAATTAGAGATGGGGCACTAGTTTGAAAGGAGGGAAGGGTCAAGGGCTGTTTTTGAGACAGGTGATGACGGCAGATTTAAAGGACAGAGGGACACACCTGAAGTGAGAGAACCATTAACAATATCAGCTAACATGGGGACCAGGAGTGAAAGTTGGCTGGTCAGCAGTTTAGTGGGAATAGGGCTGTGGGAGCACAAGGTGGATCTTATCAACAAGATGAGCTTAGAGAGGGCATGATGGGAGATAGGAGAGAAAGTAGAGAAATTCAGGGCTAGGGCAGGGGGGCACCTTTAGAGGAGGTTTGGCCTAGTGGGCTAAAGGAAGGAGGGGAAACAGCAGAGGCAGCTGATTGATGGTCTGGATATTAGTGTCAAAAAAGTCATGAGTTCCTTGCATTTATTGCTGGAGGTGAGGTTGGAGGAATTAGGGCAGAGGGGTTTAAGAAGATGATTTGCAGCAGAGAAAAGAAGCCGACAGTTATTTTTGCATTCCTGGATGATCCTGGAATAGTGAAAAGTTTTAGCAGATGAGAGCAGGAGCTAATCGTGCTTTATGTGTTTCAGCCAGATCTGGCAATGAATGGCTAAAAGATGTTGTCCGCCATATCCTTTCAAGTCTGCATCCCTTGGACTTAAGAGAGCAGAGAAGAAGGCCGTACTAGGGGGAACAGCCAGTGTGACAGAGATTGATGGTTTTCTTGGGAACCAGGGTATCAAAGGTGGAGGTGAAGGCGCGGCTGAGAAAATTAGTAGCTGCAGAAAAGTTATGGTGAATGGAAGGCCAAAGGCTAGCCAGTTGAGATTTTGAAAATATGGATGTAAGTGAATTGGGGATAGTTTTTTTTCCAGGGGTGGATACAGAAGGAGGTAGGATTGGGGTGTGGAAGGAGGATGTAGGAGGAGAGTGATACAAGGAAGTGATCAGAGATGGCCTTATCTGTGATTAATACAATGGGACTCGTGTGAAGTCATTAGGGCACAGAAGGAGGCCTTTTGTCCTATCTAGTCTATGCCAGCTCTCTGTAGAGCAATCGAGTCAGTCCCATTCCTCCGGTCTGTACCTATATCCCTGTAAGTTTATTTCCCTCAAGTGCCCATCCAATTTCCTTTTGAAATCATTGAACATCTCCACTTGCACCACCTTCATAGGCAGCGAGTTCCACGTCAATACCATTTGCTGCGTAAAAACGTTCTTCCTCACATCCCCCTTGCATCTTTTGCCCAAATCCTTAATTCTGTGTCCCCTAGACCTTGTACCATCAATGGAAATAGCTTTTCTTTGTCTATCTTATCTAAGCTTGTCATAATCTTATACACCTCCATCAAATCTCCCCTCAATCTCCTTTGCTCCAAGGAAAACAACCCCAGCTTCTCCAACCTAACCTTGAAGCGAAAATCCCCCATCCCTGGAACCATTCTGGTAAATCTCCTCAGCAGCCTCTCACAGACCCTCACATCCTTCCTAAAGTGTGGTGACCAGAAATCGACGCAATATTCTAGTTGTGACCTAACCAGAGATTTATAAAGGTTCAGCATAACTTCCCTGCTTTTGTATTGAATACCTCTATTTATGATGCCCAAGATCCCACAAGCTTTGCTAACTACTCTCTCAATATGTCCTGCCACCTTCAAAGATCTCTGCACATGAACCCCCAGGTCCCTCTATTCTTGCACACTCTTCAGAACTGTGCCATTACATTTATATTGCCTCTCCTCCTTATCCCTTCTGCCAAATGTATCACCTCACATTTCTCTGTATTAAATTTCATCTGCTACTTGTCTGCCCATTCTGCTAGCCTATGTCCTGTTGCAGTTGATTGGTATCATCCTCACTGTTGGCCACACCTCCAAGTTTGGTATCATTGGCAAATTTTGAAATTTTACTCTGTATTCCAATATCCAGGTCATTTATATATATCAAAAAAGCAGTGGTTCCAGCACTGACACTTGGGTAACACCGCTGTCTGCCATCCTCCAGTCTGGAAAACAACTATTTACCATGACTTGCTGTGTGCTGTCCTTTACCAATTTTCTATGCAAGCTGACACTGACCCTCCTATTCCATGAACAAGATCATGTGAGATGGCAAGGTCAAGGGGGTGATTGTGAATATGGATTGGGGACTTTACATGGAGAGGGAGATTCAGGGAGTATAAGAGGGCAGTGAGCTCAGGGGAGAGAGCATAATGATTTGAAATTGAGATTGAAATCACCCAAGATGGGAAGTATTCGGTATAGAAGCTGATGGAAGAAAGCAGTGAAGATAGCTTGGTGGGAAAACGTTTCTCATATGTGAAAGGGTGGTAGAGAATGAGGATTTTGAATGAGAAGTAATTGGCGAGTATCAAGGTGAGATGCTGAAGGGAGGAGAAAGCGCAAGAGAAGTAGGGGGTCAGGCCAAGGAGTGATTTGGTGATAAAAGTCAAACTGCCACTGCAACCAACCATCTGGGCAAGGCAAGGGATGAAAGGTATAGCCAGGTGGAGTGGCTATATTTAGAGGAAAGGTGTCATCACCCCTCAGCCACATTTACATTAAGGCCATGATACAATTATCTGCAATAAGTTCATAGATGGCAAGGGCCATCAGATTCTGACCTGGGAAAGACATAAGAATGGCAAAACATTGGAGAGAGTGGGCTCCAAGATTTTTCAATGCTGTGCATTGGAAACCTTGGTGCAGGAGGTGGAGAGGAGGCAAGACATTATCTATCCATAGGTTTCCAGGAGGCCCTCCAGCCAAATCTTGCAAAGACAGTGACACCAAGTAGCCATGGCAATCAATACCAGGAGTCTAGCCCCAAGGATCTGGATGCAGTGATACAGGAAGTCGAGTGACCTCACACGAGTGGTCAAGGCCAGTGAATGTATCTTCAAATGCCGTATCCCACCAACTACCCCACCTGCCTCACACACTACTCAATGCACCACACACACATCACTCACTTACCAACAATCTCTGTCAATCATGACATTCATAGCTTCACCTCACTCTTTTTGTTATTCATTCATGGGATGTGGGCATCGCTGGCTAGGCCAGCATTTATTGTCCATCCCTAATTGCCCTTGAAGAGCAGCCTTCTTGAACTGCTGCAGTCCTTGGGGTGTAGGTACACCCACAGTGCTGTTAGGAAGGGAGTCCCAGGCTTTTGATCCAGAGACAGTGAAGCAACGGCGATATAGTTCCAAGTCAGGATGCTGTGTGACTTGGAGGGAAACTTGCAGGTAATGGTATTCCCATGCATCTGTTGCCCTTGTCCTTCTAGGTGGTAGAGGTCGCGGGTTTGGAAGGTGCTGTCGAAGGAGCCTTGGTGAGTTGCTGCAGTGCATCTTGTAGATGGTACACACTGCTGCCACTATGCGTCAGTGGTGAAGGGAATGAAAGTTGAAGGTGGTGGATGGGGTACCACATACTTAGCACTGCTGCAAACCTCACACCCAAATCAGACAGTTTTCACACGCTGCCAGCTATTCAACCATGCCAGCCACATCATCCAAACACATTGAACCACACTCACTGAAAGACTTCCCGTTCTCTTGCAGGATAAGGTGGCACATGACCACAGGTAGGAACACCTAACCAGCAGGGGAAAGGCATGGCTGCATGTCCTTAACCCCATGGAGAAGACAGCGTTGCCATCACTGGAGTGGCCATGACTGAGGCCGTGGACAGCGGCGGGACTGAACCCATGGAAGATGATGGCATGCTGAGACCGAATCATCCTTTTCACATCCCACTTTCCCCTCATTACAAAATCTCTTCTGATTTACCAGCTATAGTTGGTTTAAACATTCACCTTTTGCTTTCCTGCCCCATGACCACCTCCCCTCACCATAATCCTACCCTTGTTCGTTTCTCCTTTCAGATAGTCAAGAACAGCAACCTGGCCAGGTTGTGGTGGAAAAAACTGAAGGTGGAACAGCAGGAACATAATGATGAAGAAGAAACACCTTCACTCGCTCTGACGCTCATATAGTGAAACTGCACGTACTTTAGAGGATAACTCAGGAATGGGAGATGCATGTGGTGAGACACTGGGCAATAGTGACCTGCAGCAAGGACAAGGGACAAAGGTAGAACAGGTGCCACCTTGCTGGAGGGTGAGGTCACACACAAGTTCTGCTGCAGAGGACTGAATTGAAGATTTCAACAGGGCAGTGTACAGAAGAAGAAAAACTATTATATTTCTAACTTTTCCCAGTTCTGATGAAAGGTCTTGGACCTTAAAAATTAACTCACTTTCTCTCGCCACAGATGCTGTCTGACCTGCATTTTCTGTTTTGATTTCAGATTTCTAGCATCCACAGTGCATTGCTTTTGCATAGAAAAGGCTGCTGGGTATGCACAATGAAATACTTGGTGCATTGGCAGGTCTGCCAGAAAACATGAGGAACACCTTTTTCACACAGCGAGTGGTTAAGGTCTGGAATGTACTGCCTGAGAATGTGATGGAGGCAGGTTCAATTGAAGCATTGAAAAGGGAATTAGACAGTTATATGTAAAGGAAGAATGTGCAGGGTTATGGAGAGAAGGCAGGGGAATGGAACTGAGCGAGTTGCTCTTTCAGAGAGCCGGTGTGGACGTGATGGGCTGAATGGTCTCCTTCTGGGCTGTAACAATTCTATGATTCTGTGAAAACCTACTGTCAATGCCAAGGAGCATGGAGGATTCCAGTACTAACTTGGCACAGGGTTTTGCGCCGAGCTTGGAGGCCATCTCTTCCAGTGTATAATTGGTGGCCAACTCCATTAGCACACTACAGACCCAACCATATGCAGGGTTTGATGGCTGACGTCTCAGCTTCCATTGCAGCACAAGCAGAAGCCACCCAACATCTTGTTGCTACAATGGAACTACAGACTGAAGTCCTACAAGGTCAGATTACTGTCATCATAACTGCGATATCAGTTTCAAAGGGGCTTACAAGGGTGTCACAGCAGGTCAGCATTCTGTCCTCTAACAGATTACTAGGATTGTTGAGGTGCCGCCCTGTGGGAGTGGCACTGGCACTGTGGAGCACGAACATGCTATCCTCTCTTAGGACGACAGCATTCATCCTCCCTCACTACCACTCTTCCTGTGCCTGCCAGCCAGCCAGCCCAGACTGCTGCCGCCCATGCTGAGATGGTGCAATTTGAGGCTGGGGCCAGAGCTGTTCGAGGCCATCTGCAATCTTCCCCTCTGAAAGCAGCTTTTCACCAGCTCTGCTGCAGCCACTGATATAACTCTGTGTCGGAGCACCAAGACAGGCAAAGGCACACAGAAAACAGGCACTAAGGGAATGCACAAAGGTGATTAGTTTACATTTGTATGCAATATGGCAGGTTTGATTTATAAATATGGTTTGGAACATTTATTTTATCGAGGCTTTTATTTTTGCATTGTGACCAAGTGGATGTGATGGTCAGTAACAGAGGAAATATAAAGCGCGGGACTATTGATGAATGGAAAACTGGGATTGCCTTTACTCATATCACACTTGGATGAGTCAATCACGGACAGTCCAGCTAGAAAGGGGCTGTGTTATTTGCCTCCTCCCTTGCTCCTCCCCCCTCTTCTGCCTGTTCCTCTTCCTCCTCAGCTGGTCTCCATATAGCTATGCCCTCATGATGCCAAGGTTGTGCAGCCACCATGAATCTTTACACCTACTCTACCAAGTACTGCAGAGCTCTTCCAGAGTGGTCCAGGCCGCAGAAGCATTGCTTAATCATCTCAGTGCTCTGCTGTATCACATTTGCTGTGGAGCATGGCTTGCATTGTATGCCTGCTGCCCACGAGTGCATAGGTTGCACACCTGAGTCATCAGACATGTCATCACCAGACAGCCCTGTCACCCATTTGCCACGCTTTAGTTTGTCGTGGTGGCTCAAATGCAGATGGTGCAGAAAAGAGGTTTCATAACAGCTGCCAGACTATGGCCATTGACCTGCATGATAACAAAGAACAAAGAACAGTACAGCACAGGAACAGGCCATTCGGCCCTCCAAGCCTGCGCTGATCTTGATGCCTGCCTAAACTAACACCTTCTACACTTCTGGGGCCCATATCCCTCTATTCCCATCCTATTCATGTATTTGTCAAGATGTCTCTTAAACGTCGCTATCGTATCTGCTTCCACCACCTCCCCTGGCAGCAAATTCCAGGCACTCACCACCCTCTGTGTAAAAAACTTGCCTCGCACATCCCCTCTAAACTTTGCCCCTCGCACCTTAAACCTATGTCCCCTAGTAACTGACTCTTCCACCCTGGGAAAAAGCTTCTGACTATCCACTCTGTCCATGCCACTCATAACTTTGTAAACCTCTATCATGTCGCCCCTCCACCTCCATCGTTCCAGTGAAAACAATCCGAGTTTTTCCAACCTCTCCTCATAGCTAATGCGCTCCAGACCAGGCAACATCCTGGTAAACCTCCTCTGTACCCTCTCCAAAGCCTCCACGTCCTTCTGGTAGTGTGGCGACCAGAATTGCACGCAATATTCTAAGTGTAGCCTAACTAAAGTTCTGTACAGCTGCAACATGACTTGCCAGCTGCATATGGTCATACACCAGTTGCACGTTGAGCGAGTAGAATCTCTTTCAGTTGCGGTACATCTCAGAGTTGGCATGCAGCACCTGCAAAGCCAGGTGCGTGCAGTCAATGGCACCTTGCACCATTGGGAAGCCTTCAATCCTCATAAAACTCCACCTGCTTCTCTCTGGTAAGAGAGAATGAAATGCATTCAGCTGTGTTGGAATACAGTGGATGGCAAACTGGGAGATGTTGCAAACATCACCTGTTCCAGCCAGGAAGAAGCCAGATACTTAGAAGTTCCTGGCCACGGTAACCTTCACATCCACTGGCAATGTCACCTTGCCCTGCACTGAGGCTTCAGTTATGGCTGCAGCAGGTGGCAGATTTCAGTGAGGACGTCCTTAGTGAAGCAGAGACATCTGACACAATGGGCAGAATTTTCAAAACTTAATCCCTGCCAAAATGACAGGACCAGTAGCGGTCAGGAACCCGAATGGTGAACGAATGGGCTTTGCTATGGCTCTTTAACTGAGCTATGGCATGAGCATCCCGCTTCCAAGTTTCCCAAGGCTCAACTGGACATGAAGGTGCAGCAATCACAGGAATGGAGAAGGCTGCCTCCTGGGTCTCTCACCCTTATCTGGAGGTGTGCATGATCCTGTATGATCTCAGGTGCTGCAGTGAGGTGATCTTTCTCAAGGATAGGAGGAATCGGACAACCTCTCCAACCAAACAGGCTTGGATGGAAGTGGCTGAGGAAGTCAGCAGCAGGAGTTTGGTCCCTCCAACCTGGACACATGCAGCAAGAATATCCAGGACCTCAGGAATGTGGGAAAGGGAGTGGCATACACTTTAAGGTGTCAAGCCCCACACTCTGCCTCACAGTCACCCTCCACAAATGTTTGTCCTTCTCTCCTCTCCACACAAGTAATTTCTAACTTATAACTCTCGACTTTCTCTCCTTGCAGGAGAAGAGAGCATACAACCTCTGGAAGAGGCAGAGACCCATGGAGAGGGTGGGGGGCAGGCACCTCATCAGCCACTGGCAATGTGTGCCCACTTGATCTGTTAAGAAGGAGGCCCTGTTCCAAGAGGTTGCAGATATCAGCAACAACCTGCTGGGAAAATCCGATCCTCCTGAGGCACTGGTGCTCACATATGTCAAGAGAGCTGTCCTCTGACTGTAGATCGTGTGTTGGGCCTCTCGCATCCTCGGAGTAGATCTTTGCGTCCATCCCCTCTGTCCTGTGGAGCGGCATATAGTTGAGAAGGCACCTGATGCCGCTGCTGCTGTTGGTGTTGCTGTTCCTCTTGTTCCCCATCAGAGGAACAAGGTCGAGCTGCATAAGCTGCTGCCAAGCCGTGGTGAAGGCTGGCAACAGGGAAGTGCAGCTGAAGATTAGTGAAGTGCAAGACAGGTGGTGACTTCAAAGAAGTTGTCAATCACCTGTCAAGTAGTGAAAGCACTTTTAGAAAGAGTGCTGTGAGCAGCAGCCTCTCACCCGGCCATGGCTGCAGCACTTCAGTTTCACTGAGCAAAGCCTGCCTAGCTTGCCAGTTTCACTGAAGAAGCTCTCCGAACTGTGCACTCAGCTGATTGACCCTGGCAAGTTGCTGACAGCTCGGGAAATAGGTGCGCTGGCTGTTAAAGCCAGAATACAGGGTTAAAGAGACACTTAATTTCCGGTTTGCATAATTTAAATACCTTCTCAACAGCTGCTGAGTGTTCTCCGCTTGCCCCTAAACCCATCTGGGTGAAACCTGGAAGTGGATGGGATGGTTCAGGATCCGAACCCGATGTGACTTTCTTTTAGGGAATTAAACTCCTCACAGCCCCCAAACCCGCCTCCCCTTTCCTGTAAACATTCCCCCCCCCGCCCCCCACCCCGCCCCACATTGTTCCTTGCTGTCGTTGAGGTAGGAGAATTGCTCCCTGAACACCTTCAGTGGATATGGCCTTCTGCTGTGACCCTTTTTCCTTCTCCCCCTCCTCCCTCTTCCAGCCATTTGTCCTGCTCTAGGTCACCTCTGGTCATTCTCCCGGTCATGCTGTAGGCCAAGCTGTATGCATACTACCACAGCCATGTCTGGGAGCACAGGGTTTGTGCAGAATCCTCGAAGTCAGAACAAAGTCTTACAGCATGTGCCACACCACTCTCTGTTAACTTCAGAAACTTTACACCCTGGAAATTACCAAACATTTATAAAACCACAGCAAGAGCCAACAGAAATCAATCAGCAACTAGCCTGTAAGTTGTTGATGTTCCCTTTGAGTAGTGCTGATTGGTGAAGGTGGTGGGGGGGGGAGGTCCTTCCCATTGTTGAATGCATGTTCAGTTGTGCAACTTTAAGAGAGGGAGTCAGCTGGACCGTTGAGCTCCAAAATGGCAGCGCTAGCATCAAATCAACATTACACACTAATTAATGTCACGATCTAGTGGATGCTCCCTGTGCACATGCCTTCACCAAAATAGCGTCCAGTGTGACTAGCACCAGAAGTGCGTTCGCACATGCCGCAGACACCATTTGAGAGGCAAAACGAGATTCACAGCATCGAGAAACCAGGCATTATGGAGCTGAATGCCGCAGCATTAAACTGCATTTCAAGGTGAATTAGATCTGTATTTGAGAAAGGTGGTATAAAAAGATCTGAGAATGGGAGGTGGGAAATGAGATTACAGGTGAGAGCGTTAGCGCCTGCGGCTGAATGGCCTTGTCCTGTGCTGTAATTTCTATACCTCTACGAAAACCCTTCATTTATTTGAGCTCAGGGATTGGTTTAGAAATGTTGGTGTTGATCTCTGTTTAGGATGATGTGGTCTGTGAGAAGTACCCCAAACACTGAGTCTTTTGTATAATCTTTTAATTTGTTCAGGTTGGTCTGTACCGGACAGTTATGATGTGCAAAGTCCAAGTACAGATTAGCTCTGACTGAGGTTCCCAGTTCAGAGTTGTCACCTTCACACAGAGCCTGAATGCAAATCAAAGCTATAGGAAGAGGGATCGGGCCTGTAGTCTCCGATGAAGGATTCTGACCACACCTTGTGCCGTGTAGGGGGATTCAGACTATTAGATTTCTACTAGTTAAAGGTAGGATCTCAGGGCATTACACCTATTACTGTCAGTTACATATGGATTATCAGTGAGTTAATGTATTATGAGGGGAATCTAAGTGCTACCACTTTACTGTTTGCTATCAGTGCAATTTCCGTGAGTTACCATTTTCAAATTTCTTCCCACCTCTGGTTTCCCCTCTGTGACTCACTCCCCCACCTGCAGATTGCCCTCCTCCCCACCCTCAGTTTTCCCTGTTGGCATGCTCACAGGTGACCTCCTGGTTCTTCAAACTTGCCACACAACAGTTGCTGGTGCAAAATTGTGTGTGAAAATAATTAACTACAAGGACCTGTCATGAAGACCCCACCTGCCAAGAATGAGACATTTTCATATGAACATTAATTTTAAACTCTTGCTGGAGTGAAGAAATTACTTGTTTAAAAAGAGATCACTAGATACTTGGCTGGAGGACATTTGCATACCAAGAGACAGTGCTTGGAGAAACAAAATAATTGCTCACTGATTCAATTAACAGAGATTGGGCTGGGCAATGGTGATCCACGTCTTATCGGAGTAAGAGACAGCACTACACCACTTCACCGAGAGCTTTGGAATCCATAAACGCAAGAGTGGTGAAGCCAGCTGGTCACATACCTAACCAGCTGGTCCAGGCTTTTTGAACAGGACAGTTTGAATTCAGACTGCAGAGTGTAACTAAACTTGGAACAAGACAGTCTCTCTCCTGGTTGGCTCTCTCTTGCTTTCTCACAAACCTCCAGACCCACTGAAGTCGCTTAAACCTCAAGAGAGAAAAGACATCTACATCAAAACAAATTGAAGCGTACATTGGGCCCCAACGAACAGAAAGACTTACTGGCAGCCAAAAACTCCACATTGAACTTAAAGGACTGTAAATAACTAGCAGATATTGCCTCAAACTTTTCCCCTTTATTCTTTCTACTTTTTTGTCTCTACCTGCATGTGTGTTTATCGCATATGCATGCTGACTTGGTCGTGTTGCGTTTTCATAGTCATTAACGGGATTAGAGTTTAAGATTAATAAACTTCCACCTTTCTTGTTTAAATCGAAGAAAACCTGTCTGATTTGATTTCTTTGCCTTGCAATTGGAAAGCAGTGAACAAGGATACACTGAGGGGGAACGAAAACACGGTGTTTTTAATATTAAACCCTGTTACGGTTAAACCAGGCAAAGGCTGAGAGGGAACCCCTAGACCCGTGTCTTACCTGGTCGTAACATAAATTTGGCAGCTAGCGTCCTGGATTTGACCCACAGACAAACGAGGAAATTGGAAGTGGGAAACCAAATTGATCCCAATCAAAAAAGAGAAAAGATTTCAATACAGGTTTTCTTGTGGTTGCATGTGCCAGAATACGAACGTGTCTGCGACTGAAGCTAGTAGCTCCCCAAACCAGGGTGAAGTAACTTAGGATAAGTTAAAAGCACTGTCAATGGAAGAGTTGAGGAAATTGCTGAGCAGTGTGGGATCACTGTACATGGCAAGGCTAGGAAGTCTGAACTCCTAAGACTAGTGGCCAACCATTTTTCCCTTGAATCTGAAGAAGCAGAAACAGGGTTAGAAGTAGACTCCAACAGGATATTGCTAGCAAAGATATAATTGGAACAGGAAACTTGAATTTGAGGAAAGAGAAAAAGAGAGCGAGAAAGAAAGAGTGTTCCAGAAGGACTGCGAAGCATGAGAGCTGAGGCAGCTTGAGTTAACTTGGGGGGGGGGGGGGCGACAGAATAACCCCAATGAAAGCATGGCCAATATGGAGGAGCGTAATTCAGGGCTGGGTACAGAATTGTTAAAACTTTCCCAACTGATCCCAAAATTCAGTGAGGGAGACGTGGAAGCGTTTTTTGCGTCTTTTGAAAAACTGGCAAGGTAGTTAAAGTGGCCAGATGAGGCTTGGACTCTGCTGATATAAAGCAAGCTCACAGGAAAAGCCCATGACGTTTATTCCATGTTGCCAGATGAGAGTTCATCAAATTATGAACTGACAAAAAATGCTATCTTCGGGGCATATGAAGTCGTACTGTAAGACTATCGCCAAAAGTTTAGAACCCTCAAGAAGCAAGCTGATCAAACTTACCTGGAGTTTGAGAGAAATAAGCAGCTGGCTTTTGACCAGTGGCTGAGGGCTCTTAAAGTACTGCTCAGCTATGAAAATCTCAGAGAAGTAATTTTGCTAGAGGAATTTAAAAACTCTCTCCCACTCTCCATAAAGACACATGTAGAGGAACAGAAGGTTCAAAGAGCCTGGCTAGCCACAGTGCCGGCTGATGAGTTTGCTCTCATTTATAAGTCAGTTTCTCAGGGGAAAACCTTTCCTAACCACCCCCACAAATCCGAAAAGGACAAAGGGTGGGAAGGTGATCGGAGCCCAAGCAGTCGTGGGAGAGAAAGAAAAGCAGGAAACACATGGGGCCCTCCTCCAGCCAAAAAGGAAGGTGCAGTAAGTAGGAGTGAGACCCAGAGACCTGTGTGCTTTCATTGTAATAAAGCACGGCATCTAAGAGCAGACTGCTGGAAACTCAAAGGAAAACCTGTAGAGTTAATCAGGGCACAGTTGCTCAGTGAAGGAGAAAGGACCCTGATGGAAAGCACAGCAGAACAAGCTTTGGCTTCAACTGCAGTAAGAGTAAGAGTCAGGAAGCTTACAGCTGCAAGTGCAGGAAAATTTAATAGGATTCCTGAAGATTATCAGGGTTTTGTGTCTGAAGGGACAGTAACCTCATATCCCTTGGGTGGGGCAAGCAAGCCCATAGTAATTCTCAGGGACACAGGGGCCACTAGATCCCTTTTACTGGGAAAAGGACTTACCTTTCCCCCAGAGAAATCAGTAAACACCAGAATGGTGATGAATGGTATTGGAAGGCATTGTATGTCTGTACCTTTACACTGGATGCACTTCGAATGCGACCTAGTTTCGGGACCGGTGACTGTAGGGAATGTCCCTAGTTTGCCTGTGGACGGGGTTGACCGGCTCCTAGGTAATGATCTGGTGGGGACGAAACTGGTAGCTTCCCCAGTAGTGAAAGAGAGACCGCAGGAGGTCAGAGAGACAGGGCAGTGGCAGGAGACAGACTCCTGCAGTTTCCTTGAATGTGTAATGAATCAGACCATGATCAAACCAGCTCGACAAGAGGAGACTGAATTGGCACTGCAGGCAAATGACCATGAAGGCTGTCTGTCTGAGACTTTCTTTGGAACGTTAGAAGACCCAGGGAATGAGTTAAATGGATCTTCCCTAGCTGAGGCTCAGCGAATTGACCCAGTATTGAGAGAGTTACCACAGGCTGCCCAGTCTGAAATTGAAGCAGAGGGAGTCCCTGATCGCTACTATTTAAAGAATGAGGTACTGATGAGGAAGTGGAGTTTTCCTCACAGACCTGAGAGCAAGGAGTGGACAGTGATTCACCAGTTAGTGGTGGCGCAAAGGTACCAGAGAGAAATATTAAGAAGGGCCCATGAGATTACAGTGGCTGCACATGTCAGTATACGAAAAACCAAAGCCCACATAAGACAGCAGTTTGACTGGCCAAAACTCGACAAAGATGTGGTGGAGTACTGTAGGAGTTGCCACAGGTGCCAGGTTGAAGGGAAACTCCAACTTAGTGAAATCTGCACACCTAAGTCCTTGGTGTTTGGAGGACTCGCATGTAGAGGGATGGTGAACTGTCAGGGACCCCTGCCGAGAACAACAGGGGTCAGGCAGGCACAAGGTTGGCAAAAGCTTAGGAAGGAAAGGGAAAAAGTGACCAAGAGGGCAGGTTAAAGGGAGTCTGGGAGGAATCCCAAATGGAATTCCTTACTGTCCAGTCAGCTAACCCTGAAATGTTTTAAAACTTAGACTCCACATCCTCCCATGTAAATGCAGAAATGCAGACATGAAAAGCACCCCACCAGAGTTGCTAACAACATTTACAGGAACCTGCAGAGACAAAGAAAGTCCTCAAGAGGGCAGAGAAACCATGAGGGTGATGCCTCACCTAGTCGAAGCGCCACAAGTTAGTGCAGTAGAATCTGGGCAAATACCTGCAAGCAGGAGTGTCATGGAGGACAAAGGGAAGATTAGCAAGGAATCTGCCCCCACAGTCAGGAGAAAAGGGAAACAACCATTCCCTAAGGAGAAAAGCCCTTGCATGACTCATCAAAGCACTGAAATAGAGTTCAGAGTGGAACCACCACTGCTGCCGCCCATGAGCAGAACTCCAACCTAGGGCTAATTAAATCGAACTCTCCTGCTGCAGACCTCAACAGGAACAAAGACACCCTTGGCAGACTTGGAGATTTGAAAACTGAAAGATTTCCCCCCAAAAAACACATGTTATTGGGATGCCAAAAATGCAGTTTAAAGCAGCATTGTTACCAAGAAAAGACAGGCTGTAACAACTGGTAGGATTTCTGAATGAATGAGAGTGATGCAAGTATGTTTTCCTGCACTTATCTTCTCTGTAGTCCCTTTTAATGAAATGTTCTTTTGAAAAAAAAATCGCATTTCATTCCTCTGGGTGAGAAGGTGTCATGAATACCCCCACCTGCCAAGAATGAGGCATATTAATTTAATCATATAAACATGAATTTTAAACTGTTGCTGGAGTGAAGAAATGACTTGTTTAAAACGAGATCACCAGATACTTGGCTGGAGGACATTTGCATACTAAGACAGTGCTTGGAGAAACAAAAGAATTGCTCATTGATCCAATTAACAGAGACTGGGCTGGGCAATGATGATCCACATCTTGTCGGGGTAAGAGACAGCACTACACCCCCCACCCCACCGCTGAGAGTTTTGGAATACACAAACGCAGGAGTGGTTAAGCTGGCTGGTCACAAGACTAACCAGCTGGTCCAGGATTTTTGAACTAGGCACAGGTCAGTTTGAATTCAGACTGCAGATTGTAATTGAACCTGGAACAAGACAGCCTCTCTCCTGGCTGGCTCTCTCTTGCTTTCTCACAAACCTCCGGACCCACGGAAGTCACTTAAACCTCAAGAAAGAAAAGAATCCTACATCAAAACAAATTGAAGCGTGCACTGGGCCCCAACGAACAGAAAGACTTACTGGCAACCAAAGACTCCACATTGAATAAAAGGACTGTAAATAACTACCAGATATTGCCTCAAACTTTTCCCCTTTATTCTTTCTACTTTTTCTGTCTCTATCTGCGTGTGTGTTTATTGCGTATGCATGCTGGTATGGTCATGTTGCGTCACGTATTCATAGTTGTTAACCAGATGAGAGTTTAAATTTAATAAACTTCCACCTTTTTTGTTTAAATCTAAGAAAACCTGTCTGATTTGATTTCTTTGCCTTGCAATTGGAAAGCAGTGAACAAGGATTCACTGAGGGGGAGCTAAAACACAGTGTTTAAATATTAAATCCTGTTACATTTAAACCAGGCAAAGGCTGAGAGGGAACCCCTAGACCTGTGCCTCACTTGGCCTTAACAGGACTGTTAAAAGATAATAAGAACTTCAGATGTCTCACAAATCATGTCATGTGATTGGATGTCATGTGATTAGGCTGCCTGGGGCTGTCATTTCTCAAGACAGCGGTACTCGTCAAGCATGCAGTCCTCCCTTTCACAACATCCTTTGGTAATCTGTAGGAGGTGACACCAAGCAGCCCAGTCAGAAACTGCAGACATGCAGCCAGGAACAGGTTCCCTGCCAAGAGTTATCATCATGAGAGGTAGGCCATTGCTGTCTCAGGAGCCTTTTGTTGTGCAGTAGCAGCCAACCACCTCTCAACCACACTGGCCCCAAAGCTGTACAGTGTCAGAAAAGTTTGGCTTCTGTTTATTTTGGAGTTTATTGTATAAAAAGAGAATGTTTACTTATATTGTGTTTTGTAATTCACGGAGGTTTTATCATACAGGAGAAATATATTCTTCCTAAGGTGTGGTGCCCAGAAATGCTCACAGAACTCTGTTGTATGATTGTCCCTTTAAACATCTAAGTCTGCTAATGAGCCAAGTACCAGGATACAGTCATGTGACCCAGAGCCATAGTCACTTTGCAACTATAACACCCAGAGTAAGTTTCTGTAAATGGTTAGCTCTGTACTATATAAAATAATTAGCTGTTTAATAAACCTGTTTGAGATCTTCAACCAACTGGATACCATGCATCTCATTTGTGTTGCATCAGCCAACACTAAAAAACCCATTACATGGTAGCAGCGGTGGTGAGAAGACAAAGTGTGAGGTTGAAGACGACAATTAAAACAGCTCTGAAAACAACCTTTCCTGCAGTCAGTAGAGAGAAAGTTCAAGAAAAACACAGGCTCAAACAGTGAAAAAAGAACTTACCTCAAACTGTAGAAGACAGAGCACAGAACGACAGGCTGCAAGTAAACCGGGTGAGTCATTGTGCTGACGGGTGAGGGATACTGCTTTTTAAAAAAAGCCTTTAAGTCCTTCAAAAGATCTTTTTTTTCCCCAAAAGCTCCGTGTAGAAATAAAAGGGGAAGACACGATTCCTTTCCCAAGCTGATCGAGGTCGGCGCCATTACACGAAGCGTCCATGAGAAAAACTGTGGGAAAACCCAGATCACTGCAGAGCCTTCATCCACGCAGCCAAATTTTTTTGAAAAAGCATTAAACTACTCGAGCATGAATAAGAGATTCCATTCATGAAGACACAGTAGAAAAAAATTAAAAACATTCGTGTATAAAAAATCTCTAAAAAAAAAGCACATTGAATTGCCTTTTGAACAGCTGTGTAAAACAGAACAGGCTTAAGTGCTGAAAGCAAGATAAACACACAGCTCCTGTCAATCAAAGCAGCTAGTATAAATAACAGAGAGTCTCTTAAACGGGCAACAGTGCAGAGTCATAAAACAAGTTTTAAAGTAAAAGAATAGCAGAAATAGGGATATCAAATTTCCCAGCAAGTAATGGAAGGCCTTGGATATCCTATCTGAGTTCCAACTATTAAAACAAAGATTGCAATTATCTGTCACAGACCAAATAACTGCAGAAGCAGAAAAACAGGCTGTAAAATTACTATTAGCAGTTGGAAATGAGGGATTACACAGAATCAACACCTCTGGACTTTCTGACGAGGACCAGAAAGATCCCGCAAAGATATGGAAAGTGCTGGAAAATCAACTCCAATTACGAGTGAATTTTAGAATTCACCACTTGGAATTGATGTCTTGTTTGCAACAGCCACAGGAATCAATAGACCAGTTCATCGGTAGATGCTGTAGTAAGGGCAATGAATGCGACTTCTCAGAAGCTAGCTGTCAGACTGAATAATAGAGCTGGTGATTGTATCGACACCCATTGAAGCATTTCAGAAAGACCTCTTGGGGAGAAAGAAAGATCACAGCATTGATGCGCTGCTGGAAGATGGCAGGAAATACAAAGCCATTGTAGCTGGAGAACAGCACCTGCAAGCACTAGTGCAGCCGACAATATCGGCACCATAACCAGGTTAAAAAGAGCAAGCAAGCTGTGTGGTAAGTGCATTCTGTCCCACCCATGGCGAAGTTGCCCTGCATTTCGTGACCTGTGCAAGGCGTGTAGTGCAAAAGGACACTGGGCCCGCCTATGCAAGAAACCTGGCTCCAAAGATGCAGCCAGAAGTTCAAGCAGCACACAGACAAACAGAAGACAGGTGCATTAACAGGGCAACAGCAGCAAGGAGAGCGCCAGAGACCTGCATAAACGCAAGCTGATACACGAAATCCACAGCAAAACAGACCTGAGACAAGACTCAATAAGGAATAATTCTCAGCCAGAA
Organism: Heterodontus francisci; assembly: GCF_036365525.1. Lineage (NCBI taxonomy): Eukaryota > Metazoa > Chordata > Chondrichthyes > Heterodontiformes > Heterodontidae > Heterodontus > Heterodontus francisci. The sequence goes on along the minus strand of NC_090376.1, from coordinate 91,477,591 downwards.
GACAAACAAGCATTCCACATTGTCAATCTGACATGCCGGCTGGAATCTTACGGTGGATGGATGGGAGCCGGACTCCGACATGAAAGGCGGTGGCAAACACGCTTCCGCCTAGCCTGGGGATCCGTCCCATATTTTACGGATCCCCTGGCTTTAATTGTCCCGAGGCGGGACTTCCACCCACTTGAGGGAGGAGGTCCCGCCTCAGTGAGCTGTTGACCAATCAGCGGGCCGGCAGCTCTTAGTCCCAGCAGCGCCACCGGGGGTGGTGACTACTGCTGGGACAGCAGCCAAGTCGATGCCATGGATTGAGGAGGGAAGGTAAGTAGGGGCATGCCTCACCAGGGGGATCAGTCCTTCCCTGGTGAGGCTGGAGTGGCCCTTTGGGGGAAGGGGGTGTCCTGGGTCCCGGGGGTGGATTTAGAGGTGGGGGCGGCCTTCAATCGGGCACCCTGTGCCTGACTGCCATGCCCCCCCCAGGCACGGAAAGGCCGGCAGCTATCGCTTGCCTCGGGTAAAATACCTGTGGAGGCGGCAAGGGCCCTTAAGTGGACTGACCGCCATAAACTTGTCCAGAGGCGGAATCATGGCAGGTAGGCCTCCCGGAGCCTGCCACTCAATTTTACGCCACATGCGCAGATACAGCATGTGCCACGAAAACGTCACAGCCTGCGACTGTAGCAGCTGCCAGGAATAAAGATGGCGCTGCTCAAAAAATGACAGAGATCAAACCTAACAAACACGTGGCAGAATACAATGGCCAGAGTGAGAGTGGAGCGGGCCGGGGAGACCAGCGGTAGCGGTGCCGGGGGGAGAAAGAGGGAGAGGGAGGGGGGGGGAGAAAGAGGGAGAGGGAGGGGGGGAAGAAAGAGGGAGAGGGAGGGGGGGGAGAAAGAGGGAGGGGGGGGAGAAAGAGGGAGAGGAGGGGAGGGAGAGAGGGAGAGGGGGGGAGAAAGAGGGAGAGGGAGGGGGGGAGAAAGAGGGAGAGGGAGGGGGGAGAAAGAGGGAGAGGGAGAAAGGGGGAGAAAGAGGGAGGGGGAGAAAGAGGGAGTGGAGGGAGAGGGAGGGAGAGGGAGGGAGACGGAGGGGGGGAGAGGGAGGGGGGGAGAAAGGGAGAGAGGGAGGGGGAGAGAAAGAGGGGGGAAGGAGGGAGGGGGAGAGAAAGAGGGGGGAAGGAGGGGGGGAGAGAAAGAGGGGGGAAGGAGGGAGGGGGAGAGCTGGGGGAAGTGGGGGGGAGGGGGAGAGGGAGGGGGAGAGAGTGGGGGGGGGAGAAGGGGAGAGAGTGGGGGGGGAGAAGGGGAGAGAGTGGGGGGGGAGCAGGGGAACGGAAGAGGAGTGCCTTTTTCTGTGCATGCGCTATAAACACAACAGCAAAAGACTTACTGGCCAGTCCCTGGACCCGGTGACACCAAGGTCTTCGCACCCTCGCTCCCCGCGGCTCTCTACGGCCTCTCGCTTCCGGCCCTCTCCATTCAGCCGTTCCCTCCAGCTGCGGATGCCCAATCCAGTTGCTTTCTCCCCTACCCAGTTGCTTTCTCTACTTCTCCACAGTACTTCAGGCATTGCAACTGTCTGGTCCCTGCATTTTGCATGCTCCCTCTCCCCACTCTCCCCACCCCTCCCCCTCTTCACCCACCCCTCTCCCTCTTCACCCACCCCTCTCCCTCTTCACCCACCCCTCTCCCTCTTCACCCACCCCTCCCCCTCTTCACCCACCCCTCTCCCTCTTCACCCACCCCTCTCCCTCTTCACCCACCCCTCCCCCTCTTCACCCACCCCCCCCTTTACCCCCCTACATCCACCCCTCCTTTACCCCCCTACCTCCACCCCTCCACCATAGTTGAATATCTGAAGTGCAGTTGCAAAGTCGGGGAAATAGCATGCAAAACAAAATCTCAACAATTCTGGGTTTAATTATTGAAAAGTTTTATTAAGTTCATTAAGTATCCGAGGAACTGCTGTGCATGGATACATGAGTGTTGTGTCCAGCATTCCCGTTAGACAGACAGGCCGAGTCTCTGCTATGCACAGCTAAAGAGATTGTTCCTGGAGAGCCTTGTGGTGAATGAACGCTTGGCTCTCTATTCCACTACTGTATTGTCCATGTGAAGAAGGCAAAGTCACAAGAGTCTGAGCTCAGTCTATTCTTGGTGAATGTTCCCCAAGCGCATTCCAATGTGCATTCCCAATTTATCCATAAATGCAATGTTCCTTTCCACATCGTGATCAGCTCCGCAGCATGATCCAGTTGCCTTCGTTGCTTGAATGCTGACCTTAAGTCTCGAGGATTGTTTTCTCGACGGCATGTTTTACATGAAAAGGAGAAAAGCAAATCAGAGTCAGAGCTTGCCTCCCTCCATCCACTGAAATTACTGTTGCGCACACCTTTTTAAGTTCTGCAGTGAAGGCACCAATTGATAACGTCGCCAATGAAGCACTTATTACCCACCTCAGATA